>NC_089738.1:2656017-2973777 GCF_035083965.1 Branchiostoma lanceolatum | reverse complement strand
AGGCCGTAGCAACTGTAACCTACGGCCAATATACTTATAGCATGCTTTTGGAAAAAAAATTGAAATTGGTATTTCGGCCTCAGACAAGATATCAAAAGTGATGCCTACGGCAACCAGTGGTCTCAGGCTATTTACCGTGATTGGACCCGACCGGACTCGACGTTCCTTTACGTCACAGTTCGAACGAGATAGAACGAGATTTGGCCATACCGTAGTCCAAACAAGGAAATTGTACGGCCAAATCACGTTGAATCTCGTTCTATCTCGTTCGAACCGTGACGTAAAGGAACGTCCAGTCCGGTCGGGCCCAATCACGGGAAACAGCCTTGGACCACCGGTTGCCGTAGGCATTACTTTTGATTTCTTGTCTGAGGCCGAAATACCAATTTTAATTTTTTTTCCCAAAAGCATGCTATAAGTACATAGGCCGTAGCATCTGTCGCCTACGGCCAATATACTTATAGCATGCTTTTGGGAAAAAAATTGAAATTGGTATTTCGGCCTCAGACAAGATATCAAAAGTGATGCCTACGGCAACCAGTGGTCTCAGGCTATTTACCGTGATTGGACCCGACCGGACTGGACGTTCCTTTACGTCACAGTTCGAACGAGATAGAACGAGATTTGGCCATACCGTAGTCCAAACAAGGAAATTGTACGGCCAAATCACGTTGAATCTCGTTCTATCTCGTTCGAACCGTGACGTAAAGGAACGTCCAGTCCGGTCGGGCCCAATCACGGGAAACAGCCTTGGACCACCGGTTGCCTCTGGCATTACTTTTGATTTCTTGTCTAAGGCCGAAATACCAATTTTACTTTTTTTCCCAAAAGCATGCTATAAGTACAAAGGCCGTAGCATCTGTCGCCTACGGCCAATATACTTATAGCATGCTTTTGGAAAAAAAATTGAAATTGGTATTTCGGCCTCAGACAAGATATCAAAAGTGATGCCTACGGCAACCAGTGGTCTCAGGCTATTTACCGTGATTGGACCCGACCGGACTCGACGTTCCTTTACGTCACAGTTCGAACGAGATAGAACGAGATTTGGCCATACCGTAGTCCAAACAAGGAAATTGTACGGCCAAATCACGTTGAATCTCGTTCTATCTCGTTCGAACCGTGACGTAAAGGAACGTCCAGTCCGGTCGGGCCCAATCACGGGAAACAGCCTTGGACCACCGGTTGCCGTAGGCATTACTTTTGATTTCTTGTCTGAGGCCGAAATACCAATTTTAATTTTTTTCCCAAAAGCATGCTATAAGTACAAAGGCCGTAGCATCTGTCGCCTACGGCAAATATACTTATAGCATGCTTTTGGAAAAAAAATTGAAATTGGTATTTCGGCCTCAGACAAGATATCAAAAGTGATGCCTACGGCAACCAGTGGTCTCAGGCTATTTACCGTGATTGGACCCGACCGGACTCGACGTTCCTTTACGTCACAGTTCGAACGAGATAGAACGAGATTTGGCCATACCGTAGTCCAAACAAGGAAATTGTACGGCCAAATCACGTTGAATCTCGTTCTATCTCGTTCGAACCGTGACGTAAAGGAACGTTCAGTCCGGTCGGGCCCAATCACGGGAAACAGCCTTGGACCACCGGTTGCCGTAGGCATTACTTTTGATTTCTTGTCTGAGGCCGAAATACCAATTTTAATTTTTTTCCCAAAAGCATGCTATAAGTACATAGGCCGTAGCATCTGTCGCCTACGGCCAATATACTTATAGCATGCTTTTGGAAAAAAAATTGAAATTGGTATTTCGGCCTCAGACAAGATATCAAAAGTGATGCCTACGGCAACCAGTGGTCTCAGGCTATTGACCGTGATTGGACCCGACCGGACTCGACGTTCCTTTACGTCACAGTTCGAACGAGATAGAACGAGATTTGGCCATACCGTAGTCCAAAGAAGGACATTGTACAGCCAAATCACGTTGAATCTCGTTCTATCTCGTTCGAACCGTGACGCAAAGGAACGTCCAGTCCGGTCGGGCCCAATCACGGGAAACAGCCTTGGACCACCGGTTGCCGTAGGCATTACTTTTGATTTCTTGTCTGAGGCCGAAATACCAATTTTAATTTTTTTCCCAAAAGCATGCTATAAGTATATTGGCCGTAGGCGACAGATGCTACGGCCTATGTACTTATAGCATGCTTTTGGAAAAAAAATTGAAATTGGTATTTCGGCCTCAGACAAGATATCAAAAGTGATGCCTACGGCAACCAGTGGTCTCAGGCTATTTACCGTGATTGGACCCGACCGGACTCGACGTTCCTTTACGTCACAGTTCGAACGAGATAGAACGAGATTTGGCCATACCGTAGTCCAAACAAGGACATTGTACGGCCAAATCACGTTGAATCTCGTTCTATCTCGTTCGAACCGTGACGTAAAGGAACGTCCAGTCCGGTCGGGCCCAATCACGGGAAACAGCCTTGGACCACCGGTTGCCGTAGGCATTACTTTTGATTTCTTGTCTGAGGCCGAAATACCAATTTTAACTTTTTTTCCCAAAAGCATGCTATAAGTACATAGGCCGTAGCAACTGTAACCTACGGCCAAAATACTTATAGCATGCTTTTGGAAAAAAAATTGAAATTGGTATTTCGGCCTCAGACAAGATATCAAAAGTGATGCCTACGGCAACCAGTGGTCTCAGGCTATTTACCGTGATTGGACCCGACCGGACTCGACGTTCCTTTACGTCACAGTTCGAACGAGATAGAACGAGATTTGGCCATACCGTAGTCCAAACAAGGAAATTGTACGGCCAAATCACGTTGAATCTCGTTCTATCTCGTTCGAACCGTGACGTAAAGGAACGTCCAGTCCGGTCGGGCCCAATCACGGGAAACAGCCTTGGACCACCGGTTGCCGTAGGCATTACTTTTGATTTCTTGTCTGAGGCCGAAATACCAATTTTAATTTTTTTTCCCAAAAGCATGCTATAAGTACATAGGCCGTAGCATCTGTCGCCTACGGCCAATATACTTATAGCATGCTTTTGGGAAAAAAATTGAAATTGGTATTTCGGCCTCAGACAAGATATCAAAAGTGATGCCTACGGCAACCAGTGGTCTCAGGCTATTTACCGTGATTGGACCCGACCGGACTGGACGTTCCTTTACGTCACAGTTCGAACGAGATAGAACGAGATTTGGCCATACCGTAGTCCAAACAAGGAAATTGTACGGCCAAATCACGTTGAATCTCGTTCTATCTCGTTCGAACCGTGACGTAAAGGAACGTCCAGTCCGGTCGGGCCCAATCACGGGAAACAGCCTTGGACCACCGGTTGCCTCTGGCATTACTTTTGATTTCTTGTCTAAGGCCGAAATACCAATTTTACTTTTTTTCCCAAAAGCATGCTATAAGTACAAAGGCCGTAGCATCTGTCGCCTACGGCCAATATACTTATAGCATGCTTTTGGAAAAAAAATTGAAATTGGTATTTCGGCCTCAGACAAGATATCAAAAGTGATGCCTACGGCAACCAGTGGTCTCAGGCTATTTACCGTGATTGGACCCGACCGGACTCGACGTTCCTTTACGTCACAGTTCGAACGAGATAGAACGAGATTTGGCCATACCGTAGTCCAAACAAGGAAATTGTACGGCCAAATCACGTTGAATCTCGTTCTATCTCGTTCGAACCGTGACGTAAAGGAACGTCCAGTCCGGTCGGGCCCAATCACGGGAAACAGCCTTGGACCACCGGTTGCCGTAGGCATTACTTTTGATTTCTTGTCTGAGGCCGAAATACCAATTTTAATTTTTTTCCCAAAAGCATGCTATAAGTACAAAGGCCGTAGCATCTGTCGCCTACGGCAAATATACTTATAGCATGCTTTTGGAAAAAAAATTGAAATTGGTATTTCGGCCTCAGACAAGATATCAAAAGTGATGCCTACGGCAACCAGTGGTCTCAGGCTATTTACCGTGATTGGACCCGACCGGACTCGACGTTCCTTTACGTCACAGTTCGAACGAGATAGAACGAGATTTGGCCATACCGTAGTCCAAACAAGGAAATTGTACGGCCAAATCACGTTGAATCTCGTTCTATCTCGTTCGAACCGTGACGTAAAGGAACGTTCAGTCCGGTCGGGCCCAATCACGGGAAACAGCCTTGGACCACCGGTTGCCGTAGGCATTACTTTTGATTTCTTGTCTGAGGCCGAAATACCAATTTTAATTTTTTTCCCAAAAGCATGCTATAAGTACATAGGCCGTAGCATCTGTCGCCTACGGCCAATATACTTATAGCATGCTTTTGGAAAAAAAATTGAAATTGGTATTTCGGCCTCAGACAAGATATCAAAAGTGATGCCTACGGCAACCAGTGGTCTCAGGCTATTGACCGTGATTGGACCCGACCGGACTCGACGTTCCTTTACGTCACAGTTCGAACGAGATAGAACGAGATTTGGCCATACCGTAGTCCAAAGAAGGACATTGTACAGCCAAATCACGTTGAATCTCGTTCTATCTCGTTCGAACCGTGACGCAAAGGAACGTCCAGTCCGGTCGGGCCCAATCACGGGAAACAGCCTTGGACCACCGGTTGCCGTAGGCATTACTTTTGATTTCTTGTCTGAGGCCGAAATACCAATTTTAATTTTTTTCCCAAAAGCATGCTATAAGTATATTGGCCGTAGGCGACAGATGCTACGGCCTATGTACTTATAGCATGCTTTTGGAAAAAAAATTGAAATTGGTATTTCGGCCTCAGACAAGATATCAAAAGTGATGCCTACGGCAACCAGTGGTCTCAGGCTATTTACCGTGATTGGACCCGACCGGACTCGACGTTCCTTTACGTCACAGTTCGAACGAGATAGAACGAGATTTGGCCATACCGTAGTCCAAACAAGGACATTGTACGGCCAAATCACGTTGAATCTCGTTCTATCTCGTTCGAACCGTGACGTAAAGGAACGTCCAGTCCGGTCGGGCCCAATCACGGGAAACAGCCTTGGACCACCGGTTGCCGTAGGCATTACTTTTGATTTCTTGTCTGAGGCCGAAATACCAATTTTAACTTTTTTTCCCAAAAGCATGCTATAAGTACATAGGCCGTAGCAACTGTAACCTACGGCCAATATACTTATAGCATGCTTTTGGAAAAAAAATTGAAATTGGTATTTCGGCCTCAGACAAGATATCAAAAGTGATGCCTACGGCAACCAGTGGTCTCAGGCTATTTACCGTGATTGGACCCGACCGGACTCGACGTTCCTTTACGTCACAGTTCGAACGAGATAGAACGAGATTTGGCCATACCGTAGTCCAAACAAGGAAATTGTACGGCCAAATCACGTTGAATCTCGTTCTATCTCGTTCGAACCGTGACGTAAAGGAACGTCCAGTCCGGTCGGGCCCAATCACGGGAAACAGCCTTGGACCACCGGTTGCCGTAGGCATTACTTTTGATTTCTTGTCTGAGGCCGAAATACCAATTTTAATTTTTTTTCCCAAAAGCATGCTATAAGTACATAGGCCGTAGCATCTGTCGCCTACGGCCAATATACTTATAGCATGCTTTTGGGAAAAAAATTGAAATTGGTATTTCGGCCTCAGACAAGATATCAAAAGTGATGCCTACGGCAACCAGTGGTCTCAGGCTATTTACCGTGATTGGACCCGACCGGACTGGACGTTCCTTTACGTCACAGTTCGAACGAGATAGAACGAGATTTGGCCATACCGTAGTCCAAACAAGGAAATTGTACGGCCAAATCACGTTGAATCTCGTTCTATCTCGTTCGAACCGTGACGTAAAGGAACGTCCAGTCCGGTCGGGCCCAATCACGGGAAACAGCCTTGGACCACCGGTTGCCTCTGGCATTACTTTTGATTTCTTGTCTAAGGCCGAAATACCAATTTTACTTTTTTTCCCAAAAGCATGCTATAAGTACAAAGGCCGTAGCATCTGTCGCCTACGGCCAATATACTTATAGCATGCTTTTGGAAAAAAAATTGAAATTGGTATTTCGGCCTCAGACAAGATATCAAAAGTGATGCCTACGGCAACCAGTGGTCTCAGGCTATTTACCGTGATTGGACCCGACCGGACTCGACGTTCCTTTACGTCACAGTTCGAACGAGATAGAACGAGATTTGGCCATACCGTAGTCCAAACAAGGAAATTGTACGGCCAAATCACGTTGAATCTCGTTCTATCTCGTTCGAACCGTGACGTAAAGGAACGTCCAGTCCGGTCGGGCCCAATCACGGGAAACAGCCTTGGACCACCGGTTGCCGTAGGCATTACTTTTGATTTCTTGTCTGAGGCCGAAATACCAATTTTAATTTTTTTCCCAAAAGCATGCTATAAGTACATAGGCCGTAGCATGTGTCGCCTACGGCCAATATACTTATAGCATGCTTTTGGAAAAAAAATTGAAATTGGTATTTCGGCCTCAGACAAGATATCAAAAGTGATGCCTACGGCAACCAGTGGTCTCAGGCTATTTACCGTGATTGGACCCGACCGGACTCGACGTTCCTTTACGTCACAGTTCGAACGAGATAGAACGAGATTTGGCCATACCGTAGTCCAAACAAGGACATTGTACGGCCAAATCACGTTGAATCTCGTTCTATCTCGTTCGAACCGTGACGTAAAGGAACGTCCAGTCCGGTCGGGCCCAATCACGGGAAACAGCCTTGGACCACCGGTTGCCGTAGGCATTACTTTTGATTTCTTGTCTGAGGCCGAAATACCAATTTTAATTTTTTTTCCCAAAAGCATGCTATAAGTACATAGGCCGTAGCATCTGTCGCCTACGGCCAATATACTTATAGCATGCTTTTGGGAAAAAAATTGAAATTGGTATTTCGGCCTCAGACAAGATATCAAAAGTGATGCCTACGGCAACCAGTGGTCTCAGGCTATTTACCGTGATTGGACCAGACCGGACTCGACGTTCCTTTACGTCACAGTTCGAACGAGATAGAACGAGATTTGGCCATACCGTAGTCCAAACAAGGACATTGTACGGCCAAATCACGTTGAATCTCGATCTATCTCGTTCGAACCGTGACGTAAAGGAACGTCCAGTCCGGTCGGGCCCAATCACGGGAAACAGCCTTGGACCACCGGTTGCCGTAGGCATTCCTTTTGATTTCTTGTCTAAGGCCGAAATACCAATTTTACTTTTTTTCCCAAAAGCATGCTATAAGTACAAAGGCCGTAGCATCTGTCGCCTACGGCAAATATACTTATAGCATGCTTTTGGACAAAAAATTGAAATTGGTATTTCGGCTTCAGACAAGATATCAAAAGTGATGCCTACGGCAACCAGTGGTCTCAGGCTATTTACCGTGATTGGACCCGACCGGACTCGACGTTCCTTTACGTCACAGTTCGAACGAGATAGAACGAGATTTGGCCATACCGTAGTCCAAACAAGGAAATTGTACGGCCAAATCACGTTGAATCTCGTTCTATCTCGTTCGAACCGTGACGTAAAGGAACGTCCAGTCCGGTCGGGCCCAATCACGGGAAACAGCCTTGGACCACCGGTTGCCGTAGGCATTACTTTTGATTTCTTGTCTGAGGCCGAAATACCAATTTTAATTTTTTTCCCAAAAGCATGCTATAAGTACATAGGCCGTAGCATCTGTCGCCTACGGCCAATATACTTATAGCATGCTTTTGGAAAAAAAATTGAAATTGGTATTTCGGCCTCAGACAAGATATCAAAAGTGATGCCTACGGCAACCAGTGGTCTCAGGCTATTTACCGTGATTGGACCCGACCGGACTCGACGTTCCTTTACGTCACAGTTCGAACGAGATAGAACGAGATTTGGCCATACCGTAGTCCAAACAAGGACATTGTACGGCCAAATCACGTTGAATCTCGTTCTATCTCGTTCGAACCGTGACGCAAAGGAACGTCCAGTCCGGTCGGGCCCAATCACGGGAAACAGCCTTGGACCACCGGTTGCCGTAGGCATGACTTTTGATTTCTTGTCTGAGGCCGAAATACCAATTTTACTTTTTTTCCCAAAAGCATGCTATAAGTACAAAGGCCGTAGCATCTGTCGCCTACGGCAAATATACTTATAGCATGCTTTTGGAAAAAAAATTGAAATTGGTATTTCGGCCTCAGACAAGATATCAAAAGTGATGCCTACGGCAACCAGTGGTCTCAGGCTATTTACCGTGATTGGACCCGACCGGACTCGACGTTCCTTTACGTCACAGTTCGAACGAGATAGAACGAGATTTGGCCATACCGTAGTCCAAACAAGGAAATTGTACGGCCAAATCACGTTGAATCTCGTTCTATCTCGTTCGAACCGTGACGTAAAGGAACGTCCAGTCCGGTCGGGCCCAATCACGGGAAACAGCCTTGGACCACCGGTTGCCGTAGGCATTACTTTTGATTTCTTGTCTGAGGCCGAAATACCAATTTTAATTTTTTTCCCAAAAGCATGCTATAAGTACATAGGCCGTAGCATCTGTCGCCTACGGCCAATATACTTATAGCATGCTTTTGGAAAAAAAATTGAAATTGGTATTTCGGCCTCAGACAAGATATCAAAAGTGATGCCTACGGCAACCAGTGGTCTCAGGCTATTGACCGTGATTGGACCCGACCGGACTCGACGTTCCTTTACGTCACAGTTCGAACGAGATAGAACGAGATTTGGCCATACCGTAGTCCAAAGAAGGACATTGTACAGCCAAATCACGTTGAATCTCGTTCTATCTCGTTCGAACCGTGACGCAAAGGAACGTCCAGTCCGGTCGGGCCCAATCACGGGAAACAGCCTTGGACCACCGGTTGCCGTAGGCATTACTTTTGATTTCTTGTCTGAGGCCGAAATACCAATTTTAATTTTTTTCCCAAAAGCATGCTATAAGTATATTGGCCGTAGGCGACAGATGCTACGGCCTATGTACTTATAGCATGCTTTTGGAAAAAAAATTGAAATTGGTATTTCGGCCTCAGACAAGATATCAAAAGTGATGCCTACGGCAAACAGTGGTCTCAGGCTATTTACCGTGATTGGACCCGACCGGACTCGACGTTCCTTTACGTCACAGTTCGAACGAGATAGAACGAGATTTGGCCATACCGTAGTCCAAACAAGGACATTGTACGGCCAAATCACGTTGAATCTCGTTCTATCTCGTTCGAACCGTGACGTAAAGGAACGTCCAGTCCGGTCGGGCCCAATCACGGGTACAGCCTTGGACCACCTGTTGCCGTAGGCATTACTTTTGATTTCTTGTCTGAGGCCGAAATACCAATTTTAATTTTTTTTCCAAAAGCATGCTATAAGTATATTGGCCGTAGGCGACAGATGCTACGGCCTATGTACTTATAGCATGCTTTTGGAAAAAAAAATGAAATTGGTATTTCGGCCTCAGACAAGATATCAAAAGTGATGCCTACGGCAACCTGTGGTCTCAGGCTATTTACCGTGATTGGACCCGACCGGACTCGACGTTCCTTTACGTCACAGTTCGAACGAGATAGAACGAGATTTGGCCATACCGTAGTCCAAACAAGGACATTGTACGGCCAAATCACGTTGAATCTCGTTCTATCTCGTTCGAACCGTGACTTAAAGGAACGTCCAGTCCGGTCGGGCCCAATCACGGGAAACAGCCTTGGACCACCGGTTGCCGTAGGCATTACTTTTGATTTCTTGTCTGAGGCCGAAATACCAATTTTAATTTTTTTCCCAAAAGCATGCTATAAGTATATTGGCCGTAGGCGACAGATGCTACGGCCTATGTACTTATAGCATGCTTTTGGGAAAAAAATTGAAATTGGTATTTCGGCCTCAGACAAGAAATCAAAAGTGATGCCTACGGCAACCAGTGGTCTCAGGCTATTTACCGTGATTGGACCCGACCGGACTCGACGTTCCTTTACGTCACAGTTCGAACGAGATAGAACGAGATTTGGCCATACCGTAGTCCAAACAAGGACATTGTACGGCCAAATCACGTTGAATCTCGTTCTATCTCGTTCGAACCGTGACGTAAAGGAACGTCCAGTCCGGTCGGGCCCAATCACGGGAAACAGCCTTGGACCACCGGTTGCCGTAGGCATTACTTTTAATTTCTTGTCTGAGGCCGAAATACTAATTTTAATTTTTTTCCCAAAAGCATGCTATAAGTATATTGGCCGTAGGCGACAGATGCTACGGCCTATGTACTTATAGCATGCTTTTGGAAAAAAAAATTGAAATTGGTATTTCGGCCTCAGACAAGATATCAAAAGTGATGCCTACGGCAACCAGTGGTCTCAGGCTATTTACCGTGATTGGACCCGACCGGACTCGACGTTCCTTTACGTCACAGTTCGAACGAGATAGAACGAGATTTGGCCATACCGTAGTCCAAACAAGGACATTGTACGGCCAAATCACGTTGAATCTCGTTCTATCTCGTTCGAACCGTGACGTAAAGGAACGTCCAGTCCGGTCGGGCCCAATCACGGGAAACAGCCTTGGACCACCGGTTGCCGTAGGCATTACTTTTGATTTCTTGTCTGAGGCCGAAATACCAATTTTAATTTTTTTCCCAAAAGCATGCTATAAGTATATTGGCCGTAGGCGACAGATGCTACGGCCTATGTACTTATAGCATGCTTTTGGGAAAAAAATTGAAATTGGTATTTCGGCCTCAGACAAGAAATCAAAAGTGATGCCTACGGCAACCAGTGGTCTCAGGCTATTTACCGTGATTGGACCCGACCGGACTCGACGTTCCTTTACGTCACAGTTCGAACGAGATAGAACGAGATTTGGCCATACCGTAGTCCAAACAAGGACATTGTACGGCCAAATCACGTTGAATCTCGTTCTATCTCGTTCGAACCGTGACGTAAAGGAACGTCCAGTCCGGTCGGGCCCAATCACGGGAAACAGCCTTGGACCACCGGTTGCCGTAGGCATTACTTTTGATTTCTTGTCTGAGGCCGAAATACCAATTTTAACTTTTTTTCCCAAAAGCATGCTATAAGTACATAGGCCGTAGCATGTGTCGCCTACGGCAAATATACTTATAGCATGCTTTTGGAAAAAAAAATGAAATTGGTATTTCGGCCTCAGACAAGATATCAAAAGTGATGCCTACGGCAACCAGTGGTCTCAGGCTATTTACCGTGATTGGACCCGACCGGACTCGACGTTCCTTTACGTCACAGTTCGAACGAGATAGAACGAGATTTGGCCATACCGTAGTCCAAACAAGGAAATTGTACGGCCAAATCACGCTGAATCTCGTTCTATCTCGTTCGAACCGTGACGTAAAGGAACGTCCAGTCCGGTCGGGCCCAATCACGGGAAATAGCCTTGGACCACCGGTTGCCGTAGGCATTACTTTTGATTTCTTGTCTGAGGCCGAAATACCAATTTTAATTTTTTTCCAAAAAGCATGCTATAAGTACATAGGCCGTAGCATCTGTCGCTTACGGCCAATATACTTATAGCATGCTTTTGGGAAAAAAATTAAAATTGGTATTTCGGCCTCAGACAAGAAATCAAAAGTAATGCCTACGGCAACCGGTGGTCCAAGGCTGTTTCCCGTGATTGGGCCCGACCGGACTGGACGTTCCTTTACGTCACGGTTCGAACGAGATAGAACGAGATTCAACGTGATTTGGCCGTACAATTTCCTTGTTTGGACTACGGTATGGCCAAATCTCGTTCTATCTCGTTCGAACTGTGACGTAAAGGAACGTCGAGTCCGGTCGAGTCCAATCACGGTAAATAGCCTGAGACCACTGGTTGCCGTAGGCATCACTTTTGATATCTTGTCTGAGGCCGAAATACCAATTTCATTTTTTTTTCCAAACCATGCTATAAGTATATTTGCCGTAGGCGACAGATGCTACGGCCTTTGTACTTATAGCATGCTTTTGGGAAAAAAAGTAAAATTGGTATTTCGGCCTCAGACAAGAAATCAAAAGTAATGCCTACGGCAACCGGTGGTCCAAGGCTGTTTCCCGTGATTGGGCCCGACCGGACTGGACGTTCCTTTACGTCACGGTTCGAACGAGATAGAACGAGATTCAACGTGATTTGGCCGTACAATGTCCTTGTTTGGACTACGGTATGGCCAAATCTCGTTCTATCTCGTTCGAACTGTGACGTAAAGGAACGTCGAGTCCGGTCGGGTCCAATCACGGTAAATAGCCTGAGACCACTGGTTGCCGTAGGCATCACTTTTGATATCTTGTCTGAGGCCGAAATACCAATTTCAATTTTTTTTTCCAAAAGCATCCTATAAGTATATTGGCCGTAGGCGACAGATGCTACGGCCTATGTACTTATAGCATGCTTTTGGGAAAAAAATTAAAATTGGTATTTCGGCCTCAGACAAGAAATCAAAAGTAATGCCTACGGCAACCGGTGGTCCAAGGCTGTTTCCCGTGATTGGACCCGACCGGACTCGACCTCCCTTTACGTCACAGTTCGAACGAGATAGAACGAGATTTGGCCATACCGTAGTCCAAACAAGGAAATTGTACGGCCAAATCACGTTGAATCTCGTTCTATCTCGTTCGAACCGTGACGTAAAGGAACGTCCAGTCCGGTCGGGCCCAATCACGGGAAATAGCCTTGGACCACCGGTTGCCGTAGGCATTACTTTTGATTTCTTGTCTGAGGCCGAAATACCAATTTTAATTTTTTTCCCAAAAGCATGCTATAAGTACATAGGCCGTAGCATCTGTCGCCTACGGCCAATATACTTATAGCATGCTTTTGGTAAAAAAATTAAAATTGGTATTTCGGCCTCAGACAAGAAATCAAAAGTAATGCCTACGGCAACCGGTGGTCCAAGGCTGTTTCCCGTGATTGGGCCCGACCGGACTGGACGTTCCTTTACGTCACGGTTCGAACGAGATAGAACGAGATTCAACGTGATTTGGCCGTACAATGTCCTTGTTTGGACTACGGTATGGCCAAATCTCGTTCTATCTCGTTCGAACTGTGACGTAAAGGAACGTCGAGTCCGGTCGGGTCCAATCACGGTAAATAGCCTGAGACCACTGGTTGCCGTAGGCATCACTTTTGATATCTTGTCTGAGGCCGAAATACCAATTTCAATTTTTTTTTCCAAAAGCATCCTATAAGTATATTGGCCGTAGGCGACAGATGCTACGGCCTATGTACTTATAGCATGCTTTTGGGAAAAAAATTGAAATTGGTATTTCGGCCTCAGACAAGAAACCAAAAGCGATTCCTACGGCAACCAGTGGTCTCAGGCTATTTACCGTGATTGGACCCGACCGGACTCGACCTCCCTTTACGTCACGGTTCGAACGAGATAGAATGAGATTTGGCCGTACCGTAGTCCAAACAAGGACATTGTACGGCCAAATCACGTTGAATCCCGTTCTATCTCGTTCGAACTGTGACGTAAAGGAACGTCCAGTCCGGTCGGGCCCAATCACGGGAAATAGCTTAGGACCACCGGTTGCCGTAGGCATTACTTTTGATTTCATGTCTGAGGCCGAAATACCAATTTTGATTTTTTTTTCAAAAGCATGCTATAAGTACATTGGCCGTAGCATCTGTCGCCTACGGCCAATAGACTTATAGCATGCTTTTGGAAAAAAAATTAAAATTGGTATTTCGGCCTCAGACAAGAAACCAAAAGCGATTCCTACGGCAACCAGTGGTCTCAGGCTATTTACCGTGATTGGACCCGACCGGACTCGACCTCCCTTTACGTCACGGTTCGAACGAGATAGAATGAGATTTGGCCGTACCGTAGTCCAAACAAGGACATTGTACGGCCAAGTGACGTTGAATCCCGTTCTATCTCGTTCGAACTGTGACGTAAAGGAACGTCCAGTCCGGTCGGGCCCAAACACGGGAAATAGCCTGGGACCACTGGTTGTCGTAGGCATTACTTTTGATTTCATGTCTGAGGCCGAAATACCAATTTTGATTTTTTTTCCAAAAGCATGCTATAAGTACATTGGCCGTAGCATCTGTCGCCTACGGCCAATAGACTTATAGCATGCTTTTGGAAAAAAAAATTAAAATTGGTATTTCGGCCTCAGACAAGAAACCAAAAGCGATTCCTACGGCAACCAGTGGTCTCAGGCTATTTACCGTGATTGGACCCGACCGGACTCGACGTTCCTTTACGTCACGGTTCGAACGAGATAGAATGAGATTTGACCGTACCGTAGTCCAAACAAGGACATTGTACGGCCAAATCACGTTGAATCCTGTTCTATCTCGTTCGAACTGTGACGTAAAGGAACGTCCAGTCCGGTCGGGCCCAATCACGGGAAATAGCCTGGGACCACCGGTGGCGGTAGGCATTACTTTTGATTTCATGTCTGAGGCCGAAATACCAATTTTGATTTTTTTTCCAAAAGCATGCTATAAGTACATTGGCCGTAGCATCTGTCGCCTACGGCCAATAGACTTATAGCATGCTTTTGGAAAAAAAATTAAAATTGGTATTTCGGCCTCAGACAAGAAACCAAAAGCGATTCCTACGGCAACCAGTGGTCTCAGGCTATTTACCGTGATTGGACCCGACCGGACTCGACGTTCCTTTACGTCACGGTTCGAACGAGATAGAATGAGATTTGGCCGTACCGTAGTCCAAACAAGGACATTGTACGGCCAAATCACGTTGAATCCCGTTCTATCTCGTTCGAACTGTGACGTAAAGGAACGTCCAGTCCGGTCGGGCCCAAACACGGGAAATAGCCTGGGACCACTGGTTGTCGTAGGCATTACTTTTGATTTCATGTCTGAGGCCGAAATACCAATTTTGATTTTTTTTCCAAAAGCATGCTATAAGTACATTGGCCGTAGCATCTGTCGCCTACGGCCAATAGACTTATAGCATGCTTTTGGAAAAAAAAATTAAAATTGGTATTTCGGCCTCAGACAAGAAACCAAAAGCGATTCCTACGGCAACCAGTGGTCTCAGGCTATTTACCGTGATTGGACCCGACCGGACTCGACGTTCCTTTACGTCACGGTTCGAACGAGATAGAATGAGATTTGACCGTACCGTAGTCCAAACAAGGACATTGTACGGCCAAATCACGTTGAATCCTGTTCTATCTCGTTCGAACTGTGACGTAAAGGAACGTCCAGTCCGGTCGGGCCCAATCACGGGAAACAGCCTTGGACCACCGGTTGCCATAGGCATTACTTTTGATTTCATGTCTGAGGCCGAAATACCAATTTTGATTTTTTTTCCAAAAGCATGCTATAAGTACATTGGCCGTAGCATCTGTCGCCTACGGCCAATAGACTTATAGCATGCTTTTGGAAAAAAAATTAAAATTGGTATTTCGGCCTCAGACAAGAAACCAAAAGCGATTCCTACGGCAACCAGTGGTCTCAGGCTATTTACCGTGATTGGACCCGACCGGACTCGACGTTCCTTTACGTCACGGTTCGAACGAGATAGAATGAGATTTGGCCGTACCGTAGTCCAAACAAGGACATTGTACGGCCAAGTGACGTTGAATCCCGTTCTATCTCGTTCGAACTGTGACGTAAAGGAACGTCCAGTCCGGTCGGGCCCAATCACGGGAAATAGCCTTGGACCACCGGTTGCCTTAGGCATTACTTTTGATTTCTTGTCTGAGGCCGAAATACCAATTTTAATTTTTTTCCAAAAAGCATGCTATAAGTACATAGGCCGTAGCATCTGTCGCTTACGGCCAATATACTTATAGCATGCTTTTGGAAAAAAAATTGAAATTGGTATTTCGGCCTCAGACAAGATATCAAAAGTGATGCCTACGGCAACCAGTGGTCTCAGGCTATTTACCGTGATTGGACCCGACCGGACTCGACGTTCCTTTACGTCACAGTTCGAACGAGATAGAACGAGATTTGGCCATACCGTAGTCCAAACAAGGACATTGTACGGCCAAATCACGTTGAATCTCGTTCTATCTCGTTCGAACCGTGACGTAAAGGAACGTCCAGTCCGGTCGGGCCCAATCACGGGAAACAGCCTTGGACCACCGGTTGCCGTAGGCATTACTTTTAATTTCTTGTCTGAGGCCGAAATACTAATTTTAATTTTTTTCCCAAAAGCATGCTATAAGTATATTGGCCGTAGGCGACAGATGCTACGGCCTATGTACTTATAGCATGCTTTTGGAAAAAAAAATTGAAATTGGTATTTCGGCCTCAGACAAGATATCAAAAGTGATGCCTACGGCAACCAGTGGTCTCAGGCTATTTACCGTGATTGGACCCGACCGGACTCGACGTTCCTTTACGTCACAGTTCGAACGAGATAGAACGAGATTTGGCCATACCGTAGTCCAAACAAGGACATTGTACGGCCAAATCACGTTGAATCTCGTTCTATCTCGTTCGAACCGTGACGTAAAGGAACGTCCAGTCCGGTCGGGCCCAATCACGGGAAACAGCCTTGGACCACCGGTTGCCGTAGGCATTACTTTTGATTTCTTGTCTGAGGCCGAAATACCAATTTTAACTTTTTTTCCCAAAAGCATGCTATAAGTACATAGGCCGTAGCATGTGTCGCCTACGGCAAATATACTTATAGCATGCTTTTGGAAAAAAAAATGAAATTGCTATTTCGGCCTCAGACAAGATATCAAAAGTGATGCCTACGGCAACCAGTGGTCTCAGGCTATTTACCGTGATTGGACCCGACCGGACTCGACGTTCCTTTACGTCACAGTTCGAACGAGATAGAACGAGATTTGGCCATACCGTAGTCCAAACAAGGAAATTGTACGGCCAAATCACGTTGAATCTCGTTCTATCTCGTTCGAACCGTGACGTAAAGGAACGTCCAGTCCGGTCGGGCCCAATCACGGGAAATAGCCTTGGACCACCGGTTGCCGTAGGCATTACTTTTGATTTCTTGTCTGAGGCCGAAATACCAATTTTAATTTTTTTCCAAAAAGCATGCTATAAGTACATAGGCCGTAGCATCTGTCGCTTACGGCCAATATACTTATAGCATGCTTTTGGAAAAAAAATTGAAATTGGTATTTCGGCCTCAGACAAGATATCAAAAGTGATGCCTACGGCAACCAGTGGTCTCAGGCTATTTACCGTGATTGGACCCGACCGGACTCGACGTTCCTTTACGTCACAGTTCGAACGAGATAGAACGAGATTTGGCCATACCGTAGTCCAAACAAGGACATTGTACGGCCAAATCACGTTGAATCTCGTTCTATCTCGTTCGAACCGTGACGTAAAGGAACGTCCAGTCCGGTCGGGCCCAATCACGGGAAACAGCCTTGGACCACCGGTTGCCGTAGGCATTACTTTTAATTTCTTGTCTGAGGCCGAAATACTAATTTTAATTTTTTTCCCAAAAGCATGCTATAAGTATATTGGCCGTAGGCGACAGATGCTACGGCCAATGTTCTTATAGCATGCTTTTGGGAAAAAAATTAAAATTGGTATTTCGGCCTCAGACAAGAAACCAAAAGCGATTCCTACGGCAACCAGTGGTCTCAGGCTATTAACCGTGATTGGACCCGACCGGGCTCGACGTTTCTTTACGTCACAGTTCGAACGAGATAGAACGAGATTTGGCCATACCGTAGTCCAAACAAGGACATTGTACGGCCAAATCACGTTGAATCTCGTTCTATCTCGTTCGAACCGTGACGTAAAGGAACGTCCAGTCCGGTCGGGCCCAATCACGGGAAACAGCCTTGGACCACCGGTTGCCGTAGGCATTACTTTTGATTTCTTGTCTGAGGCCGAAATACCAATTTTAATTTTTTTCCCAAAAGCATGCTATAAGTATATTGGCCGTAGGCGACAGATGCTACGGCCTATGTACTTATAGCATGCTTTTGGGAAAAAAATTGAAATTGGTATTTCGGCCTCAGACAAGAAATCAAAAGTGATGCCTACGGCAACCAGTGGTCTCAGGCTATTTACCGTGATTGGACCCGACCGGACTCGACGTTCCTTTACGTCACAGTTCGAACGAGATAGAACGAGATTTGGCCATACCGTAGTCCAAACAAGGACATTGTACGGCCAAATCACGTTGAATCTCGTTCTATCTCGTTCGAACCGTGACGTAAAGGAACGTCCAGTCCGGTCGGGCCCAATCACGGGAAACAGCCTTGGACCACCGGTTGCCGTAGGCATTACTTTTGATTTCTTGTCTGAGGCCGAAATACCAATTTTAATTTTTTTCCAAAAAGCATGCTATAAGTACATAGGCCGTAGCATCTGTCGCTTACGGCCAATATACTTATAGCATGCTTTTGGAAAAAAAATTGAAATTGGTATTTCGGCCTCAGACAAGATATCAAAAGTGATGCCTACGGCAACCAGTGGTCTCAGGCTATTTACCGTGATTGGACCCGACCGGACTCGACGTTCCTTTACGTCACAGTTCGAACGAGATAGAACGAGATTTGGCCATACCGTAGTCCAAACAAGGACATTGTACAGCCAAATCACGTTGAATCTCGTTCTATCTTGTTCGAACCGTGACGCAAAGGAACGTCCAGTCCGGTCGGGCCCAATCACGGGAAACAGCCTTGGACCACCGGTTGCCGTAGGCATTACTTTTGATTTCTTGTCTGAGGCCGAAATACCAATTTTAATTTTTTTCCCAAAAGCATGCTATAAGTACATAGGCCGTAGCATCTGTCGCCTACGGCCAATATACTTATAGCATGCTTTTGGAAAAAAAAATTGAAATTGGTATTTCGGCCTCAGACAAGATATCAAAAGTGATGCCTACGGCAACCAGTGGTCTCAGGCTATTTACCGTGATTGGACTCGACCGGACTCGACGTTCCTTTACGTCACAGTTCGAACGAGATAGAACGAGATTTGGCCATACCGTAGTCCAAACAAGGACATTGTACGGCCAAATCACGTTGAATCTCGTTCTATCTCGTTCGAACCGTGACGTAAAGGAACGTCCAGTCCGGTCGGGCCCAATCACGGGAAACAGCCTTGGACCACCGGTTGCCGTAGGCATTACTTTTGATTTCTTGTCTGAGGCCGAAATACCAATTTTACTTTTTTTCCCAAAAGCATGCTATAAGTACAAAGGCCGTAGCATCTGTCGCCTACGGCAAATATACTTATAGCATGGTTTGGAAAAAAAAATGAAATTGGTATTTCGGCCTCAGACAAGATATCAAAAGTGATGCCTACGGCAACCAGTGGTCTCAGGCTATTTACCGTGATTGGACTCGACCGGACTCGACGTTCCTTTACGTCACAGTTCGAACGAGATAGAACGAGATTTGGCCATACCGTAGTCCAAACAAGGAAATTGTACGGCCAAATCACGTTGAATCTCGTTCTATCTCGTTCGAACCGTGACGTAAAGGAACGTCCAGTCCGGTCGGGCCCAATCACGGGAAATAGCCTTGGACCACCGGTTGCCGTAGGCATTACTTTTGATTTCTTGTCTGAGGCCGAAATACCAATTTTAATTTTTTTCCAAAAAGCATGCTATAAGTACTTGGCCGTAGCATCTGTCGCTTACGGCCAATATACTTATAGCATGCTTTTGGAAAAAAAATTGAAATTGGTATTTCGGCCTCAGACAAGATATCAAAAGTGATGCCTACGGCAACCAGTGGTCTCAGGCTATTTACCGTGATTGGACCCGACCGGACTCGACGTTCCTTTACGTCACAGTTCGAACGAGATAGAACGAGATTTGGCCATACCGTAGTCCAAACAAGGACATTGTACAGCCAAATCACGTTGAATCTCGTTCTATCTTGTTCGAACCGTGACGCAAAGGAACGTCCAGTCCGGTCGGGCCCAATCACGGGAAACAGCCTTGGACCACCGGTTGCCGTAGGCATTACTTTTGATTTCTTGTCTGAGGCCGAAATACCAATTTTAATTTTTTTCCCAAAAGCATGCTATAAGTACATAGGCCGTAGCATCTGTCGCCTACGGCCAATATACTTATAGGATGCTTTTGGAAAAAAAAATTGAAATTGGTATTTCGGCCTCAGACAAGATATCAAAAGTGATGCCTACGGCAACCAGTGGTCTCAGGCTATTTACCGTGATTGGACTCGACCGGACTCGACGTTCCTTTACGTCACAGTTCGAACGAGATAGAACGAGATTTGGCCATACCGTAGTCCAAACAAGGACATTGTACGGCCAAATCACGTTGAATCTCGTTCTATCTCGTTCGAACCGTGACGTAAAGGAACGTCCAGTCCGGTCGGGCCCAATCACGGGAAACAGCCTTGGACCACCTGTTGCCGTAGGCATTACTTTTGATTTCTTGTCTGAGGCCGAAATACCAATTTTAATTTTTTTCCCAAAAGCATGCTATAAGTATATTGGCCGTAGGCGACAGATGCTACGGCCTATGTACTTATAGCATGCTTTTGGAAAAAAAAATTGAAATTGGTATTTCGGCCTCAGACAAGATATCAAAAGTGGTGCCTACGGCAACCAGTGATCTCAGGCTATTTACCGTGATTGGACCCGACCGGACTCGACGTTCCTTTACGTCACAGTTCGAACGAGATAGAACGAGATTTGGCCATACCGTAGTCCAAACAAGGACATTGTACGGCCAAATCACGTTGAATCTCGTTCTATCTCGTTCGAACCGTGACGTAAAGGAACGTCCAGTCCGGTCGGGCCCAATCACGGGAAACAGCCTTGGACCACCGGTTGCCTTAGGCATTACTTTTGATTTCTTGTCTGAGGCCGAAATACCAATTTTAATTTTTTTTCCCAAAAGCATGCTATAAGTATATTGGCCGTAGGCGACAGATGCTACGGCCTATGTACTTATAGCATGCTTTTGGGAAAAAAATTGAAATTGGTATTTCGGCCACAGACAAGAAATCAAAAGTGATGCCTACGGCAACCAGTGGTCTCAGGCTATTTACCGTGATTGGACCCGACCGGACTCGACGTTCCTTTACGTCACAGTTCGAACGAGATAGAACGAGATTTGGCCATACCGTAGTCCAAACAAGGACATTGTACGGCCAAATCACGTTGAATCTCGTTCTATCTCGTTCGAACCGTGACGTAAAGGAACGTCCAGTCCGGTCGGGCCCAATCACGGGAAACAGCCTTGGACCACCTGTTGCCGTAGGCATTACTTTTGATTTCTTGTCTGAGGCCGAAATACCAATTTTAATTTTTTTTCCAAAAGCATGCTATAAGTATATTGGCCGTAGGCGACAGATGCTACGGCCTATGTACTTATAGCATGCTTTTGGAAAAAAAAATTGAAATTGGTATTTCGGCCTCAGACAAGATATCAAAAGTGATGCCTACGGCAACCAGTGGTCTCAGGCTATTTACCGTGATTGGACCCGACCGGACTCGACGTTCCTTTACGTCACAGTTCGAACGAGATAGAACGAGATTTGGCCATACCGTAGTCCAAACAAGGACATTGTACGGCCAAATCACGTTGAATCTCGTTCTATCTCGTTCGAACCGTGACGTAAAGGAACGTCCAGTCCGGTCGGGCCCAATCACGGGAAACAGCCTTGGACCACCGGTTGCCGTAGGCATTACTTTTGATTTCTTGTCTGAGGCCGAAATACCAATTTTAATTTTTTTCCCAAAAGCATGCTATAAGTATATTGGCCGTAGGCGACAGATGCTACGGCCTATGTACTTATAGCATGCTTTTGGGAAAAAAATTGAAATTGGTATTTCGGCCTCAGACAAGAAATCAAAAGTGATGCCTACGGCAACCAGTGGTCTCAGGCTATTTACCGTGATTGGACCCGACCGGACTCGACGTTCCTTTACGTCACAGTTCGAACGAGATAGAACGAGATTTGGCCATACCGTAGTCCAAACAAGGACATTGTACGGCCAAATCACGTTGAATCTCGTTCTATCTCGTTCGAACCGTGACGTAAAGGAACGTCCAGTCCGGTCGGGCCCAATCACGGGAAACAGCCTTGGACCACCGGTTGCCGTAGGCATTACTTTTGATTTCTTGTCTGAGGCCGAAATACCAATTTTACTTTTTTTCCCAAAAGCATGCTATAAGTACAAAGGCCGTAGCATCTGTCGCCTACGGCAAATATACTTATAGCATGCTTTTGGAAAAAAAAATGAAATTGGTATTTCGGCCTCAGACAAGATATCAAAAGTGATGCCTACGGCAACCAGTGGTCTCAGGCTATTTACCGTGATTGGACCCGACCGGACTCGACGTTCCTTTACGTCACAGTTCGAACGAGATAGAACGAGATTTGGCCATACCGTAGTCCAAACAAGGAAGTTGTACGGCCAAATCACGTTGAATCTCGTTCTATCTCGTTCGAACCGTGACGTAAAGGAACGTCCAGTCCGGTCGGGCCCAATCACGGGAAATAGCCTTGGACCACCGGTTGCCGTAGGCATTACTTTTGATTTCTTGTCTGAGGCCGAAATACCAATTTTAATTTTTTTCCAAAAAGCATGCTATAAGTACATAGGCCGTAGCATCTGTCGCTTACGGCCAATATACTTATAGCATACTTTTGGAAAAAAAATTGAAATTGGTATTTCGGCCTCAGACAAGATATCAAAAGTGATGCCTACGGCAACCAGTGGTCTCAGGCTATTTACCGTGATTGGACCCGACCGGACTCGACGTTCCTTTACGTCACAGTTCGAACGAGATAGAACGAGATTTGGCCATACCGTAGTCCAAACAAGGACATTGTACAGCCAAATCACGTTGAATCTCGTTCTATCTTGTTCGAACCGTGACGCAAAGGAACGTCCAGTCCGGTCGGGCCCAATCACGGGAAACAGCCTTGGACCACCGGTTGCCGTGGGCATTACTTTTGATTTCTTGTCTGAGGCCGAAATACCAATTTTAATTTTTTTCCAAAAAGCATGCTATAAGTACATAGGCCGTAGCATCTGTCGCTTACGGCCAATATACTTATAGCATGCTTTTGGAAAAAAAATTGAAATTGGTATTTCGGCCTCAGACAAGATATCAAAAGTGATGCCTACGGCAACCAGTGGTCTCAGGCTATTTACCGTGATTGGACCCGACCGGACTCGACGTTCCTTTACGTCACAGTTCGAACGAGATAGAACGAGATTTGGCCATACCGTAGTCCAAACAAGGACATTGTACAGCCAAATCACGTTGAATCTCGTTCTATCTTGTTCGAACCGTGACGCAAAGGAACGTCCAGTCCGGTCGGGCCCAATCACGGGAAACAGCCTTGGACCACCGGTTGCCGTAGGCATTACTTTTGATTTCTTGTCTGAGGCCGAAATACCAATTTTAATTTTTTTCCCAAAAGCATGCTATACGTACATAGGCCGTAGCATCTGTCGCCTACGGCCAATATACCTATAGCATGCTTTTGGAAAAAAAAATTGAAATTGGTATTTCGGCCTCAGACAAGATATCAAAAGTGATGCCTACGGCAACCAGTGGTCTCAGGCTATTTACCGTGATTGGACTCGACCGGACTCGACGTTCCTTTACGTCACAGTTCGAACGAGATAGAACGAGATTTGGCCATACCGTAGTCCAAACAAGGACATTGTACGGCCAAATCACGTTGAATCTCGTTCTATCTCGTTCGAACCGTGACGTAAAGGAACGTCCAGTCCGGTCGGGCCCAATCACGGGAAACAGCCTTGGACCACCTGTTGCCGTAGGCATTACTTTTGATTTCTTGTCTGAGGCCGAAATACCAATTTTAATTTTTTTCCCAAAAGCATGCTATAAGTATATTGGCCGTAGGCGACAGATGCTACGGCCTATGTACTTATAGCATGCTTTTGGAAAAAAAAATTGAAATTGGTATTTCGGCCTCAGACAAGATATCAAAAGTGGTGCCTACGGCAACCAGTGATCTCAGGCTATTTACCGTGATTGGACCCGACCGGACTCGACGTTCCTTTACGTCACAGTTCGAACGAGATAGAACGAGATTTGGCCATACCGTAGTCCAAACAAGGACATTGTACGGCCAAATCACGTTGAATCTCGTTCTATCTCGTTCGAACCGTGACGTAAAGGAACGTCCAGTCCGGTCGGGCCCAATCACGGGAAACAGCCTTGGACCACCGGTTGCCGTAGGCATTACTTTTGATTTCTTGTCTGAGGCCGAAATACCAATTTTAATTTTTTTCCCAAAAGCATGCTATAAGTATATTGGCCGTAGGCGACAGATGCTACGGCCTATGTACTTATAGCATGCTTTTGGAAAAAAAATTGAAATTGGTATTTCGGCCTCAGACAAGATATCAAAAGTGATGCCTACGGCAACCAGTGGTCTCAGGCTATTTACCGTGATTGGACCCGACCGGACTCGACGTTCCTTTACGTCACATTTCGAACGAGATAGAACGAGATTTGGCCATACCGTAGTCCAAACAAGGACATTGTACGGCCAAATCACGTTGAATCTCGTTCTATCTCGTTCGAACCGTGACGTAAAGGAACGTCCAGTCCGGTCGGGCCCAATCACGGGAAACAGCCTTGGACCACCGGTTGCCGTAGGCATTACTTTTGATTTCTTGTCTGAGGCCGAAATACCAATTTTACTTTTTTTCCCAAAAGCATGCTATAAGTACAAAGGCCGTAGCATCTGTCGCCTACGGCAAATATACTTATAGCATGCTTTTGGAAAAAAAAATGAAATTGGTATTTCGGCCTCAGACAAGATATCAAAAGTGATGCCTACGGCAACCAGTGGTCTCAGGCTATTTACCGTGATTGGACCCGACCGGACTCGACGTTCCTTTACGTCACAGTTCGAACGAGATAGAACGAGATTTGGCCATACCGTAGTCCAAACAAGGACATTGTACGGCCAAATCACGTTGAATCTCGTTCTATCTCGTTCGAACCGTGACGTAAAGGAACGTCCAGTCCGGTCGGGCCCAATCACGGGAAACAGCCTTGGACCACCGGTTGCCGTAGGCATTACTTTTGATTTCTTGTCTGAGGCCGAAATACCAATTTTAATTTTTTTCCCAAAAGCATGCTATAAGTACAAAGGCCGTAGCATCTGTCGCCTACGGCAAATATACTTATAGCATGCTTTTGGAAAAAAAAATGAAATTGGTATTTCGGCCTCAGACAAGATATCAAAAGTGATGCCTACGGCAACCAGTGGTCTCAGGCTATTTACCGTGATTGGACCCGACCGGACTCGACGTTCCTTTACGTCACAGTTCGAACGAGATAGAACGAGATTTGGCCATACCGTAGTCCAAACAAGGACATTGTACGGCCAAATCACGTTGAATCTCGTTCTATCTCGTTCGAACCGTGACGTAAAGGAACGTCCAGTCCGGTCGGGCCCAATCACGGGAAACAGCCTTGGACCACCTGTTGCCGTAGGCATTACTTTTGATTTCTTGTCTGAGGCCGAAATACCAATTTTAATTTTTTTCCCAAAAGCATGCTATAAGTATATTGGCCGTAGGCGACAGATGCTTCAGCCTATGTACTTATAGCATGCTTTTGGGAAAAAAATTGAAATTGGTATTTCGGCCTCAGACAAGATATCAAAAGTGATGCCTACGGCAACCAGTGGTCTCAGGCTATTTACCGTGATTGGACCCGACCGGACTCGACGTTCCTTTACGTCACAGTTCGAACGAGATAGAACGAGATTTGGCCATACCGTAGTCCAAACAAGGACATTGTACGGCCAAATCACGTTGAATCTCGTTCTATCTCGTTCGAACCGTGACGTAAAGGAACGTCCAGTCCGGTCGGGCCCAATCACGGGAAACAGCCTTGGACCACCGGTTGCCGTAGGCATTACTTTTGATTTCTTGTCTGAGGCCGAAATACCAATTTTAATTTTTTTCCCAAAAGCATGCTATAAGTATATTGGCCGTAGGCGACAGATGCTACGGCCTATGTACTTATAGGATGCTTTTGGAAAAAAAATTGAAATTGGTATTTCGGCCTCAGACAAGATATCAAAAGTGATGCCTACGGCAACCAGTGGTCTCAGGCTTTTTACCGTGATTGGACCCGACCGGACTCGACGTTCCTTTACGTCACAGTTCGAACGAGATAGAACGAGATTTGGCCATACCGTAGTCCAAACAAGGACATTGTACAGCCAAATCACGTTGAATCTCGTTCTATCTCGTTCGAACCGTGACGTAAAGGAACGTCCAGTCCGGTCGGGCCCAATCACGGGAAACAGCCTTGGACCACCGGTTGCCGTAGGCATTACTTTTGATTTCTTGTCTGAGGCCGAAATACCAATTTTAATTTTTTTCCCAAAAGCATGCTATAAGTATATTGGCCGTAGGCGACAGATGCTACGGCCTATGTACTTATAGCATGCTTTTGGAAAAAAAATTGAAATTGGTATTTCGGCCTCAGACAAGATATCAAAAGTGATGCCTACGGCAACCAGTGGTCTCAGGCTATTTACCGTGATTGGACCCGACCGGACTCGACGTTCCTTTACGTCACAGTTCGAGCGAGATAGAACGAGATTTGGCCATACCGTAGTCCAAACAAGGACATTGTACGGCCAAATCACGTTGAATCTCGTTCTATCTCGTTCGAACCGTGACGTAAAGGAACGTCCAGTCCGGTCGGGCCCAATCACGGGAAACAGCCTTGGACCACCGGTTGCCGTAGGCATTACTTTTGATTTCTTGTCTGAGGCCGAAATACCAATTTTAATTTTTTTCCCAAAAGCATGCTATAAGTACATAGGCCGTAGCATCTGTCGCCTACGGCCAAAATACTTATAGCATGCTTTTGGAAAAAAAAATTGAAATTGGTATTTCGGCCTCAGACAAGATATCAAAAGTGATGCCTACGGCAACCAGTGGTCTCAGGCTATTTACCGTGATTGGACTCGACCGGACTCGACGTTCCTTTACGTCACAGTTCGAACGAGATAGAACGAGATTTGGCCATACCGTAGTCCAAACAAGGACATTGTACGGCCAAATCACGTTGAATCTCGTTCTATCTCGTTCGAATCGTGACGTAAAGGAACGTCCAGTCCGGTCGGGCCCAATCACGGGAAACAGCCTTGGACCACCGGTTGCCGTAGGCATTACTTTTGATTTCTTGTCTGAGGCCGAAATACCAATTTTAATTTTTTTCCCAAAAGCATGCTATAAGTATATTGGCCGTAGGCGACAGATGCTACGGCCTATGTACTTATAGCATGCTTTTGGGAAAAAAATTGAAATTGGTATTTCGGCCTCCGACAAGATATCAAAAGTGATGCCTACGGCAACCAGTGGTCTCAGGCTATTTACCGTGATTGGACCCGACCGGACTCGACGTTCCTTTACGTCACAGTTCGAACGAGATAGAACGAGATTTGGCCATACCGTAGTCCAAACAAGGACATTGTACGGCCAAATCACGTTGAATCTCGTTCTATCTCGTTCGAATCGTGACGTAAAGGAACGTCCAGTCCGGTCGGGCCCAATCACGGGAAACAGCCTTGGACCACCGGTTGCCGCAGGCATTACTTTTGATTTCTTGTCTGAGGCCGAAATACCAATTTTAATTTTTTTCCCAAAAGCATGCTATAAGTATATTGGCCGTAGGCAACAGATGCTACGGCCTATGTACTTATAGCATGCTTTTGGGAAAAAAATTAAAATTGGTATTTCGGCCTCAGACAAGATATCAAAAGTGATGCCTACGGCAACAAGTGGTCTCAGGCTATTTACCGTGATTGGACCCGACCGGACTCGACGTTCCTTTACGTCACAGTTCGAACGAGATAGAACGAGATTTGGCCATACCGTAGTCCAAACAAGGACATTGTACGGCCAAATCACGTTGAATCTCGTTCTATCTCGTTCGAACCGTGACGTAAAGGAACGTCCAGTCCGGTCGGGCCCAATCACGGGAAACAGCCTTGGACCACCGGTTGCCGTAGGCATTACTTTTGATTTCTTGTCTGAGGCCGAAATACCAATTTTAATTTTTTTCCCAAAAGCATGCTATAAGTATATTGGCCGTAGGCGACAGATGCTACGGCCTATGTACTTATAGCATGCTTTTGGGAAAAAAATTGAAATTGGTATTTCGGCCTCAGACAAGATTTCAAAAGTGATGCCTACGGCAACCAGTGGTCTCAGGCTATTTACCGTGATTGGACCCGACCGGACTCGACGTTCCTTTACGTCACAGTTCGAACGAGATAGAACGAGATTTGGCCATACCGTAGTCCAAACAAGGACATTGTACGGTCAAATCACGTTGAATCTCGTTCTATCTCGTTCGAACCGTGACGTAAAGGAACGTCCAGTCCGGTCGGGCCCAATCACGGGAAACAGCCTTGGACCACCGGTTGCCGTAGGCATTACTTTTGATTTCTTGTCTGAGGCCGAAATACCAATTTTAATTTTTTTCCCAAAAGCATGCTATAAGTATATTGGCCGTAGGCGACAGATGCTACGGCCTATGTACTTATAGCATGCTTTTGGGAAAAAAATTGAAATTGGTATTTCGGCCTCAGACAAGATTTCAAAAGTGATGCCTACGGCAACCAGTGGTCTCAGGCTATTTACCGTGATTGGACCCGACCGGACTCGACGTTCCTTTACGTCACAGTTCGAACGAGATAGAACGAGATTTGGCCATACCGTAGTCCAAACAAGGACATTGTACGGTCAAATCACGTTGAATCTCGTTCTATCTCGTTCGAACCGTGACGTAAAGGAACGTCCAGTCCGGTCGGGCCCAATCACGGGAAACAGCCTTGGACCACCGGTTGCCGTAGGCATTACTTTTGATTTCTTGTCTGAGGCCGAAATACCAATTTTAATTTTTTTCCCAAAAGCATGCTATAAGTATATTGGCCGTAGGCGACAGATGCTACGGCCTATGTACTTATAGCATGCTTTTGGGAAAAAAATTGAAATTGGTATTTCGGCCTCAGACAAGATATCAAAAGTGATGCCTACGGCAACCAGTGGTCTCAGGCTATTTACCGTGATTGGACCCGACCTGACTCGACGTTCCTTTACGTCACAGTTCGAACGAGATAGAACGAGATTTGGCCATACCGTAGTCCAAACAAGGACATTGTACGGCCAAATCACGTTGAATCTCGTTCTATCTCGTTCGAACCGTGACGTAAAGGAACGTCCAGTCCGGTCGGGCCCAATCACGGGAAACAGCCTTGGACCACCGGTTGCCGTAGGCATTACTTTTGATTTCTTGTCTGAGGCCGAAATACCAATTTTAATTTTTTTCCCAAAAGCATGCTATAAGTATATTGGCCGTAGGCGACGGATGCTACGGCCTATGTACTTATAGCATGCTTTTGGGAAAAAAATTGAAATTGGTATTTCGGCCTCAGACAAGATATCAAAAGTGATGCCTACGGCAACCAGTGGTCTCAGGCTATTTACCGTGATTGGACCCGACCGGACTCGACGTTCCTTTACGTCACAGTTCGAACGAGATAGAACGAGATTTGGCCATACCGTAGTCCAAACAAGGACATTGTACGGCCAAATCACGTTGAATCTCGTTCTATCTCGTTCGAACCGTGACGTAAAGGAACGTCCAGTCCGGTCGAGCCCAATCACGGGAAACAGCCTTGGACCACCGGTTGCCGTAGGCATTACTTTTGATTTCTTGTCTGAGGCCGAAATACCAATTTTAATTTTTTTCCCAAAAGCATGCTATAAGTATATTGGCCGTAGGCGACAGATGCTACGGCCTATGTACTTATAGCATGCTTTTGGGAAAAAAATTGAAATTGGTATTTCGGCCTCAGACAAGATATCAAAAGTGATGCCTACGGCAACCAGTGGTCTCAGGCTATTTACCGTGATTGGACCCGACCGGACTCGACGTTCCTTTACGTCACAGTTCGAACGAGATAGAACGAGATTTGGCCATACCCTAGTCCAAACAAGGACATTGTACGGCCAAATCACGTTGAATCTCGTTCTATCTCGTTCGAACCGTGACGTAAAGGAACGTCCAGTCCGGTCGGGCCCAATCACGGGAAACAGCCTTGGACCACCGGTTGCCGCAGGCATTACTTTTGATTTCTTGTCTGAGGCCGAAATACCAATTTTAATTTTTTTCCCAAAAGCATGCTATAAGTATATTGGCCGTAGGCGACAGATGCTACGGCCTATGTACTTATAGCATGCTTTTGGGAAAAAAATTAAAATTGGTATTTCGGCCTCAGACAAGATATCAAAAGTGATGCCTACGGCAACCAGTGGTCTCAGGCTATTTACCGTGATTGGACCCGACCGGACTCGACGTTCCTTTACGTCACAGTTCGAACGAGATAGAACGAGATTTGGCCATACCGTAGTCCAAACAATGACATTGTACGGCCAAATCACGTTGAATCTCGTTCTATCTCGTTCGAACCGTGACGTAAAGGAACGTCCAGTCCGGTCGGGCCCAATCACGGGAAACAGCCTTGGACCAGCGGTTGCCGTAGGCATTACTTTTGATTTCTTGTCTGAGGCCGAAATACCAATTTTAATTTTTTTCCCAAAAGCATGCTATAAGTATATTGGCCGTAGGCGACAGATGCTACGGCCTATGTACTTATAGCATGCTTTTGGGAAAAAAATTGAAATTGGTATTTCGGCCTCAGACAAGATATCAAAAGTGATGCCTACGGCAACCAGTGGTCTCAGGCTATTTACCGTGATTGGACCCGACCTGACTCGACGTTCCTTTACGTCACAGTTCGAACGAGATAGAACGAGATTTGGCCATACCGTAGTCCAAACAAGGACATTGTACGGTCAAATCACGTTGAATCTCGTTCTATCTCGTTCGAACCGTGACGTAAAGGAACGTCCAGTCCGGTCGAGCCCAATCACGGGAAACAGCCTTGGACCACCGGTTGCCGTAGGCATTACTTTTGATTTCTTGTCTGAGGCCGAAATACCAATTTTATTTTTTTTCCCAAAAGCATGCTATAAGTATATTGGCCGTAGGCGACAGATGCTACGGCCTATGTACTTATAGCATGCTTTTGGGAAAAAAATTGAAATTGGTATTTCGGCCTCAGACAAGATATCAAAAGTGATGCCTACGGCAACCAGTGGTCTCAGGCTATTTACCGTGATTGGACCCGACCGGACTCGACGTTCCTTTACGTCACAGTTCGAACGAGATAGAACGAGATTTGGCCATACCGTAGTCCAAACAAGGACATTGTACGGTCAAATCACGTTGAATCTCGTTCTATCTCGTTCGAACCGTGACGTAAAGGAACGTCCAGTCCGGTCGAGCCCAATCACGGGAAACAGCCTTGGACCACCGGTTGCCGTAGGCATTACTTTTGATTTCTTGTCTGAGGCCGAAATACCAATTTTAATTTTTTTCCCAAAAGCATGCTATAAGTATATTGGCCGTAGGCGACAGATGCTACGGCCTATGTACTTATAGCATGCTTTTGGGAAAAAAATTGAAATTGGTATTTCGGCCTCAGACAAGATATCAAAAGTGATGCCTACGGCAACCAGTGGTCTCAGGCTATTTACCATGATTGGACCCGACCGGACTCGACGTTCCTTTACGTCACAGTTCGAACGAGATAGAACGAGATTTGGCCATACTGTAGTCCAAACAAGGACATTGTACGGCCAAATCACGTTGAATCTCGTTCTATCTCGTTCGAACCGTGACGTAAAGGAACGTCCAGTCCGGTCGGGCCCAATCACGGGAAACAGCCTTGGACCACCGGTTGCCGCAGGCATTACTTTTGATTTCTTGTCTGAGGCCGAAATACCAATTTTAATTTTTTTCCCAAAAGCATGCTATAAGTATATTGGCCGTAGGCGACAGATGCTACGGCCTATGTACTTATAGCATGCTTTTGGGAAAAAAATTGAAATTGGTATTTCGGCCTCAGACAAGATATCAAAAGTGATGCCTACGGCAACCAGTGGTCTCAGGCTATTTACCGTGATTGGACCCGACCGGACTCGACGTTCCTTTACGTCACAGTTCGAACGAGATAGAACGAGATTTGGCCATACCGTAGTCCAAACAAGGACATTGTACGGCCAAATCACGTTGAATCTCGTTCTATCTCGTTCGAACCGTGACGTAAAGGAACGTCCAGTCCGGTCGGGCCCAATCACGGGAAACAGCCTTGGACCACCGGTTGCCGCAGGCATTACTTTTGATTTCTTGTCTGAGGCCGAAATACCAATTTTAATTTTTTTCCCAAAAGCATGCTATAAGTATATTGGCCGTAGGCGACAGATGCTACGGCCTATGTACTTATAGCATGCTTTTGGGAAAAAAAATTGAAATTGGTATTTCGGCCTCAGACAAGATATCAAAAGTGATGCCTACGGCAACCAGTGGTCTCAGGCTATTTACCGTGATTGGACCCGACCGGACTCGACGTTCCTTTACGTCACAGTTCGAACGAGATAGAACGAGATTTGGCCATACCGTAGTCCAAACAAGGACATTGTACGGCCAAATCACGTTGAATCTCGTTCTATCTCGTTCGAACCGTGACGTAAAGGAACGTCCAGTCCGGTCGGGCCCAATCACGGGAAACAGCCTTGGACCACCGGTTGCCGTAGGCATTACTTTTGATTTCTTGTCTGAGGCCGAAATACCAATTTTAATTTTTTTCCCAAAAGCATGCTATAAGTATATTGGCCGTAGGCGACAGATGCTACGGCCTATGTACTTATAGCATGCTTTTGGGAAAAAAATTGAAATTGGTATTTCGGCCTCAGACAAGATATCAAAAGTGATGCCTACGGCAACCAGTGGTCTCAGGCTATTTACCGTGATTGGACCCGACCTGACTCGACGTTCCTTTACGTCACAGTTCGAACGAGATAGAACGAGATTTGGCCATACCGTAGTCCAAACAAGGACATTGTACGGTCAAATCACGTTGAATCTCGTTCTATCTCGTTCGAACCGTGACGTAAAGGAACGTCCAGTCCGGTCGAGCCCAATCACGGGAAACAGCCTTGGACCACCGGTTGCCGTAGGCATTACTTTTGATTTCTTGTCTGAGGCCGAAATACCAATTTTAATTTTTTTCCCAAAAGCATGCTATAAGTATATTGGCCGTAGGCGACAGATGCTACGGCCTATGTACTTATAGCATGCTTTTGGGAAAAAAATTGAAATTGGTATTTCGGCCTCAGACAAGATATCAAAAGTGATGCCTACGGCAACCAGTGGTCTCAGGCTATTTACCATGATTGGACCCGACCGGACTCGACGTTCCTTTACGTCACAGTTCGAACGAGATAGAACGAGATTTGGCCATACTGTAGTCCAAACAAGGACATTGTACGGCCAAATCACGTTGAATCTCGTTCTATCTCGTTCGAACCGTGACGTAAAGGAACGTCCAGTCCGGTCGGGCCCAATCACGGGAAACAGCCTTGGACCACCGGTTGCCGCAGGCATGACTTTTGATTTCTTGTCTGAGGCCGAAATACCAATTTTAATTTTTTTCCCAAAAGCATGCTATAAGTATATTGGCCGTAGGCGACAGATGCTACGGCCTATGTACTTATAGCATGCTTTTGGGAAAAAAATTGAAATTGGTATTTCGGCCTCAGACAAGATATCAAAAGTGATGCCTACGGCAACCAGTGGTCTCAGGCTATTTACCGTGATTGGACCCGACCGGACTCGACGTTCCTTTACGTCACAGTTCGAACGAGATAGAACGAGATTTGGCCATACCGTAGTCCAAACAAGGACATTGTACGGCCAAATCACGTTGAATCTCGTTCTATCTCGTTCGAACCGTGACGTAAAGGAACGTCCAGTCCGGTCGGGCCCAATCACGGGAAACAGCCTTGGACCACCGGTTGCCGCAGGCATTACTTTTGATTTCTTGTCTGAGGCCGAAATACCAATTTTAATTTTTTTCCCAAAAGCATGCTATAAGTATATTGGCCGTAGGCGACAGATGCTACGGCCTATGTACTTATAGCATGCTTTTGGGAAAAAAAATTGAAATTGGTATTTCGGCCTCAGACAAGATATCAAAAGTGATGCCTACGGCAACCAGTGGTCTCAGGCTATTTACCGTGATTGGACCCGACCGGACTCGACGTTCCTTTACGTCACAGTTCGAACGAGATAGAACGAGATTTGGCCATACCGTAGTCCAAACAAGGACATTGTACGGCCAAATCACGTTGAATCTCGTTCTATCTCGTTCGAACCGTGACGTAAAGGAACGTCCAGTCCGGTCGGGCCCAATCACGGGAAACAGCCTTGGACCACCGGTTGCCGTAGGCATTACTTTTGATTTCTTGTCTGAGGCCGAAATACCAATTTTAATTTTTTTCCCAAAAGCATGCTATAAGTATATTGGCCGTAGGCGACAGATGCTACGGCCTATGTACTTATAGCATGCTTTTGGGAAAAAAATTGAAATTGGTATTTCGGCCTCAGACAAGATATCAAAAGTGATGCCTACGGCAACCAGTGGTCTCAGGCTATTTACCGTGATTGGACCCGACCGGACTCGACGTTCCTTTACGTCACAGTTCGAACGAGATAGAACGAGATTTGGCCATACCGTAGTCCAAACAAGGACATTGTACGGCCAAATCACGTTGAATCTCGTTCTATCTCGTTCGAACCGTGACGTAAAGGAACGTCCAGTCCGGTCGGGCCCAATCACGGGAAACAGCCTTGGACCACCGGTTGCCGTAGGCATTACTTTTGATTTCTTGTCTGAGGCCGAAATACCAATTTTAATTTTTTTCCCAAAAGCATGCTATAAGTATATTGGCCGTAGGCGACAGATGCTACGGCCTATGTACTTATAGCATGCTTTTGGGAAAAAAATTGAAATTGGTATTTCGGCCTCAGAAAAGATATCAAAAGTGATGCCTACGGCAACCAGTGGTCTCAGGCTATTTACCGTGATTGGACCCGACCGGACTCGACGTTCCTTTACGTCACAGTTCGAACGAGATAGAACGAGATTTGGCCATACCGTAGTCCAAACAAGGACATTGTTCGGCCAAATCACGTTGAATCTCGTTCTATCTCGTTCGAACCGTGACGTAAAGGAACGTCCAGTCCGGTCGGGCCCAATCACGGGAAACAGCCTTGGACCACCGGTTGCCGTAGGCATTACTTTTGATTTCTTGTCTGAGGCCGAAATACCAATTTTAATTTTTTTCCCAAAAGCATGCTATAAGTATATTGGCCGTAGGCGACAGATGCTACGGCCTATGTACTTATAGCATGCTTTTGGGAAAAAAATTGAAATTGGTATTTCGGCCTCAGACAAGATATCAAAAGTGATGCCTACGGCAACCAGTGGTCTCAGGCTATTTACCGTGATTGGACCCGACCGGACTCGACGTTCCTTTACGTCACAGTTCGAACGAGATAGAACGTGATTTGGCCATACCGTAGTCCAAACAAGGACATTGTACGGCCAAATCACGTTGAATCTCGTTCTATCTCGTTCGAACCGTGACGTAAAGGAACGTCCAGTCCGGTCGGGCCCAATCACGGGAAACAGCCTTGGACCACCGGTTGCCGTAGGCATTACTTTTGATTTCTTGTCTGAGGCCGAAATACCAATTTTAATTTTTTTCCCAAAAGCATGCTATAAGTATATTGGCCGTAGGCGACAGATGCTACGGCCTATGTACTTATAGCATGCTTTTGGGAAAAAAATTGAAATTGGTATTTCGGCCTCAGACAAGATATCAAAAGTGATGCCTACGGCAACCAGTGGTCTCAGGCTATTTACTGTGATTGGACCCGACCGGACTCGACGTTCCTTTACGTCACAGTTCGAACGAGATAGAACGAGATTTGGCCATACCGTAGTCCAAACAAGGACATTGTACGGCCAAATCACGTTGAATCTCGTTCTATCTCGTTCGAACCGTGACGTAAAGGAACGTCCAGTCCGGTCGGGCCCAATCACGGGAAACAGCCTTGGACCACCGGTTGCCGTAGGCATTACTTTTGATTTCTTGTCTGAGGCCGAAATACCAATTTTAATTTTTTTCCCAAAAGCATGCTATAACGGGGGGTGCCCAACCATCGGACGTTTTTTTACGCGCTCGAACTCACAGCGCTCCATTGCTGGTTGCCAGAGAATGGTCATGTTTTAATGAATGAATTTTGAACACATTCATCTGAAGACCATACTTGGACAAGAAATGTATTTATGCTGTTCATGGGTCCTTTATGCTCCGCGTTACATGCGGAAGACGCTGTGAGACGTTTTCACGAATGTACCTTCTGATTTAGTGCTACGCCAGATAGTGTGCCTAACTTACTACGCTTTGGTAATTTTGCTCTCTTCGGAAGTTGGTGATGAAGTTTGGGAAATGTAAATAAGGCTTGAAGTCTGCTATATTCTAGCTTTCTTTTGACCGGAAAATTTTGACTGTGTGCACTTCTCACGTCATGTGAGAAGGGCTATATCTAGCGCATCCAAGCTCATGTTTCCACGGGAAATAGGCTACTACGCGGCCCGACGTACATATTGAATGCGGCCCGACTTACGAAATCATTACGAAAAAACGACACCGCTTACATCAACAATACTCCGTCTACTTATTGGGAAATATCTTCGCCATCTCTGTATTCAGTTTCGTTTACATAGACGGTACCAATCACATGTTAGAGCGTAACAAAACTGTGCGTTGAATGGTCCCGCCACCATCGCGGGCCCAAAAAATGGCGGGAAAACAACGTCGTCAGACGACAGCAATGTTTACGTTGTTTTTCTTTGGTCGGTTTTCTTCTCAACAAATACTTAAAGACACAAATTTTTAGTGTTTTATGAAGTTATTTTTCTTATGTATATATTATGATAGCTGTGTGACTTATGTATCTGCTTGGCACAGGTCGTATATTTAGGTGCCGGGCCGTCTAGCTACGCAGTGACTCTCTACATAGCGCTACCATCATTATTGTCAAAATACTACTTTTCGACAAAACAAGAAATGAATATGTACACATATGTTTTGAATGTAAATGACAATTATGTGCATGAACTTGGGTTATTTACCTTCCTTATCAGCTTAGTCATTGGACACAAACACCGCGTACTTATGCAAAATAAGATCAGTAAAAAATCCGTGCGATGTTAGGGCGCGTGCGATGTACGGGCGCCCCCCGTTAAGTATATTGGCCGTAGGCGACAGATGCTACGGCCTATGTACTTATAGCATGCTTTTGGGAAAAAAATTGAAATTGGTATTTCGGCCTCAGACAAGATATCAAAAGTGATGCCTACGGCAACCAGTGGTCTCAGGCTATTTACCGTGATTGGACCCGACCGGAATTTAAGCAATTGAGGACATTGATTCAAATGATCGTTGAACGGACTTATTTGTAGATAACATTTCTAGATGAAGGTCCTTAATAAATGAGCCGTTTGGATGAAATATGTGAAGCGCATTACCATGTCGGATTTCACGGAAATGTTTTCAAGACTTTTAAGGACAAAAATAAGATCAAAAATATATGGAATAGCAATGTTATACCATCGATTCCTCCATGAAGTGTTTTAATAAAACGTCCCCCCTATAAACATTGTAAAGACAAATGTTTGTGATGTTGTTGTGCCTATCGTAATCTTATAGTTTAACCTGAACTCAGTTCCGTTTAAACTCAACTTTCAAAACGAATACGTAGTGCATGGCGTCAAAAAGTCAGATTTCACAGAAATTACTATCTATTTCTTGTATTTTCAACAAAAATGTGTCTGTAGCTTGCTAAATTCCGCCGAAAAATGACTTAGCGGCGGGCAAAACATCAGGCGAGAAATGTTGTTCCTTGGTCCCGACGCCATCTTGGATTTCGGGCGGCCCGGATTTGGCGTACCGCTGACCTTTGTAAAACACGATGATTTTGTGTATGAACATTTACGAATACTCTAGTTATTGGTGAAAATCAAAATTCTTATTTTCTTTTTATTTCCATGAATCTCACAAACCTTTATTGGACGCTGTGCGTTCTACTGCACTGACTTACCCTTCGATGCGGTGGCACAGAGCTTCGCGGCGCGGCGCGACGAAATCACACCGTTAACGCGTTCCGTTTTCATCTTTAGTTGTCGGATCGAAATTTTTTGGACCCTTTCATCCAGCGGTCGGCGACCCAAAAAAGGCTGGGACCAGCAGGCGTTTTCTAGGGATCTGTCTTAGGCCTTAAAATTTCGATGATGTGCGTTTGTGTGTGTGTGTACTATTCAATGTAAGGTGTGAATGCGGGAGGGCGCTGCGAGATCACCGAGGCAACCATCGTTTTGTAGTCAAAATTATGACGAAAATTTGTACACGATGTAGCGGTATACAATTATTACATCGATAACGGAAAATGTAATTTTTGTAGGATCTTTCTGTCAATGAGAATTGAACCTGGTGAGGGTCATGCTGTCTAAATTCACATAATTTTTTTCATCATTTACGTACTGTATTTGAAAACCTCGACCGGGAAACATGTGAGTGGAATCCTCTTCATGGCGACCACCTGTCCATCGCGACCGTTTTTGCTCGGTCCGCCGGGTGGTCGCCTTGGACAGGTTTGACTGTACATGTAACAAGGGGTGCCCTAAAATGTCATGTTTTTTTTACACGGTCAAACTCACAGCGCTCCATCGCTGGTTGCCAAAGAGTGGCCAGGTTTTAATGAATAAATTTTGAACATATTCATCTGAAGACCATACTTAGATAAGAAATGCATTCATATTGTTCATGAGCCCTTTACATGCCGCGTTACAAGCGGAAAATGCTGTGAGATGTTTTCGCGAATGTTCGTTCTGATTTTGTGCCACGCCAGATAGTGTGCCTAACTTAGGACGCTTTTGTAACTTTGCTCTCTTCGGAAGTTGGTGATAAATCTAAGAAAATGTAAACAAGGCTTGTAGTATACTATATTCTAGCTTTCTTTTGACTGGAAAATTTTGACTGTGGGCACTTCTCACGTCATGTGAGAAGGGCAATGTCAAGTGCATCCCAGCTCATTTTTTTATGGGGAATAGGCTACACGCACTGTGCGCGCGGCTCGACGTATGTATTGAATGTGGCCCGACTCATAAAATCATTACGAAAAAAGGACACCACTTACATCAACAATACTTCGTCTACTTATTGGAAAATATCTTCGCCATCTCATCATTCAGTTTCCTTTTCATAGACCATACCAATCAGGTATAAGAGTGTAACATAGCTATGAGTTTAATCGTCCCGCGACCATCGCGGCCAGAAAAAAAGGCGGGAAAACAATGTCGCCAGACGACATCAATGCTTACGTTGTTTTTCTTTGGTCGGTTTTCTTTTCAACAAACTCTTAACGACCCAAATTTTCAGCATCTTATGAAGTGATATTTCTTATGTGTATGATAGTTGTGTATCAGCTTGGCACAGGTCATATATTCTGGCGCATGAGGCTGTCTAGCTAAGCAGTGACCCTCTACTCAGTGCTACCATCACTATTGTCAAAATACTAATTTTCGACGAAGCCAGAAATGAATATATACACATATGTTTTAAATGAAAATGACAGCTATGTGCATGAACTTGATTTATTAATCTTCCTTATCAGCGTAGTCAGTGGTCACAAACACGGTGTGCTTATGCAAATAAGACCAGTAAAAAATTTGTGCCATGTTAGGGCGCGTAACATCTTAGGGCACCCCCCTTTACCTAAACAAGTTTGGTCAATTATTTGTAAGTTAAACATGAAACTAACTGTCCTTTTTAGTTGTAAATTGTCATCTTTGTGAGGATTGATGTATTCAATTTAGCATCTCAATACATGTCTATTTGCAAGTTTTCTTCATTTCCAACTTTGAGGTTATCAAAGTTGTCATCTCTGTCAAGCCATTTACCTACCTTTGGTCCAAAAATGGTGTCCACTAGTGTTTTAGTTTGTTTAGGTACAAGTAAAGGAACAGTAGATGTTCTTGAAGGGTTCAGGGTTTAGGTACACGGCTCTACCTCCAGGGAATTATTTTAAAGCAAATCAACTGTGTATGGGATGAAAGCATATTCCTTGCACTACAAAACCAACTGAGATATGTTTCTTCAACCTCTCTGATTTTGGTAAATTATAAGGAAAAGCAAATTGTTTTAACGTCAAAAATGATGTGCATGAATTGGCATTTTTTGTGTTGGATAAAACTCGTAGAAAAGATTTTTACGGCATAAACGACTAATGTTGTCAGAAAAATTTAGTGTATAATCAAGCCAATTATAAAGAAAATTCTAGTTCTAAGATATTAAAAATCTTTTTATCGTCCGGGGAGCAAGTTTTCACCAAAAACACACAAATTCTACCGTGAAGTTAAAGTGAATTGCAGTATACCACAGCCATTTAGGATCTTATCTAGAACGCAGGTGCTTAGTAGTCTTAATTCGTTCATATTTTAAAGGCACCCAGAGCATTTTATGAGGATTGAAACTCGATTAAAAAAACTCAAATTTGTAGTCATTCCTACACATAGTAAATTTCAATAACACAATACCATTACATATCGAGATTAAACAAGCAAAAATACGATGTCGTTGTGTGGTGAGAAATCCAATCCCTAATAGACTGATCCTGACTGTCCATCACAATTAGCGGTTCTACCAATCAGAAAGTGACTGCATGTTCGTCAAATACGTGCATTTTTATGTTTTAATTTTGTATTTCTATGTTTTGACGGAGGTGGTGGGGCTATGGTATCTACAGTATTTACAGTAGGCGCGTGAAACTAAAATATCACCATGTAGTTTTTGTGCCGTTTTTGCGCACTTTTGATAACAAATCTGAACGCAAATGTGGTTAACAGGGGCATTAATTGTCAATTTCATTAAGATTACAGAAACAGGAATATTTCGAGTTTTCATGTATCATAAAATGCTTTGGGTGCCATTAAAGGCACCAAGAGCATTTTATGAAGCTTGAAAACTGGAAATATTCTAGTTGCTGTAATCTTTATGAAATTGACAATTAATGCCACTGTTAACCACATTTGCGTGCGGATTTCTTATCAGAAGTGCTCAAAAGCGGCACAAAAATAAGCTACATGGTGATGTAGTTTCACAAGCCTAGTGTTAATAGACCGATACCATAGCCCCGCCCACCTCAGTCAAAACGTAGAAATGCAAAATCAAAACTTAAACATGCAAATATTTGATGGACATGCAGTCACTTTCTGATTGGTCGAACCACTAATTGTGATGGACAGTCAGGATCAGTCTATTAGAGCTTGGATTTTCTATCAGTTCTCACCAAACAGCGACATCCTATCTTTGCTCCTTTGATGTCAATATGTAATGGTGTAGTGTTATTGAAACTTATAATTACTGTTTGTAGGAATGACTAGAAATTTGAGGGTTTTTTTTAAGGTTTCAAGCCTCATAAAATGCTCTGGGTGCCTTTAAGAGCCCTGGGGTTATCACACCTTGACTCTGACATAAATTTTCTAAAGAATTTGTTTTTTTTTTTTTTTTTTTAGCTGAGGAACCTCAGGGCGGCAGTTGGCAAGGACTGCCTGACTCCAGCAGAATTGAAGTTTCTGAGTGTCGCAAAACCTGACCTCATGTCAGATGAGGAAACCGATGAGGAGCAGCCCAACACATGGCTTGTAAGGCGACCGGCCTGGCGGTGCAAGAAGCTGACCCAAATCGTAGACCGCTGCCAGCCTGGGGTCGACAAGCTGGTCATGAAATCCAGAAAGCTTCGCAATAGGCGTGTCATGACTGACCAACCAAGCAGGAGATCTATCCCTGACACTGTAGACAAAGTGTATCTGGATGTGGGGGGTGGTGAAGAGGAGGAGCGGGGTGAAGAGGAGGAGCAGGGTGAAGAGGAGGTACAGGGTGAAGAAGTGGTGCAGAGTGAAGAGGAGGAGCAGGGTGAAGAGGAGGAGCAGGGTGAAGAGGAGGAGCAGGGTGAAGAGGAGGAGCAGGGTGAAGAGGAGGAGCAGGGTGAAGAGGAGGAGCAGGGTGAAGAGGAGGAGCAGGGTGAAGAGGAGGAGCAGGGTGAAGAGGAGGAGCAGGGTGAAGAGGAGGAGCAGGGTGAAGAGGAGGAGCAGGGTGAAGAGGAGGAGCAGGGTGAAGAGGAGGAGCAGGGTGAAGAGGAGGAGCAGGGTGAAGAGGAGGAGCAGGGTGAAGAGGAGGAGCAGGATGAAGAGGAGGAGCAGGGTGAAGAGGAGGAGCAGGGTGAAGAGGAGGAGCAGGGTGAAGAGGAGGAGCAGGGTGAAGAGGAGGAGCAGGGTGAAGAGGAGGAGCAGGGTGAAGAGGAGGACCAGGAGGATAATGAAGGCACGAGTGGCGATGAGTCTGAAATGAGCAGTGAAGAGGAGACAAGCATGCGCAGTGTTAGTGACTAGAATGAATAGAAACCCAGCTTTGAAGGTGTCAACTGATGTGGAATCAATGAGATGTTGGGGTAGGCGGTTGCAGTCTATCACTGTTCTCGGGAAGAAGCTGCTGCGGTGTGTCTCAGTCTTGCATGGAAATAGATGTAGATGTAGATGTTGACTTATGATAACAAGAAACATTTAGTAACATTCCAGTAACATTTAGCCCCAGAGTGAGTCAGGTCACCACCCAGTGCAGCAGTATGTACATAGCACCACTTCTTACACACTTATATATACATTTATTGTTGCACCAGTTAAGTCTATCTTTTTCTCTCGGATTTTTCACCATCACCACCACCACCTGCCGCATCTGGGCGTGACCCTGACATTTCATCCTCGGCGTTCCCTCGCGGGGCTTTGCTGAGTAAGATACCTGTATGTTATGTAGGTTTTTAGACTTTTTATTATGTTTAGCCATACCTAGTATACATCATATACATGATTATGTATACTATGGAAAACTTCATTCTTCCCGGGGGTTAATCTTTTTTAATTCAATTTTGAACTGGGTTGATTATGCGCAAGAGTGTAATTTTGAGCGGATATTTTTAGACTGGTCTAGTTTACATGGAGATGGCAGGGAATATCCCATTCTTGCAAGGGGAGGATTCTTTTATTATTCATTTCAATTTTGAAAAAGTCCATTTGTTAGCAGAAGTGAATTTGTTTATGGACTGGTCCATATTGTATTGAGGTGCTACTGGAAGACTCCATTCCTGTATGGAGTGACTAATAGTTTTTAAACTCAATTTTGGACTGGAGTGATCCATTTTTTTAGTGGAAGTATTTTAGAATATGCCATTGTTATTTTGGGACAGTCCATTTTTCGCATGGCGAGGAGTATGGCTAAACATGTGTCAATGTATTTGCCCGAAAATGTTACCTTTCTAGTTGTCACTCGTTTGTCATTTTCCCCCTTTTTTGTAGTTTTACATATTGACTATTACAAATATTTCCCTGTACACTAGTAGCTAGTTCTCTACTTATCAAGTTACCCATTATAGTTTGAATAAAGGACATAGATTTATCATTGAATCCGACGTATCCTTGATATGTACACGTATAAGATTTCTAAAGTCTTCATGTCGGATCTGCACGTATCGAAGGCGTAATGAGGGTAGGGATAACGTAAAGATTTGAGGTGTGGACATATTGAAGCTGAATGCCTATGAGAACGCATTACGGTGTCAAATGTGCGGAGAAATCCGCGGAAAATGCCGTTTTTGGTAATCTTTAGGATCCGATCATTGCGAATGTACGTAGGGATCCCTTAAAAATGTGGGATTTTTTATTCTTTAGGATCCGATCTGTCCAAATATACATAGAAAATCGTTAAAACTACGACTTTGCATCCGCGGAAAATGTCGTTTTTGGATCCGATCTGTCCAAATATACGTAGAAATGCCTTTAAGATACGAGTTTGCATCCGAAGAAAATGCCGCTCTTTATTCTTTAGGATCCGATCTGTCCAAATGCACGTAGGAATTCCTAAGAAAATACGATTTAGTATCCGCGGAAAATGCTTTTTTGGGATTCTTTAGGATCCGATCTGTCCAAATATACTTAGAAATCCTTTACAAATGCGATTTTGCATCCGCGGAAAATGCCTTTTGGGGAATCTTTAGGATCCGATCTGTCCAAATATACGTAGAAATCCTTTACAAATACGACTTTGCATCCGCGGAAAATGCCGTTTAGGGAATCTTTAGGATCCGATCTGTCCAAATATACGTAGAAATCCTTTACAAATGCGATTTTGCATCCGCGGAAAATGCCGTTTGGGGAATCTTTAGGATCCGATCTGTCCAAATATACGTAGAAATCCTTTACAAATACGACTTTGCATCCGCGGAAAATGCCGTTTAGGGAATCTTTAGGATCCGATCTGTCCAAATATACGTAGAAATCCTTTACAAATGCGATTTTGCATCCGCGGAAAATGCCGTTTGGGGAATCTTTAGGATCCGATCTGTCCAAATATACGTAGAAATTCCCTTAGTATCCGTGGAAAAACCCATTTTGGGATATCTTACGATTCAATCATTCCGAATCCTTGCGAATGAAATTTTCGGGTATACTACGGATCCCACCTGCATCCGTTTGTATCCGCCTGTATACACGTACAAATAGTGTAAAAATCCCTTCAAAATACGACTTTGCATCCGCGGAAAATGCCGTTTTGGGAATCTTACGGATCCGATCAGTCCAAATATACAGAGAAATCCCTAAGAAAACGACTTAGTATCCGTGGAAAATCCCATTTTGGGATATGTTAGGATTCAATCATTCCAAATCCTTGCGAATGCAATTTTTGCATATTCTACGGATCCCACCTGCATCCGTTTGTATCCGCTTGTATCTGTTACAAATACACAAATATCCATATGCGGATACGGCTGAATCCGATACCTTTTCGCCCAGTGACAGCGCATGGAGCATACATCGGATTATGCTCCTTTACACATGAATAGAACTGTTGTTCAGCTACGTACTTTGAACATTGGAGAAGTCGACGAAGTTTTTTTTTTCTTTTGCATGTACATGTTTCTCCTAAATGTATCCTACAATGTGTTCTAGGATGGATTTGTCGCGCGCTTCAAGCCCGACTGAAGTACAATTTTTACAGACATTGCAAACGACTGCTTTGTGTCATATAACCGTTAATATTAGAATTACAATTTGTTCAGACCTAACTGTGATATGCAACAATATCAGTAATTTTTTTAGCGATTTCTTATTCACAGGATCATAAACAAGTCATTATATACCAAATTGTAGCAATCTGTGCCAAAGCATACTGTCAACTCCCTCACTGTGACCCCACTAAACGAGCAGTGTAATCCGCAATGAAAACAAACTTGGTGACTGGCCGGTGAACTATCGCCGATCGCTTCGAATTTTTAGTGATTTCTTGATCCCAGGGTCATGTATACGTTATCTAATGCCAAAGTATAGCAGCCTGCGATGTTAACTTAGTACCAAAGTATGCTGGATTTGGGCCATCTCACGTAATATAAATACATATATAGAGAGAGAAAGATAGCTAGATAGATGTATATATATATATATATCATAGATAGATAGATAGATAGATAGATAGATAGATAGATAGATAGATAGATAGATAGATAGATATAGATATAGATATAGATATAGATATAGATATATACACATATAGATAAAGATATACATATATATTGCTTTATTTCTTTGTTAGAAAGAAAGTATTAAGGGCAATCAAATTTGATGACGTCATCTATATGGCCAAAAAAGTCATATCAGAATCTTTTCATACGCGGTTCTTAACAATCAATAAAACTATAATTACTTCTTGATTCATTAATTATAAAACAATGGAAAATCAAACCTCAATATTTTTGACGATATATGTACAAAATAATTTCAGAAGCATAAAATTTCTGAATAATTGTACTTGACAGCCTCCAAGAAAATTAAACAGGTACTATAATACAAATACGTAACTGGAGTGCAACTACATACAGCTTAAACATGCGTATATAAAGGTTTGGCATCCAGGTTGTGGTATACTTAATACGAAATTCTCAATTTTTTCTGAACCGTCAGTCTTTTTACGAAACTTATCCAGTTGCTTTACAAATGTCTGAATTAAGAATTATAAACAAATGTAGCAGTAATGTGCATGTTAAAACTGCTCCGGGGAAAAGGGAGAAACTTAGGGGAAAATATAGTACAGACTAATCAAACTAGTTTTATCCCCTCTGCTTTTGTGACATGTGTCTTAAGTGTCGGCTACAGGACTAAAATTATATTGTCTAGAGTCACGGATATTACTTTGGTAATTGCAGTACGTGATCGCATTTTGTCGAAAAAAAATTCGTAACACTATATCCAAGATGGTCGTCATGTACTGAAAATCACTCCCCCTCTTACTTTTTAGGTGGTACACACACACACACACACACACACACACACACACACACACACACACACACACACACACACACAAACGCGCGCGCGCACGCACGCACACACACACACACACACACACGCACACAAACACACACACACACATTGGTTACAACAGGGGAGATGTGAACGGAGATAACTATAGGCGGTAAATCATGATTTGCGTTATTGCCTTGTAGATGTCCAAGAAAGCACATAGTCAATTTTTTTTCAAACGAAACATATTTTTCTTAACATGAAAAAGGACCGTTACAACGTTATATTTCAGGGATAAAATGGTTTCTACTCTCTTCGTTCGTACAACACCAATTCGATATCAGAATTGCTATGAACATGTAAAAAACAAATACAGCCGCAGCATTTTAGAAAAACTATTCAGATCTTCTAACTTATCACAACTCATGTGCAACCTCAACTTCGCTAAAAAGCAGCGTGTTGCTACGTTGTTTTCGATTAGCTTATTACATATGTTTATGATAATAAGATGATAACAACGGGCCATAGGAGAGATGATAACAACAGCCCATAGGAGAGATGTAATCATCTGCAAAGTGATTAAGGTGTTTGGGGTGTAGCTAAGGTGTTCTCCTTAAATGCCCCCCCCCCCAAAAAAAAACACACACTCAAACGCACACACACTCAAACACACACACACACACACACACTCACACACACATACACATAATCGAACAAACAAACACACAAACACACACAGGCACACATAAAACACAAACACGGACACACACACGCGCGCATACTTACACAAACCCAAACAATACAAACAAATCCTTCTTGGTAAGGATATCTACACTGTCAAGTTACTGTAACACAGATTGAAGCTTAATTTAATACACTTCAGTCTGTATCAATAATCTCCACACTTCGCAAGATTGATAGAATGATAAGAAACCTGTACTTAGGTTGTACTAAACTGAGGAACTGCTAGCTGCACAATGTCATTATCTACCAGTGCTGACATACAACGTCTAGAATTTGTTTATTTGCACTTCCCTTTGCAAGAAACAATGTTCTGCCACTATGTCGTCATCGACATTATCGAATGCTGACCTGGCCAGCTTTTAAAATCATGATTCTTTTTAATGAGAGCTCGCTTGAATGAGTGCTAAGAATTGATCGTGTTTAGTCGTAAGCATTTTCCCCATTAAATGTAAGAAGGAACTGGACTCACATTTCAACAGACCGACTAAATACCCTCACTTCTCTCACGGCCAAAGACATTCCGCAGTTCATCTTACAAGGCTCCGTTTAAATTTCAGTCAGTTAAACCACCACCTATTTTTACACCATTGTATAGATTGCCCTACATGTAAATGTGGTCATTTTAGTGAAACAATCGAGCATCACCTCTTACACTGTAAACTTTATGCCACGCAAAGAAGTATGATGTTAATATCCCTTTCCAACATAACTGACCTTCAACTACTTAACGACAGCTCATTATGTTCTCTTCTGTTACGAGGTTCCACGTCACTCTCATACTTGTAAAACTGTAACATACTCGCTATAGTTCATACTAACCGCCATTGTACAGGCAGATTCACTTAATGATAGATACCAACTTGTACTGTCTATTGTTATTTTACTTTTATCCATTTTGTATTTATGCATGTTATGATGTCTCCTTGTTGTATGTGTTGAGTAGAAGGCTTCAAATAAGCAATCGCTTCCTGCCTAATGCTCAGTAAACATATACGAAAAAAATAAAAATAAATGTAAGCAAGTAGTTCTTGCCCTACGAATTGTAAGCTACGTGGTAAGGGTAAGTGGCGCTTTTGCTAGTAATTGATGTAGATAGTTAGAGTTTTATCCCCTACATCTGTCACTACCAGCTGTCCTTCTAAACCCACAGCAATACGACCAACCATCCTCAGCCCAGTGACTACATTGCGAACAAATTGTCCGCGACTTGTAAACATGGACACCCGACCTACTTCACGCCTATTCCAGATCCCACGATCTGCCACCAGGATGTGGCCAGAAATATCAGTACAGATACCTCGGGGATATATCAGCTCACCATCACCGCTGTCACGGCCCCCAAAATTGAACAGAAGATGCCCGGTCTGGTTATACACGTGAACCATGTTATTCTTTATCGTTAAAATGTTCCCATCCCGAACGGCGATCGAATTTGAAGATAACATTTCTAGATGAAGGTCCTTAATAAATGAGCCATTTGGATGAAATATGTGAAGCGCATTACCATGTCGGTCACTTTTTGTGACTAGAATGTGATTACTTTCCCCGTCAAAGGCAATTGTTCGAACGCTTTTGCTGCGTTGCACCTCAAACTTACTCAAAGCCCGACCATCACCGTTGTATTCTACAATAAAGGAGCCGACAAATGCCAAGTTCCCCACTACCCACAGGTTGTCATTGCCGTCAATAGAAATGCCTCCTGGATACAAGGTACTACCGGCTTTCCCGGGTACAGTTGTCAAGAAATGACGAACATAAACACCCTTCATATTAAAAACTTGTACTCTTTGCTTGTCTTGATCAGCTACGAATATCTCGTTTCTAGAAGAAACAACAACTCCACTGATACGAGTGAACTTTCCCAGTGTCGATCCCCGCCCACCAAACGTGAAGACGTGACGTTTTCCACCGTCATCTGTCGTCTCTGTAGCGATAAAACAGAGCTGCCATCAGTACAGAATGCGATAGTAATTTTGCCAATTCATTAATAAGGGTCCATAACCCATATTCACTATAATCCGGAAAACGGTACAGTATGTCAGGTCTTGAAATGTCCAGTCATTATTTTCTATTGAACTGTACTTTTAATAGTTAATTCTAAACAAAAGGTATGGAATCAAATCTACAGGGTGTATTTCAATGTCTGCGATATTTCTATATTTACCTTCCATGTTGGTAGAGGATTGTATATTCCTACTCAAATATGTGGTAGTTTCGACAGTCCTCGTCGATGTTTTGGAGCTGCTTTCGCTGGATACCAATGCCTGTCGACGAATCAACCTCATATACATTTTCTATTCGTTCGAACAGTTATTTGATGTCCAGATTTATAATCATCAATGCAATCATAATTACGATTTTTTATATCTAGCAAGTCACTATAAAGCACAGTGTTTTTTTTTAATCTTGTGCTAAATGATAGTCCTTCAAATGCTGTTGATACGTTATTTTAAATACATCATTACTCTAAACATAAATGTTCATACTTGCTTTAGTTTGGCATTTCTAATAGACTATTTGGGGTGTTCCTTGAGTTTTCAGATAAATCTTTATTGACACAGCAAAAGCACAGCGACTTTCGTAAGGTCTACTTCATGTATATATACAAAATACCAAGTAAATATCACTTGGTTATATGGAATGTACTCATAGGATTGACAGCTAGTATATAGAGACGGGCAAGTCAGCACTACAATACTCACAGTATCGGTAGGTTCAGACTCTACATTGTGCGATGTGGATGTAGATGGATGCTCTATCGGGGTGTGAGCTGTTTTCATCATCGTCTGAAACAGTGGTAACATTTTCATTACTGTTAAGTTTATCGACAGTCCACATGATATCGAATAAAGATTTAATCTATTCATATGTATTGACTGTATCATTTCATCATCACTGTCAAATTAAGACACTGCAATATGAAACCTTTGTGGCCGATATAATATAAATATACTCATATTTTTTTCATGACCAGTTTTAACCTATATCAGCATACTAGACACATATACTAGTCCTGTACCACCAAATGATTTTTAACCCTATCTAGACTGCCCTCCCCCCGTCGTAAGTTCCAAACGGCATGGTGTATGAACAAATTTGATGTTAAAGCCTGAATAAGCCTTGACTATTTGGCGAAGATAATGTGTTCGTGGAACTCTAGTTTAGTTTTAAAAGACAAGAAGAAAATGAACCTTTTAAAATTTCATCTATTGTATGGGTGTAATATACTTGGACTATCAGATTATGGAAATTCCTCCATAGAAGAAACCTTCGGCAAGGCTGTAGTTGTTTACATTCAGAAATTGGCATGATACTTGTTGGTCCATTCACCGCTAGAAGAGTCCATTCTTGTATGCGGAGGTATATTTGTTAGAATTAAATTCTGTACTCGGGTGATTATGAAAAAGTCAAGATTTGTGTAGATGTGGGGAGGGCAATGGATGAAATATGTTGTATTTGCATAATCGTAGACAACAATAAAGATGGAATTTAATTTGATTTAGCTGTTTTTCGCCCCTAATGTAAGTTAAAAAGTTGTATAAGTTGTCAGTCAGAAAACTGACTTAAGTACACCTTTATAACTGTTAGGTTGTATGACAGACCAAACATAATAAGACTCGAAAAATGTAAAACAAAAAAGGAATAAATTATTAATCACCAAAATCTAGACTTTTTTTCTCTTTTTAGCTATTTGACTTGTCAGTTTACCCTTTTTTGTTAGTGCATCGGTTGAGGGCAAGTCATTCGCAAGCCATGTATGTGATTGTTCCAATGCTTTAAGGACAAAGAGGGAATCACTGGGGTATTTTCATAGGCTCAGTCAGGGAACAGTCATAAGATCATTATATTGTTACTATAGTGGATGCCACGATGACTGCACTTGAATGTTTAAAAGAGAGAGATGAATCAGGCTAACAATGACATAATTCAATGTTTCTACCAATTGCGAGAATCTTGAAAGCTAAACACTACTATAAGATATTACAGTAATATTCAATAGCGAAGTTTTTTGAAGAAAATGATATATTCGTATTTTCCTCAAAATGTATCTCAAAAGTATTTTCTTAAAACAGTGACATGGGGGCACACATATTGTCTTTAAGGGCTGAAAATGTATGAGTGTTTGTTAGACACCCAGCTATATATTTCCTTTATTCAATGAAAGCTGGAAGTGAAATGAATAACTAAAACATCGGTCTGATAGATGTTTGCACTCAAAAGGCTACAGTTTTGAGATGCATGTTTCCTTAGAGAGAAGTAACAGGAGACAAGAACAATTGCTATAGATTCTTAACATTAAAAAGTACATTTGCTTTAACAACATAATTTTGATAAAGAACGCAATGCAATCCTGACTAACGTAAGAAACTATAAGTGAGATGTAAAGAAATGACTATCAAAGACTTTAATATTTTAGTTCCTGTTTATTACTAAAAGTTGCATTTGGCTTACCTGATGGAGGGTTGGCACTTTCAGCTGGTTCATTTAAATCGATGTTAACATGTCCATCTACATCGTCATTTTCATAAACATCTTTAGCCACATCAGTATCTGTTCCAGGTGTGTCGTGATCAAGGACGTCACACGGCTGCGTCTGCATGGACCGTGGATCTACAGAAAGGGAAAACGCTATTCTCTGAGTTGTCTGAATAGTGGAGATATTGCTTTGCTGGTATCAGAGAGGCCAAAGTTAAAACTCTCCCAAATGGAATATTACTGATATTTTGCATAAGTGTTTAAGTTGGAAATAATACAATCCAATAGCTAACTGAATGGAGGGCAGAAAGTTTCGCAACTGTGGAATATTTCGTCCAGCGCAAACCCCCAATGTTTCGTTTAATTGACATTTGAAAACTGTAAGTTAGCCCTATTTCCTTCTTTACTTACCACTCATAAGTCCTAAACAAGCTCCAATTTTATCGTCTTATAGACTCCGATGCAATGTGCGCATTGGGAGCCTTTGCTAAATATCCTTAGAAAAAAGCTAAAAAATATTACCAATCCAGGGATAGTTTCTAAGAGATAAGAATTTTCTTGTGCACGGTTCGCAATTCTAAGTATGCACAGTGGTTCGTGAATGTAAAAGTAATGTTATTTAATTTGCAGCCCGACATAAATTGTACTTAAAATCTGAAATATCAAAAGAATCCCCAAAACAAAATGTTTTCATTCTGTAATTTCTGTTCATAGTCGACGAAAAAAGGCGAGATTTTTATTGACATTTTGAATCAATCTTAAACGATGTTTGTCTTACTAAAAAGCCTCCCCAAAACCTGAAAATAATCGTACATGGGTGCAAAATCTTTTTCTTAAATCAGCAATTCAACACAATACTTTGCCTAACGCGGGTAGCAACGGGAAAAATTAAAACCTACTATTCTGTTATTTGGAAGTTTCAATAAGTTGTAAAAGAAAAATGATTAAAATGATTATTCGCACTCCTTAAATACCGTCGAACATTTCGAGCCCAAAACCAGCCCCAACAGCAACACAAGGTTATTTCAATATTCATTGACTTCTAAACTTTTGATCAGCATTTTGTACAACATTACTACACATAAAGTCGAAATTTGTAATTTTCTCCATGTTTGTAGCAAATGGAATAACACGTCCTGTATTCATCGTGATATTGAATTTTTCACTTTTTTTTTTACTTATTTCGATCGACATCTATAAAAAGGCTAGTCACGGCTACATGTTTGTTCTCTCAGGAAACATTTAAAGGAAATAAAAATACTTCACCTGATGAATGGCAGCTACAAATTACATATACTTTTTGTACCTCCTACTGCTAGTTATCTCCATGAAAAAGACTTTTGACAATTCGACGTCCCGTTGGAAACGACAACGACGATAAGGCATGTGAGTGGTCATAGTGATAAGATAGCTGTTGTTAAAAGGATGTCTTCTATCGTGGCTGACCTGTTTTCTGGACATTTGTAGGAAAATAGATGAGCTATAGGTCAGTTTATTGGACTATCAAATCGTCAGCTTATCGGAGTATCAAATAAAGTACAACTTTAAGTTCTCGTTATTTACAATATTTCTTTTTGTCTTACCTGACGGAAAGTGGACACTTTCAGTTGGTTCATCTGGATCATGGTACACATGTTCATCCTCATCTAAATCTTCATTTTCGTACATATCTTCAGCCACATCAGTGTCTGTTCCATCAGTCTGATCAGCGGGGACGTCCCATGGCTGCGTCTGTATGGACTGTGACTCTACAGTGGGACAAGACGCTTCTTCTCCTGGGGTCGGCTGAATGGTGGAGACATTACTTTGCGGTATCTTTATCGCCCGTAGTTGTTTACCTGGTGGATGGTTGGCATTTTCAACTAGTTCATCTGGATCCCGGTACACATGTCCATCATCATCTACATCCTTATTTTCAATAATGTTTTCAGCCATATCAGAATCTGTTCCAGGCGTGAGATGAGCGGGAATGTCACACGGCTGAGTTTGCATGGACCTTGGATCTACGGTAGGACAAGAAGCTACTCCTTTTCCTTTAATGGATTCCTTGACGTCACTTTACTTTGCTGCATCTTTATCGTCTGAAGTTGTTTACCTGGCGGATGATTGGCATTTTCAACTAGTTCATCTGGATCCTGGTACACATGTTCATCATCATTTACATCATTATTTTCATGAACGTTTTCAGCCATATCAGTATCTGTTCCAGGGGTGTGATGAGCGGGAATATAACACGGCTAAATTTGTATGGACCTTGAATGTACTGTAGGACACGACGCCCCTCCTTTTTCAGTTTTCTGGATCCTGGAGATATTACTTTGCTGCGTCGTTGTTGTCTTTAGGTCCTTAGACATATCTGATAATGTCTGCAAACTGCGGTCCTGACTAATCGCTAATCATGATATGCTTTTTATCCATAAAAGTCTTCCTCCCCGCTGTTTGTTGAGCCATCCAAATAATTCTTAAAGCCAAAACCAAACGCTTTAACTTCTGAATTACATTTTTTGTAATTTTTCCTCTTTCACAACCGTCCCAAATAGTGGAAAAAGTTCTTTGTTTCTGAGTTGAAAAGCTGTTATGTGAAAAGAAACGTTGCGAGGTACTACAATAATAACCTGTTCTCAATCTATTCGTGTATCGCATTAAAACCTTGCCTATTCAGGTTTCTTCTGTCCCCAGGTAGATTTTCCCGGTAGAGTTTGTCGGATGAGTTCGAATGCCTACAACACTACAGCGGGCTTGTCACATATCATATTCATACATACCGAGAGTTGTTCGCAGGGTGTGGAGAAGCTGGTGGATAAGCGTGCCGCTCAAAAAGATGCCGAGATGAAGAAGTGTGGTGGGGATTTCGCTGCTGTTAAAACGGTAACAGAGGTGAACTAATTGTCTAGACCTTTAACAAGAAAATAGGTCAGCATTTTGAAGAAAATTAATTGGAATCAGTCACTTTCCAATTTTCGAAGAACAAGAGATTACAATCAATTTAGCTCTCAGACCAATATGCCTATGAGCAATCTATTTTTTTCATTTCATCGAATTTGGAATGAACCAGCTAAATCAAAATTACCAAAGAAACGGCTTTCTAGCCAGACAAAAAATCAGGAGGGCGGAATATTCCACCTTTTCTCGAAGGTGAAAGATGTTAAATATTTCTTGAAATGTGCATTGTTTATAAAAAAACTTCAATATATTCACAACTTGTTTCATGTATATGGTCACGGAATGAGCCTATGAGCAATCTATTTTTTCATTTAATCGAATTTGGAATAAACCAGGTAAATCAAAATTACCAAAAGAAACGGCTTCCTAGCCAGACAAAAAAATCAGGAGGGCGGAATATTCCACCTTTTCTCGAAGGTGAAAGATATTAAATATTTCTTAAAATGTGCATTGTTTATTAGAATAACTTCAATATATTCACAACTTATTTCATGTATATAGTCACGAAATGAGCCAGCCAAAGCAATAGTTTGAAATGTTTTCTTCATCGTGCTTGAAAGTGCTTCTTTGTGTGTGTGCAGTAATGTGTCATAGTCTGTGCTGGACTGACTGACAATAGTAGTGATCATAAAAGATTAAACAAGATGGACGAAAAACATCACGATAATTAATGAGTGACTTCTAGGTAACGTAACGTAACGTAACATAACCTATTTACGTGCAGCAGCAGTTTACGTTCAGTTTGGGTCATGTTCACATGTCGCGGTGTATTATGCCAAAGTCTGTACCCACGAACAACAGAGAATGTCATAAGTATGATCCTTAGCCATCTCTCTCTTTTATACAAAACAATGAAAAAGGTTTACGTCCAGCGTCAAAACAGAATGAACGCCTGAACCAATAACAACAAGTTGCACGGAAGCGATTCGAGGTTTTAAACTCAGTCTTAGGAAGGTTTGAAACAACCTAGCGACCCCTGGTCTGATGATACATTTTTACAGTGAATAACATCATGAACCTGCGTTTATCACGTGAACCCCAACGTGCTGCTGATGTCGGGGAAATTTAATATAACAACATAATCGAACAAACAAACAAACAAACAAACAAACACACACACACATGCACACACACACACACAGGCACACATAAAACACAAACACGGACACACACACGCACGCATACTTACACAAACGCAAACAATACAAACAAATCCTTCGTGGTAAGAATATCTACACTGTCAAGTTGCTGTAACACAGATTGAAGCTTAATCTAATACACTTCAGTCTGTATCAATAATCTCCACACTTCGCAAGATTGATAGAATGATAAGAAACCTGTACTTAGGTTGTACTAAACTGAGGAACTGCTAGCTGCACAATGTCATTATCTACCAGTGCTGACATACAACGTCTAGAATTTGTTTATTTGCACTTCCCTTTGCAAGAAACAATCTTCTGCCACTATGTCGTCATCGACATTATCGAATGCTGACTTGGCCAGCTTTTAAAATGATTCATTTTAATGAGAGCTCGCTTGAATGAGTGCTAAAATTGATCGTGTTTAGTCGTAAGCATTTTTCTCCATCAAATGTAAGAAGGAATTTGACTCACATTTCAACAGACCGACTAAATACCCTCACTTCTCTCACGGCCAAAGACATTCCGCAGTTCATCTTACAAGGCTCCGTTTAAATTTCAGTCAGTTAAACCACCACCTATTTTTACACCATTGTATAGATTGCCCTACATGTAAATGTGGTCATTTTAGTGAAACAAACATCACCTCTTACACCGTAAACTTTATACCACGCAAAGAAGTATGATGTTAATATCCCTTTCCAACATAACTGACCTTTAACTACTTAACGACAGCTCATTATGTTCTCTTCTGTTACGAGGTTCCACGTCACTCTCATACTTACAAAACTGTAACATACTCGATATAGTTCATACTAACCTCCATTGTACAGGCAGATTTACTTAATGATAGATACCAACTTGTACTGTCTATTGTTATTTTACTTTTATTCATTTTGTATTTATGCATGTCATGAAGTCTCCTTGTTGTATGTGTTGAGTAGAAGGCTTCAAATAAGCAATCGCTTCCTGCCTAATGCTCAGTAAACATATACGAATAAAATAAAAATAAATGTAAGCAAGTAGTTCTTGCCCTACGAATTGTAAGCTACGTGGTAAGGGTAAGTGGCGCTTTTGCTAGTAATTGATGTAGATAGTCAGAGTTTTATCCCCTATATCTGTCACTACCAGCTGTCCTTCTAGACCCACAGCAGTACGACCAACCATCCTCAGCCCAGTGACTACATTGCGAACAAATTGTCCGCGACTTGTAAACATAGACACCCGGCCTACTTCACGCCTATTCCAGATCCCACGATCTGCCACCAGGATGTGGCCAGAAATATCAGTACAGATACCTCGGGGATATATCAGCTCACCATCACCGCTGTCACGGTCCCCAAAATTGAACAGAAGATGACCGGTCTGGTTATACACATGAACCATGTTATTCTTTATCGTTAAAATGTTCCCATCCCGAACGGCGATCGAATTTGAAGATAACATTTCTAGATGAAGGTCCTTAATAAATGAGCCATTTGGATGAAATATGTGAAGCGCATTACCATGTCGGTCACTTTTTGTGACTAGAATGTGATTACTTTTCCCGTCAAAGGCAATTGTTCGAACGATTTTGCTGCGTTGCACCTCAAACTTACTCAAAGCCCGACCATCACCGTTGTATTGTACAATAAAGGAGCCGACAAATGCCAAGTTCCCCACTACCCACAGGATGTCATTGCCGTCAATAGAAATGCCTCCTGGATACAAGGTACTACCGGCTTTCCCGGGTACAGTTGTCAAGAAATGACGAACATAAACACCCTTCATATTAAAAACTTGTACTCTTTGCTTGTCTTGATCAGCTATGAATAGCTCGTTTCTAGAAGAAACAACAACTCCACTGATACGAGTGAACTTTCCCAGTGTCGATCCCCGCCCACCAAACGTGAAGACGTGACGTTTTCCACCGTCATCTGTCGTCTCTGCAGCGATAAAACAGAGCTGCCATCAGTACAGAATGCGATAGTAATTTTGCCAATTCATTAATAAGGGTCATTAACCCATATTCACTATAATCCGGAAAACGGTACAGTATGTCAGGTCTTGAAATGTCCAGTCATTATTTTCTATTGAACTGTACTTTTAATAGTTAATTCTAAACAAAAGGTATGGAATCAAATCTACAGTGTGTATTTCAATGTCTGCGATATTTCTATATTTACCTTCCATGTTGGTAGAGGATTGTATATTCCTACTCAAATATGTGGTAGTTTCGACAGTCCTCGTCGATGTTTTGGAGCTGCTTTCGCTGGATACCAATCCAGCCTGTCGACGAAACAACCTCATATACATTTTCTATTCGTTCGAACAGTTATTTGATTTCCAGATTTATAATCATCAATGCAATCATAATTACGATTTTTTATATCTAGCAAGTCACTGTATAAAGCACAGTGTTTTTTCTGAATCTTGTGCTAAATGATAGTCCTTCAAATGCTGTTGATACGTTATTTTAAACACATCATTACTCTAAACATAAATGTTCATACTTGCTTTAGTTTGGCATTTCTAATAGACTATTTGGGGTGTTCCTTGAGTTTTTAGATAAATCTTTATTGACACAGCAAAAGCACAGCGACTTTCGTAAGGTCTACTTCATGTATATATACAAAAAACCAAGTAAATATCACTTGGTTATATGGAATGTACTCATAGGATTGACAGCTAGTATATAGAGACGGGCAAGTCAGCACTACAATACTCACAGTATCGGTTGGTTCAGACTCCACATTGTGCGATGTGGATGTAGATGGATGCTCTATCGGGGTGTGAGCTGTTTTCATCATCGTCTGAAACAGTGGTAACATTTTCATTACTGTTAAGTTGATCGACAGTCCACATGATATCGAATAAAGATTTAATCTATTCATATGTATTGACTGTATCATTTCATCATCACTGTCAAATTAAGACACTGCAATATGAAACCTTTGTGGCCGATATAATATAAATATACCCAATTTTTTTTTTCATGACCAGTTTTAACCTATATCAGCTTACTAGACACATATACTAGTCCTGTACCATCAAATGATTTTTAACCCTATCTAGACTGCCCTCCCCCCGTCGTAAGTTCCAAACGGCATGGTGTATGAACAAATTTGATGTTAAAGCCTGAATAAGCCTTGACTATTTGGCGAAGATAATGTGTTCGTGGAACTCTAGTTTAGTTTTAAAAGACAAGAAGAAAATGAACCTTTTAAAATTTCATCTATTGTATGGGTGTAATATACTTGGACTATCAGATTATGGAAATTCCTCCATAGAAGAAACCTTCGGCAAGGCTGTAGTTGTTTACATTCAGAAATTGGCATGATACTTGTTGGTCCATTCACCGCTAGAAGAGTCCATTCTTGTATGCGGAGGTATATTTGTTAGAATTAAATTCTGTACTCGGGTGATTATGAAAAAAGTCAAGATTTGTGTAGATGTGGGGAGGGCAATTGATGAAATATGTTTTATTTGCTCTCGCAAATATTGCCTTTCTAGTTTGTTGCTGTCTTTTATCAGAAGCACACAGTCACTATCCACACTAATAATACGAAAAAAAAAATTACCCTGACATTTAAAATTGGTGATGTCGGATATGGATGGTTCGACTGACTGGATTCTGAGAAGAGGAGTCCGGTCAGTATCATTGCTACTGCAGCGGATGCGATGATAACTGCACAAACCAGCTGAGCGCATGAGCGGGATGGACGCAACTCGTTACGAGCTTCAGGACCCCCGTCTGTCGCAACTGAGATAATTCAAACTGTTAGAAATCATTCTATGATAATCGTAGACAACAAGTAAGATGGAATTTCATTTGATTTAGCTGTTTTTCGCCCCTAATGTAAGTTAAAAAATTGTATAAGTGTTCAGTCAGAAAACTGACTTAAGTACACCTTTATAACTGTTAGGTTGTATGACAGACCAAACATAATAAGACTCGAAAAATGTAAAACAAAAAAGGAATAAATTATTAATCACAAAAAATTAGACTTTTTTTTCTTTTTAGCTATTTGACTTGTCAATTTTACCCTTTTTTGATAGTGCATCGGTTGAGGGCAAGTCATTCGCAAGCCATGTATGTGATTGTTCCAATCCTTTAAGGACAAAGAGGGAATCACTGGGGTATTTTCATAGGCTCAGTCAGGGAACAGTCATAAGATCATTATATTGTTACTATAGTGGATGCCACGATGACTGCACTTGAATGTTTAAAAGAGAGAGATGAATCAGGCTACTAATGACATAATTATATGTTTCTTCCAATTGCGAGAATCTTGAAAGCTAAACACTACTATAAAATATTACAGTAATATTCAATAACGAAGTTTTTTGAAGAAAATGATATATTCGTATTTTCCTCAAAATGTATCTCAAAAGTATTTTCTGAAAACAGTGACATGGGGGCACACATATTGTCTTTAAGGGCTGAAAATGTATGAGTGTTTGTTAGACACCCAGCTATATATTTCCTTTATTCAATGAAAGCTGGAAGTGAAATGAATAAGTAAAACATCGGTCTGATAGATGTTTGCACTCAAAAGGCTACAGTTTTGAGATGCATGTTTCCTTAGAGAGAAGTAACAGGAGACAAGAACAATTGCTATAGATTCTTAACATTAAAAAGTACATTTGCTTTAACAACATAATTTTGATAAAGAACGCAATGCAATCCTGACTAACGTAAGAAACTATAAGTGAGATGTAAAGAAATGACTATCAAAGACTTTAATATTTTAGTTCCTGTTTATTACTAAAAGTTGCATTTGGCTTACCTGATGGAGGGTTGGCACTTTCAGCTGGTTTATTTAAATCGATGTTAACATGTCCATCTACATCGTCATTTTCATAAACATCTTTAGCCACATCAGTATCTGTTCCAGGTGTGTCGTGATTAAGGACGTCACACGGCTGCGTCTGCATGGACCGTGGATCTACAGAAAGGGAAAACGCTATTCTCTGAGTTGTCTGAATAGTGGAGATATTGCTTTGCTATCAGAGAGGCCAAAGTTAAAACTCTCCCAAATGGAATATTACTGATATTTTGCATAAGTGTTTAAGTTGGAAATAATACAATCCAATAGCTAACTGAATGGAGGGCAGAAAGTTTCGCAACTGTGGAATATTTCGTCCAGCGCAAACCCCCAATGTTTCGTTTAATTGACATTTGAAAACTGTAAGTTAGCCCATATTTCCTTCTTTACTTACCACTCATAAGTCCTACACCAGCTCCAATTTTATCGTCTTATAGACTCCGATGCAATGTGCGCATTGGGAGCCTTTGCTAAATATCCTTAGAAAAAAGCTAAAAAATATTACCAATCCAGGGATAGTTTCTAAGAGATAAGTATTTTCTTGTGCACGGTTCGCAATTCTAAGTATGCACAGTGGTTCGTGAATGTAAAAGTAATGTTATTTAATTTGCAGCCCGACATAAATTGTACTTAAAATCTGAAATATCAAAAGAATCCCCAAAACAAAATGTTTTCATTCTGTAATTTCTGTTCATAGTCGACGAAAAAAGGCGAGATTTTTATTGACATTTTGAATCAATCTTAAACGATGTTTGTCTTACTAAAAAGCCTCCCCAAAACCTGAAAATAATCGTACATGGGTGCAAAATCTTTTTCTTAAATCAGCAATTCAACACAATACTTTGCCTAACGCGGGTAGCAACGGGAAAAATTAAAACCTACTATTCTGTTATTTGGAAGTTTCAATAAGTTGTAAAAGAAAAATGATTAAAATGATTATTCGCACTCCTTAAATACCGTCGAACATTTCGAGCCCAAAACCAGCCCCAACAGCAACACAAGGTTATTTCAATATTCATTGACTTCTAAACTTTTGATCAGCATTTTGTACAACATTACTACACATAAAGTCGAAATTTGTAATTTTCTCCATGTTTGTAGCAAATGGAATAACACGTCCTGTATTCATCGTGATATTGAATTTTTCACTTTTTTTTACTTATTTCGATCGACATCTATAAAAAGGCTACGTCACGGCTACATGTTTGTTCTCTCAGGAAACATTTAAAGGAAATAAAAATACTTCACCTGATGAATGGCAGCTACAAATTACATATACTTTTTGTACCTCCTACTGCTAGTTATCTCTATGAAAAAGACTTTTGACAATTCGACGTCCCGTTGGAAACGACAACGACGATAAGGCATGTGAGTGGTCATAGTGATAAGATAGCTGTTGTTAAAAGGATGTCTTCTATCGTGGCTGACCTGTTTTCTGGACATTTGTAGGAAAATAGATGAGCTATAGGTCAGTTTATTGGACTATCAAATCGTCAGCTAATCGGAGTATCAAATAAAGTACAACTTTAAGTTCTCGTTATTTACAATATTTCTTTTTGTCTTACCTGACGGAAAGTGGACACTTTCAGTTGGTTCATCTGGATCATGGTGCACATGTTCATCCTCATCTAAATCTTCATTTTCGTACATATCTTCAGCCACATCAGTGTCTGTTCCATCAGTCTGATCAGCGGGAACGTCCCATGGCTGCGTCTGTATGGACTGTGACTCTACAGTGGGACAAGACGCTTCTTCTCCTGGGGTCGGCTGAATGGTGGAGACATTACTTTGCGGTATCTTTAACGCCCGTAGTTGTTTACCTGGTGGATGGTTGGCATTTTCAACTAGTTCATCTGGATCCCGGTACACATGTCCATCATCATCTACATCCTTATTTTCATTAATGTTTTCAGCCATATCAGTATCTGTTCCAGGCGTGTTATGAGCGGGAATGTCACACGGCTGAGTTTGTATGGACCTTGGATCTACGGTAGGACAAGAAGCTACTCCTTTTCCTTTAATGGATTCCTTGACGTTACTTTGCTGCATCTTTATCGTCTGAAGTTGTTTACCTGGCGGATGATTGGCATTTTCAGCTAGTTCATCTGGATCCTGGTACACATGTTCATCATCATTTACATCATTATTTTCATGAACGTTTTCAGCCATATCAGTATCTGTTCCAGGGGTGTGATGAGCGGGAATATAACACGGCTGAGTTTGTATGGACCTTGAATTTACTGTAGGACACGACGCCCCTCCTTTTTTTAGTTTTCTGGATCCTGGAGATATTACTTTGCTGCGTCGTTGTTGTCTTTAGGTCCTTAGACATATCTGATAATGTCTGCAAACTGCGGTCCTGACTAATCGCTAATCATGATATGCTTTTTATCCATAAAAGTCTTCCTCCCCGCTGTTTGTTGAGCCATCCAAATAATTTTTAAAGCCAAAACCAAACGCTTTAACTTCTGAATTACATTTTTTGTATTTTTTCCTCTTTCACAACCGTCCCAAATAGTGGAAAAAGTTCTTTGTTTCTGAGTTGAAAAGCTGTTTTGCGAAAAGAAACGTTGCGAGGTACTACAATAATAACCTGTTCTCAATCTATTCGTGTATCGCATTAAAACCTTGCCTATTCAGGTTTCTTCTGTCCCCAGGTAGATTTTCCCGGTAGAGTTTGTCGGATGAGTTCGAATGCCTACAACACTACAGCGGGCTTGTCACATATCATATTCATACATACCGAGAGTTGTTCGCAGGGTGTGGAGAAGCTGGTGGATAAGCGTGCCGCTCAAAAAGATGCCGAGATGAAGAAGTGTGGTGGGGATTTCGCTGCTGTTAAAACGGTAACAGAGGTAAACTAATTGTCTAGACCTTTAACAAGAAAATAGGTCAGTATTTTGAAGAAAATTAATTGGAATCAGTCACTTTCCAATTTTCGAAGAACAAGAGATTACAATCAATTTAGCTCTGAGACCAATATGCCTATGAGCAATCTATTTTTTTCATTTCATCGAATTTGGAATGAACCAGCTAAATCAAAATTACCAAAGAAACGGCTTTCTAGCCAGACAAAAAAATCAGGAGGGTGGAATATTCCACCTTTTCTCGAAGGTGAAAGATGTTAAATATTTCTTGAAATGTGCATTGTTTATAAAAAAACTTCAATATATTTACAACTTATTTCATGTATATGGTCACGGAATGAGCCTATGAGCAATCTATTTTTTCATTTAATCGAATTTGGAATAAACCAGCTAATTCAAAATTACCAAAAGAAACGGCTTTCTAGCCAGACAAAAAATCAGGAGGGCGGAATATTCCACCTTTTCTCGAAGGTGAAAGATATTAAATATTTCTTAAAATGTGCATTGTTTATTAGAACTTCAATATATTCACAACTTATTTCATGCATATGATCACGAAATGAGCCAGCCAAAGCAATAGTTTGAAATGTTTTCTTCATCGTGCTTGAAAGTGCTTCTTTGTGTGTGTGCAGTAATGTGTCATAGTCTGTGCTGGACTGACTGACAATAGTAGTGATCATAAAAGATTAAACAAGATGGACGAAAAACATCACGATATTTAATGAGTGACTTCTAGGTAACGTAACGTAACGTAACATAACCTATTTACGTGCAGCAGCAGTTTACGTTCAGTTTAGGTCATGTTCACATGTCGCGATGTATTATGCCAAAGTCTGTACCCACGAACAACAGAGAATGTCATAAGTATGATCCTTAGCCATCTCTCTCTTTTATACAAAACAATGAAAAGGGTTTACGTCCAGCGTCAAAACAGAATGAACGCCTGAACCAATAACAACAAGTTGCACGGAAGCGATTCGAGGTTTGAAACTCAGTCTTAGGAAGGTTTGAAACAACCTAGCGACCCCTGGTCTGATGATACATTTTTACAGTGAATAACATCATGGACCTGCGTTTATCACGTGAACCCCAACGTGCAGCTGATGTCGGGGAGATTTAATATAACAACATAATCGAGCAAACAAACAAACAAACACACACACACATGCACACATACACACACACACAGGCACACATAAAACACAAATACGGACACACACACACGCGCGCATACTTACGCAAACGCAAACAATACAAACAAATCCTTCGTGGTAAGAATATCTACACTGTCAAGTTGCTGTAACACAGATTGAAGCTTAATTTAATACACTTTAGTCTGTATCAATAATCTCCACACTTCGCAAGATTGATAGAATGATAAGAAACCTGTACTTAGGTTTTACTTAACTGAGGAACTGCTAGCTGCACAATGTCATTATCTACCAGTGCTGACATACAACGTCTAGAATTTGTTTATTTGCACTTCCCTTTGCAAGAAACAATCTTCTGCCACTATGTCGTCATCGACATTATCGAATGCTGACTTGGCCAGCTTTTAAAATGATTCTTTTTAATGAGAGCTCGCTTGAATGAGTGCTAAAAATTGATCGTGTTTAGTCGTAAGCATTTTTCTCCATCAAATGTAAGAAGGAATTTGACTCACATTTCAACAGACCGACTAAATACCCTCACTTCTCTCACGGCCAAAGACATTCCGCAGTTCATCTTACAAGGCTCCGTTTAAATTTCAGTCAGTTAAACCACCACCTATTTTTTACACCATTGTATAGATCGTCCTAGATCCTACATGTAAATGTGGTCATTTTAGTGAAACAAGCATCACCTCTTACACTGTAAACTTTATACCACGCAAAGAAGTATGATGTTAATATCCCTTTCCAACATAACTGACCTTTAACTACTTAACGACAGCTCATTATGTTCTCTTCTGTTACGAGGTTCCACGTCACTCTCATACTTACAAAACTGTAACATACTCGATATAGTTCATACTAACCTCCATTGTACAGGCAGATTTACTTAATGATAGATACCAACTTGTACTGTCTATTGTTATTTTCCTTTTATCCATTTTGTATGTATGCATGTCATGAAGTCTCCTTGTTGTATGTGTTGAGTAGAATGCTTCAAATAAGCAATCGCTTCCTGCCTAATGCTCAGTAAACATATACGAATAAAATAAAAATAAATGTAAGCAAGTAGTTATTGCCCTACGACTTGTAAGCTACGTGGTAAGGGTAAGTGCCGCTTTTGCTAGTAATTGATGTAGATAGTTAGAGTTTTATCCCCTACATCTGTCACTACCAACTGTCCTTCTAGACCCACATCAATACGACCAACCATCCGCAGCCCAGTGACTACATTGCGAACAAATTGTCCGCGACTTGTAAACATAGACACCCGGCCTACTTCACGCCTATTCCAGATCCCACGATCTGCCACCAGGATGTGGCCAGAAATATCAGTACAGATACCTCGGGGATATATCAGCTCACCATCACCGCTGTCACGGTCCCCAAAATTGAACAGAAGATGACCGGTCTGGTTATACACATGAACCATGTTATTCTTTATCGTTAAAATGTTCCCATCCCGATCGGCGATCGAATTTGAAGATAACATTTCTAGATGAAGGTCCTTAATAAATGAGGCATTTGGATGAAATATGTGAAGCGCATTACCATGTCGGTCACTTTTTGTGACTAGAATGTGACTACTTTTCCCGTCAAAGGCAATTGTTCGAACGCGTTTGCTGCGTTGCACCTCAAACTTACTCAAAGCCCGACCATCACCATTGTATTGTACAATAAAGGAGCCGACAAATGCCAAGTTCCCCACTACCCACAGGATGTCATTGCCGTCAATAGAAATGCCTCCTGGATACAAGGTACTACCGGCTTTCCCGGGTACAGTTGTCAAGAAATGACGAACATAAACACCCTTCATATTAAAAACTTGTACTCTTTGCTTGTCTTGATCAGCTATGAATATCTCGTTTCTAGAAGAAACAACAACTCCACTGATACGAGTGAACTTTCCCAGTGTCGATCCCCGCCCACCAAACGTGAAGACGTGACGTTTTCCACCGTCATCTGTCGTCTCTGCAGCTATAAAACAGAGCTGCCATCAGTACAGAATGCGATAGTAATTTTGCCAATTCATTAATAAGGGTCATTAACCCATATTTACTATAATCCGGAAAACGGTACAGTATGTCAGGTCTTGAAATGTCCAGTCATTATTTTCTATTGAACTGTACTTTTAATAGCTTTTAATAATTAATTCTAAACAAAAGGTATGGAATCAAATCTACAGGGTGTATTTCAATGTCTGCGATATTTCTATATTTATCTTCCATGTTGGTAGAGGATTGTATATTCCTACTCAAATATGTGGTACTTTCGACAGTCCTCGTCGATGTTTTGGAGCTGCTTTCGCTGGATACCAATGCCTGTCGACGAAACAACCTCATATACATTTTCTATTCGTTCGAACAGTTATTTGATTTCCAGATTTATAATCATCAATGCAATCATAATTACGATTTTTTATATCTAGCAAGTCACTGTATAAAGCACAGTGTTTTTTCTGAATCTTGTGCTAAATGATAGTCCTTCAAATGCTGTTGATACGTTATTTTAAACACATCATTACTCTAAACATAAATGTTCATACTTGCTTTAGTTTGGCATTTCAAATATACTATTTGGGGTGTTCCTTGAGTTTTTAGATAAATCTTTATTGACACAGCAAAAGCACAGCGACTTTCGTAAGGTCTACTTCATGTATATTTACAAAATACCAAGTAAATATCACTTGGTTATATGGAATGTACTCATAGGATTGACAGCTAGTATATAGAGACGGGCAGGTCAGCACTACAATACTCACAGTATCGGTAGGTTCAGACTCTACATTGTGCGATGTGGATGTAGATGGATGCTCTATCGGGGTGTGAGCTGTTTTCATCATCGTCTGAAACAGTGGTAACATTTTCATTACTGTTAAGTTGATCGACAGTCCACATGATATCGAATGAAGATTTAAACTATTCATATGTATTGACTGTATCATTTCATCATCGCTGTCAAATTAAGACACTGCAATATGAAACCTTTGTGGCCGATATAATATAAATATACTCATATTTTTTTCATGACCAGTTTTAACCTATATCAGCATACTAGACACATATACTAGTCCTGTACCACCAAATGATTTTTAACCCTATCTAGACTGCCCTCCCCCCGTCGTAAGTTCCAAACGGCATGGTGTATGAACAAATTTGATGTTAAAGCCTGAATAAGCCTTGACTATTTGGCGAAGATAATGTGTTCGTGGAACTCTAGTTTAGTTTTAAAAGACAAGAAGAAAATGAACCTTTTAAAATTTCATCTATTGTATGGGTGTAATATACTTGGACTATCAGATTATGGAAATTCCTCCATAGAAGAAACCTTCGGCAAGGCTGTAGTTGTTTACATTCAGAAATTGGCATGATACTTGTTGGTCCATTCACCGCTAGAAGAGTCCATTCTTGTATGCGGAGGTATATTTGTTAGAATTAAATTCTGTACTCGGGTGATTATGAAAAAGTCAAGATTTGTGTAGATGTGGGAAAGGCAATGAATGAATTATATGTTATATATATATTTGCTCTCGCGAATATTGTCTTTCTAGTTTGTTGCTGTCTTTTATCAGAAGCACACAGTCACTATCCACACTAATAATACGAAAAAAAACTACCCTGACTTTTAAAATTGGTGATGTCGGATATGGATGGTTCGACTGACTGGATTCTGAGAAGAGGAGTCCGGTCAGTATCATTGCTACTGCAGCGGATGCGATGATAACTGCACAAACCAGCTGAGCGCATAGGCGGGATGGACGCAACTCGTCACGAGCTTCAGGACCCCCGTCTGTCGCAACTGAGATAATTCAAACTGTTAGAAATCATTCTATGATAATCGTAGACAACAAGTAAGATGGAATTTCATTTGATTTAGCTGTTTTTCGCCCCTAATGTAAGTTAAAAAATTGTATAAGTTGTCAGTCAGAAAACTGACTTAAGTACACCTTTATAACTGTTAGGTTGTATGACAGACCAAACATAATAAGACTCGAAAAATGTAAAACAAAAAAGGAATAAATTATTAATCACAAAAAATTAGACTTTTTTTCTTTTTAGCTATTTGACTTGTCAATTCTACCCTTTTTTGTTAGTGCATCGATTGAGGGCAAGTCATTCGCAAGCCATGTATGTGATTCTTCCAATCCTTTAAGGACAAAGAGGGAATCACTGGGGTATTTTCATAGGCTCAGTCAGGGAACAGTCATAAAATCATTATATTGTTACTATAGTGGATGCCACGATGACTGCACTTGAATGTTTAAAAGAGAGAGATGAATCAGGCTAACAATGACATAATTCTATGTTTCTACCAATTGCGAGAATCTTGAAAGCTAAACACTACTATAAAATATTACAGTAATATTCAATAACGAAGTTTTTTGAAGAAAATGATATATTCGTATTTTCCTCAAAATGTATCTCAAAAGTATTTTCTTAAAACAGTGACATGGGGGCACACATATTGCCTTTAAGGGCTGAAAATGTATGTTTGTTAGACACCCAGCTATATATTTCCTTTATTCAATGAAAGCTGGAAGTGAAGTGAATAACTAAAACATCGGTCTGATAGATGTTTGCACTCAAAAGGCTACAGTTTTGAGATGCATGTTTCCTTAGAGAGAAGTAACAGGAGACAAGAACAATTGCTATAGATTCTTAACATTAAAAAGTACATTTGCTTTAACAACATAATTTTGATAAAGAACGCAATGCAATCCTGACTAACGTAAGAAACTATAAGTGAGATGTAAAGAAATGACTATCAAAGACTTTAATATTTTAGTTCCTGTTTATTACTAAAAGTTGCATTTGGCTTACCTGATGGAGGGTTGGCACTTTCAGCTGGTTCATTTAAATCGATGTTAACATGTCCATCTACATCGTCATTTTCATAAACATCTTTAGCCACATCAGTATCTGTTCCAGGTGTGTCGTGATCAAGGACGTCACACGGCTGCGTCTGCATGGACCGTGGATCTACAGAAAGGGAAAACGCTATTCTCTGAGTTGTCTGAATAGTGGAGATATTGCTTTGCTGGTATCAGAGAGGCCAAAGTTAAAACTCTCCCAAATGGAATATTACTGATATTTTGCATAAGTGTTTAAGTTGGAAATAATACAATCCAATAGCTAACTGAATGGAGGGCAGAAAGTTTCGCAACTGTGGAATATTTCGTCCAGCGCAAACCCCCAATGTTTCGTTTAATTGACATTTGAAAACTGTAAGTTAGCCCTTCTTTACTTACCACTCATAAGTCCTAAACAAGCTCCAATTTTATCGTCTTATAGACTCCGATGCAATGTGCGCATTGGGAGCCTTTGCTAAATATCCTTAGAAATAAGCTAAAAAATATTACCAATCCAGGGATAGTTTCTAAGAGATAAGAATTTTCTTGTGCACGGTTCGCAATTCTAAGTATGCACAGTGGTTCGTGAATGTAAAAGTAATGTTATTTAATTTGCAGCCCGACATAAATTGTACTTAAAATCTGAAATATCAAAAGAATCCCCAAAACAAAATGTTTTCATTCTGTAATTTCTGTTCATAGTCGACGAAAAAAGGCGAGATTTTTATTGACATTTTGAATCAATCTTAAACGATGTTTGTCTTACTAAAAAGCCTCCCCAAAACCTGAAAATAATCGTACATGGGTGCAAAATCTTTTTCTTAAATCAGCAGTTCAACACAATACTTTGCCTAACGCGGGTAGCAACGGGAAAAATTAAAACCTACTATTCTGTTATTTGGAAGTTTCAATAAGTTGTAAAAGAAAATGATTAAAATGATTATTCGCACTCCTTAAATACCGTCGAACATTTCGAGCCCAAAACCAGCCCCAACAGCAACACAAGGTTATTTCAATATTCATTGACTTCTAAACTTTTGATCAGCATTTTGTACAACATTACTACACACAAAGTCGAAATTTGTAATTTTCTCCATGTTTGTAGCAAATGGAATAACACGTCCTGTATTCATCGTGATATTGAATTTTTCACTTTTTTTTTTTACTTATTTCGATCGACATCTATAAAAAGGCTACGTCACGGCTACATGCTTGTTCTCTCAGGAAACATTTAAAGGAAATAAAAATACTTCACCTGATGAATGGCAGCTACAAATTACATATACTTTTTGTACCTCCTACTGCTAGTTATCTCCATGAAAAAGACTTTTGACAATTCGACGTCCCGTTGGAAACGACAACGACGATAAGGCATGTGAGTGGTTATAGTGATAAGATAGCTGTTGTTAAAAGGATGTCTTCTATCGTGGCTGACCTATTTTCTGGACATTTGTAGGAAAATAGATGAGCTATAGGTCAGTTTATTGGACTATCAAATCGTCAGCTTATCGGAGTATCAAATAAAGTACAACTTTAAGTTCTCGTTATTTACAATATTTCTTTTTGTCTTACCTGACGGAAAGTGGACACTTTCAGTTGGTTCATCTGGATCATGGTACACATGTTCATCCTCATCTAAATCTTCATTTTCGTACATATCTTCAGCCACATCAGTGTCTGTTCCATCAGTCTGATCAGCGGGGACGTCCCATGGCTGCGTCTGTATGGACTGTGACTCTACAGTGGGACAAGACGCTTCTTCTCCTGGGGTCGGCTGAATGGTGGAGACATTACTTTGCGGTATCTTTATCGCCCGTAGTTGTTTACCTGGTGGATGGTTGGCATTTTCAACTAGTTCATCTGGATCCCGGTACACATGTCCATCATCATCTACATCCTTATTTTCATTAATGTTTTCAGCCATATCAGTATCTGTTCCAGGCGTGAGATGAGCGGGAATGTCACACGGCTGAGTTTGTATGGACCTTGGATCTACGGTAGGACAAGAAGCTACTCCTTTTCCTTTAATGGATTCCTTGACGTTACTTTGCTGCATCTTTATCGTCTGAAGTTGTTTACCTGGCGGATGATTGGCATTTTCAACTAGTTCATCTGGATCCCGGTACACATGTTCATCATCATTTACATCATTATTTTCATGAACGTTTTCAGCCATATCAGTATCTGTTCCAGGGGTGTGATGAGCGGGAATATAACACGGCTAAATTTGTATGGACCTTGAATGTACTGTAGGACACGACGCCCCTCCTTTTTCAGTTTTCTGGATCCTGGAGATATTACTTTGCTGCGTCGTTGTTGTCTTTAGGTCCTTAGACATATCTGATAATGTCTGCAAACTGCGGTCCTGACTAATCGCTAATCATGATATGCTTTTTATCCATAAAAGTCTCCGTCCCCGCTGTTTGTTGAGCAATCCAAATAATTCTTAAAGCCAAAACCAAACGCTTTAACTTCTGAATTACATTTTTTGTAATTTTTCCTCTTTCACAACCGTCCCAAATAGTGGAAAAAGTTCTTTGTTTCTGATTTGAAAAGCTGTTATGTGAAAAGAAACGTTGCGAGGTACTACAATAATAACCTGTTCTCAATCTATTCGTGTATCGCATTAAAACCTTGCCTATTCAGGTTTCTTCTGTCCCCAGGTAGATTTTCCCGGTAGAGTTTGTCGGATGAGTTCGAATGCCCACAACACTACAGCGGGCTTGTCACATATCATATTCATACATACCGAGAGTTGTTCGCAGGGTGTGGAGGAGCTGGTGGATAAGCGTGCCGCTCAAAAAGATGCCGAGATGAAGAAGTGTGGTGGGGATTTCGCTGCTGTTAAAACGGTAACAGAGGTAAACTAATTGTCTAGACCTTAACAAGAAAATAGGTCAGCATTTTGAAGAAAATTAATTGGAATCAGTCACTTTCCAATTTTCGAAGAACAAGAGATTACAATCAATTTAGCTCTGAGACCAATATGCCTATGAGCAATCTATTTTTTCATTTCATCGAATTTGGAATAAACCAGCTAAATCAAAATTACCAAAGAAACGGCTTTCTAGCCAGACAAAAAATCAGGAGGGCGGAATATTCCACCTTTTCTCGAAGGTGAAAGATGTTAAATATTTCTTGAAATGTGCATTGTTTATTAAAAAACTTCAATATATTCACAACTTATTTCATGTATATGGTCACGGAATGAGCCTATGAGCAATCTATTTTTTTCATTTCATCGAATTTGGAATAAACCAGCTAAATCAAAATTACCAAAAGAAACGGCTTTCTAGCCAGACAAAAAATCAGGAGGGCGGAATATTCCACCTTTTCTCGAAGGTGAAAGATATTAAATATTTCTTAAAATGTGCATTGTTTATTAGAATAACTTCAATATATTCACAACTTATTTCATGTATATGGTCACGAAATGAGCCAGCCAAAGCAATAGTTTGAAATGTTTTCTTCATCGTGCTTGAAAGTGCTTCTTTGTGTGTGTGCAGTAATGTGTCATAGTCTGTGCTGGACTGACTGACAATAGTAGTGATCATAAAAGATTAAACAAGATGGACGAAAAACATCACGATAATTAATGAGTGACTTCTAGGTAACGTAACGTAACGTAACGTAACATAACCTATTTACGTGCAGCAGCAGTTTACGTTCAGTTTGGGTCATGTTCACATGTCGCGGTGTATTATGCCAAAGTCTGTACCCACGAACAACAGAGAATGTCATAAGTATGATCCTTAGCCATCTCTCTCTTTTATACAAAACAATGAAAAAGGTTTACGTCCAGCGTCAAAACAGAATGAACGCCTGAACCAATAACAACAAGTTGCACGGAAGCGATTCGAGGTTTGAAACTCAGTCTTAGGAAGGTTTGAAACAACATAGCGACCCCTGGTCTGATGATACATTTTTACAGTGAATAACATCATGGACCTGCGTTTATCACGTGAACCCCAACGTGCTGCTGATGTCGGGGAAATTTAATATAACAACATAATCGAACAAACAAACAAACACACACACACATGCACACACACACACACACACACACACACACACAGGCACACATAAAACACAAATACGGACACATACACGCGCGCATACTTACACAAACGCAAACAATACAAACAAATCCTTCGTGGTAAGAATATCTACACTGTCAAGTTGCTGTAACACAGATTGAAGCTTACTTTAATACACTTTAGTCTGTATCAATAATCTCCACACTTCGCAAGATTGATAGAATGATAAGAAACCTGTACTTAGGTTTTACTTAACTGAGGAACTGCTTGCTGCACAATGTCATTATCTACCAGTGCTGACATACAACGTCTAGAATTTGTTTATTTGCACTTCCCTTTGCAAGAAACAATCTTCTGCCACTATGTCGTCATCGACATTATCGAATGCTGACCTGGCCAGCTTTTAAAATGATTCTTTTTAATGAGAGCTCGCTTGAATGAGTGCTAAAAATTGATCGTGTTTAGTCGTAAGCATTTTTCTCCATCAAATGTAAGAAGGAATTTGACTCACATTTCAACAGACCGACTAAATACCCTCACTTCTCTCACGGCCAAAGACATTCCGCAGTTCATCTTACAAGGCTCCGTTTAAATTTCAGTCAGTTAAACCACCACCTATTTTTACACCATTGTATAGATCGTCCTAGATCCTACATGTAAATGTGGTCATTTTAGTGAAACAAACATCACCTCTTACACTGTAAACTTTATACCACGCAAAGAAGTATGATGTTAATATCCCTTTCCAACATAACTGACCTTTAACTACTTAACGACAGCTCATTATGTTCTCTTCTGTTACGAGGTTCCACGTCACTCTCATACTTACAAAACTGTAACATACTCGATATAGTTCATACTAACCTCCATTGTACAGGCAGATTTACTTAATGATAGATACCAACTTGTTATTTTACTTTTATCCATTTTGTATTTATGCATGTCATGAAGTCTCCTTGTTGTATGTGTTGAGTAGAAGGCTTTAAATAAGCAATCGCTTCCTGCCTAATGCTCAGTAAACATATACGAATAAGATAAAAATAAATGTAAGCAAGTAGTTATTGCCCTACGAATTGTAAGCTACGTGGTAAGGGTAAGTGTCGCTTTTGCTAGTAATTGATGTAGATAGTTAGAGTTTTATCCCCTACATCTGTCACTACCAACTGTCCTTCTAGACCCACAGCAATACGACCAACCATCCTCAGCCCAGTGACTACATTGCGAACAAATTGTCCGCGACTTGTGAACATAGACACCCGGCCTACTTCACGCCTATTCCAGATCCCACGATCTGCCACCAGGATGTGGCCAGAAATATCAGTACAGATACCTCGGGGATATATCAGCTCACCATCACCGCTGTCACGGTCCCCAAAATTGAACAGAAGATGACCGGTCTGGTTATACACATGAACCATGTTATTCTTTATCGTTAAAATGTTCCCATCCCGATCGGCGATCGAATTTGAAGATAACATTTCTAGATGAAGGTCCTTAATAAATGAGGCATTTGGATGAAATATGTGAAGCGCATTACCATGTCGGTCACTTTTTGTGACTAGAATGTGATTACTTTTCCCGTCAAAGGCAATTGTTCGAACGCGTTTGCTGCGTTGCACCTCAAACTTACTCAAAGCCCGACCATCACCGTTGTATTGTACAATAAAGGAGCCGACAAATGCCAAGTTCCCCACTACCCACAGGATGTCATTGCCGTCAATAGAAATGCCTCCTGGATACAAGGTACTACCGGCTTTCCCGGGTACAGTTGTCAAGAAATGACGAACATAAACACCCTTCATATTAAAAACTTGTACTCTTTGCTTGTCTTGATCAGCTATGAATAGCTCGTTTCTAGAAGAAACAACAACTCCACTGATACGAGTGAACTTTCCCAGTGTCGATCCCCACCCACCAAACGTGAAGACGTGACGTTTTCCACCGTCATCTGTCGTCTCTGCAGCGATGAAACAGAGCTGCCATCAGTACAGAATGCGATAGTAATTTTGCCAATTCATTAATAAGGGTCATTAACCCATATTCACTATAATCCGGAAAACGGTACAGTATGTCAGGTCTTGAAATGTCCAGTCATTATTTTCTATTGAACTGTACTTTTAATAGTTAATTCTAAACAAAAGGTATGGAATCAAATCTACAGTGTGTATTTCAATGTCTGCGATATTTCTATATTTACCTTCCATGTTGGTAGAGGATTGTATATTCCTACTCAAATATGTGGTAGTTTCGACAGTCCTCGTCGATGTTTTGGAGCTGCTTTCGCTGGATACCAATGCCTGTCGACGAAACAACCTCATATACATTTTCTATTCGTTCGAACAGTTATTTGATTTCCAGATTTATAATCATCAATGCAATCATAATTACGATTTTTTATATCTAGTAAGTCACTGTATAAAGCACAGTGTTTTTTCTGAATCTTGTGCTAAATGATAGTCCTTCAAATGCTGTTGATACGTTATTTTAAACACATCATTACTCTAAACATAAATGTTCATACTTGCTTTAGTTTGGCATTTCTAATAGACTATTTGGGGTGTTCCTTGAGTTTTTAGATAAATCTTTATTGACACAGCAAAAGCACAGCGACTTTCGTAAGGTCTACTTCATGTATATATACAAAATACCAAGTAAATATCACTTGGTTATATGGAATGTACTCATAGGATTGACAGCTAGTATATAGAGACGGGCAAGTCAGCACTACAATACTCACAGTATCGGTAGGTTCAGACTCTACATTGTGCGATGTGGATGTAGATGGATGCTCTATCGGGGTGTGAGCTGTTTTCATCATTGTCGTCTGAAACAGTAGTAACATTTTCATTACTGTTAAGTTGATCGACAGCCCACATGATATGGGATAAAGATTTATTCTATTCATATATATTGACTGTGTCATTTCATCATCACTTTCAACTTAAGACACTGAAATATCAAACCTTTTGTGGCCCATATAATATAAACAGTTAATTCATATTTTTCATGACCAGATTTAACATATATCAGCATACTAGACATATATATACTGGTCCTGTACCACCAAATGATTTTTAACCCTTTCTAGACTGCCCTCCTCCCCGTCGTAAGTTCCAAACGGCATGGGGTATGACCAAATTTGATGTTAAAGCCTGAATGAGCCTTGGCGAAGAAAATGTGTTCGTGGAACTCTAGTTTAGGTTTAAAAGACACGAAGAAAATGAACCTTTTAAAATCCCATCCATTGTATGGGTTCAATATACTTGGACTATCAGAATGTGGAAATTCTTCCATAGAAGAAACCTTCGGCTAGGCTGTAGTTGTTTACATTCAGAAATTGGCATGATACTTGTTGGTCCATTCACCGCTAGAAGAGTCCGGAGGTATATTTGTTAGAATTAAATTCTGTACTCGGGTGATTATGAAAAAGTCAAGACTTGTGTAGATATGGGAAAGGCAATGAATGAATTATATGTTATATATATATTTGCTCTCGCGAATATTGTCTTTCTAGTTTGTTGCTGTCTTGTATCAGGAGCACACAGTCACTATTCACTCTAATAATACGAAAAAAAATTACCCTGACTTTTAAAATTGGTGATGTCGGATATGGATGGTTCGACTGACTGGATTCTGAGAAGAGGAGTCCGGTCAGTATAATTGCTACTGCAGCGTATGCGATGATAACTGCACAAACCAGCTGAGCGCATGAGCGGGATGGACGCAACTCGTCACGAGCTTCAGGACCCCCGTCTGTCGCAACTGAGATAATTCAAACTGTTAGAAATCATTCTATGATAATCGTAGACAACAATAAAGATGGAATTTAATTTGATTTAGCTGTTTTTCGCCCCTAATGTAAGTTAAAAAATTGTATAAGTTGTCAGTCAGAAAACTGACTTAAGTACACCTTTATAACTGTTAGGTTGTATGACAGACCAAAAATAATCAGACTAAAAAAATGTAAAACAAAAAAGGAATAAATTAATCACAAATAATTATACTTTTTTTCTTTTTAGCTAATTGAATTGTCAATTTTACCCTTTTTTGATAGTGCATCGGATGATGGCAAGTCATTTGCCAGCCATGTATGTGATTGTTCCAATCTTTTAAGGACAAAGAGGGAATCCCTGGGGTATATTAATTGGCTCAGTCTGGGAACAGTCATAAGATCATATTGTTACTATAGTGGATGCCACGATGACTGCACTTGAATGTTTAAGAGAGAGAGAGAGATGAATCAGGCTACTAATGACATAATTCAATGTTTCTACCAATTGCGAGAATCTTGAAAGCTAAACACTACTATAAAATATTACAGTAATATTCAATAACGAAGTTTTTTGAAGAAAATGATACATTCGTATTTTTCTCAAAATGTATCTCAAAAGTATTTTCTTAAAACAGTGACATGGGGGCAGACATATTGTCTTTAAGGGCTGAAAATGCATGAGTACTTGTTAGACACCAAGCTATATATTTCCTTTATTCAATGAAAGCTGGAAGTGAAATGAATAACTAAAACATCGGTCTAATAAAAATATGCACTCGAAAGGCTACAGTTTTGAGATGCATATTTCGTTAATGAGAGAAGTAACAGGAGACAAGAACAATTGCTATAGATTCTTAACATTAAAAAGTAAATTTGCTTTAACTACATAATTTTGATAAGGAACCCAATACAAGCTTAAGTAACGTAAGAAACTATAGGTGAGGTGTAAAGAAAGGAAAATCAAAGGCTTTAATATTTTAGTTCCTGTTAATTCCTTAAAAGTTGCATTTGGCTTACCTGACGGAGGGTTGACACTTTCAGCTGGTTCATTTAAATCCATGTACACATTTCCATCTACATCGTCATTTTCATAAACATCTTCAGCCACATCACTATCCGTTCCAGGTGTGTCGTGATCAAGGACCGCACACGGCTGCGTCTGTATGGACCGTGGATCTACAGAAAGGGAAAACGCTATTCTCTGAGTTGTCTGAATAGCGGAGATATTGCTTTGCTGGTATCAGAGAGGCCAAAATTAAAACTCACACAAATGAAATATTACTGATTTTTTTCATGAATGTTTAACTTTGAAATAATACAATCCAATAGCTAACCGAATGGTGGGCAGAAAGTTTTGCAACTATGGAATATTCCAGCGGAAACCCCCAAAGTTTCGTAGCCCATATTTCCTTCTTTTCTTTCCACTCATAACTCGTAAACAAGCTCCATTTTTATAGTCTTATAGTATCCGATGCAATGTGCGCACTGGGAGCCTTTTCTAAATATCTTTAGAAATAAGCTAAAAAATATTACCAATCCAGGGTTAGTTTCTAATTATAAGAGGTTAGAATTTTCTTGTGCGCGGTTCGCAATTCTAAGTATGCAGAGTGGTTCGTAAATGTAAAAGTAATGTTATTTAATTTGCAGCCATACAAAAACTTTACTTAAAATCAGAAATATCAAAATAATCCCCAAAAGAAAATGTTTTCATTTTGTTCCTAGTCGACGAAAAAAGGCGAGATTTTCATTGACATTTTGAACCAATCTTAAACGATGTTTGTCTATCTAAAAAGCCTCCCCAAAACCTGAAAATAGTCGTACATGGTTGCAAAATCTTTTTCTTAAATCAACCATTCAACACAATACTTTGCCTAACGCGGGTAGCAACGGGAAAAAAATCAAAACCTACTATTCTGTTATTTGGAAGTTTCAATAAGTTGCTATTGTTAAAATAATTATTCGCACTCCTTAAATACCGTCGAACATTTCGAGCCCAAAACCAGCCCCAACAGCAACACAAGGTTATTTCAATATATTGACTTCTAAACTTTTGATCAGCATTTTGTACAACATTACTACACATAAAGTCGAAATTTGTAATTTTCTCCATCTTAAGCTTTGTAGCAAATGGAATAACACGTCCTGTATTCATCGTGATATTGAATTTTACACTTTTTAAAAAACTTATTTCGATCGATATCTATAAAAAGGCTACGTCACGGCTACATGTTTGTTCTCTCAGGAAACAAGGACATAAAAATACTTCACCTGCTGAATGGCAGCTACAAATTACATATACTTTTTGTACCACTGTGGTGTGAAAAAGACTTTTGACAATTCGACGTCCCGTAAGATAGCTGTTGTTAAAGGGATTTCTTCTATCGTGGCTGACCTATTTTCTAGACATTTGTAGGAAAAAAGATGAGCTATACGTCATTTTATTGGACTATCAAATCGTCAGCTTATCGGAGTATCAAATAAAGTGCAACTTTAAGTTCTCGTTATTTTTGTCTTACCTGACGGAGAGTGGACACTTTCAGTTGGTTCATCTGGATCCTGGTACACATGTCGATCCTCATCTATATATTCATTGTCATATAGATCTTCAGCCACATAAGTGTCTGTTCCATCAGTCTGATCAGCGGGGACGTCCCACGGCTGCTTCTGTATGGACTGTGACTCAGAAGGGCAAGAGTCGTCTGAATGTCGGAGACATGACTTTGCGGCATCTTTATCGTCTGTATTTGTTTACCCGGCGGGTGGTTGCCATTTTCAGCTAGTTCATCTGGATCCTGATACACATGTTCATCATCATCTACATCATAATTTTCATAAACGTTTTCAGCCACATCAGTGTTTGTTCCGGGAGTGTGATGGACGGGGATGTCACACGGCTGAGTCTGTATGAACCTTGGATCTTCGGTGGGACAAGAAGCTACTCCTTTTCCTTGAGTGGATTCCTTGACGTTACTTTGCTGCATCTTTATCGTCTGTAGTTGTTTACCTGGCGGATGGTTGGCATTTTCAGCTAGTTCATCTGGATCCTGGTACACATGTTCATCATCATCTACATCCTTATTTTCATAAATGTTCTCAGCCATATCAGTATCTGTTCCAGGCGTGTGATGAGCGGGAATGTCACACGGCTGAGTTTGTTTGGACCTTGGATTTACTGTAGAACAAGAAGCTCCGCCTTTTCCTTGAATGGATTCCTTGACGTTACTTTGCAGCATCTTTATTGTCTGTAGTTGTTTACCTGGCGGATGGTTGGCATTTTCAGCTAGTTCATCTGGATCCTGGTACACATGTTCATCATTATCTGCATCATTATTTTCATAAACGTTTTCAGCCATATCAGTATCTGTTCCAGGCGTGTGATGAGCGGGAATGTCCCACGGCTGGGTTTGTATGGGCCGTGGATGCACTGTAGGAAACGACGCTCGTCCTTCTTCAGTTTTCTGGATCCTGGAGATGTTACTTTGCTGCGTCGTTGTTGTCTATAGGTCCTTAGACATATCTGATAATGTCTGCAAACTGCGGTCCTGACTAATCGCTAATCATGATATGCTTTTTATCCATAAAAGTCTCCGTCCCCGCTGTTTGTTGAGCAATCCAAATAATTCTTAAAGCCAAAACCAAACGCTTTAAGTTGTGAATAACAATTGTTTGTAATTTTTCTCTCTTTCATAACCGTTTCAAAAAGTGGAAAACGTTGTTATCTCCATGAAAAAAGGCTTTTTCATGGATATACTGTTTTGCTTGCGTTTGGTGTTTGTGTGTATGTATGTGTCACTGGATGCTTAAAGTCCCCATAACTGTAGAACCTGTACATGGATTGTAATGATTTTTGATATATAGGTGGGTGTTAAGAGGAGGAAGGTCAAGGTCGATTTTGGGCCCCCTGGCATGTGTGACTGAAACTGCAATGGCGTATTTGTAAAAATCTTCAATGTAGAAGAACTGAAGAGAGGATCGACAGATCGTCATGTTATGTAGTACACAGGTAGGTTAGACCAAGATGTACACACTTTAAGTGCAAACTATGCAAATGAGACCGAATTTGCATAAGTAAGGAGGTAAATCGTTTGCATGTGTGTCGCTGGATGCTTGAAGTAAGCATAACTGTAGAACGTGTAGGTGGATTGTTATGATATTTGGTATGTGGGTATGCGCTGGGAGGAGAATGGTCAAGGTCGATTTTGGGCCCCCTGGTTTGTGTCCCTGGAACTGCAATGCCCTATTTGTAAAAATGTTCTAAAGGGGTATAACTGAAGAGAGGAACAACATATTTTCATGTTATTTGGTACGCAGGTAGGTTGGACAGAGATGTACACACTGAAGTGCAAATCATGCAAAGTTAGTGTGTTTGCGTGTGTGTGCGCGTGTGTGTATGTTTGTGTCACTGTGTGTGTATGTACGTGTCACCGGATGCGTAAAATCAGCATAATTATTGAACGTGTAGATGAATTGTAATGATATTTGGTATGTTGGTAGTTGTCGGGAGGAGAAAGGTCAAGGTCAATTTTGGGCCCTCTGGTATGTGTCACTGGAACTGTAATGGCGTATTTGTCAAAATCTTCAAAGGTGAATAACTGAAGAAAGGAGCGACAGATTTTCATGGTATTTACTTGGCAGGTAGCTTAGAGATATTCTCCAAGCAGAGGTTTTGGTCGGGGGGGGGGGTAGTAGTGGCGGTTTTTTTTAAACATTGCCTCCCGTAACCTCTGCTACAGAACGCATAAGGGCGGGGCTGTTCTTTCAGAATCAGTGTTGCTGCCCCTCCCTGTGTACCATTAATTTATCATTAGGCCAAGAGTTTTACTGCTGGGGGATTAGCGCAGCCTCCGGTAACTTGGGGGAGTGTGCAGCCAGCCGGGCGGCACCCCGCGGTCTCCCCCACAATCACTTTGAATGGCTCCCGCCAGATTGAAAGCATCATAACATGAAGTAAACATTATACACATTATGATAAATGTCTTTTTAAGAAATCAAAGATATAAATAAGATAGAGTAGTTCTATACGAGCACTTTCTTTTCCCAAACGTACGTACAGTGGGTTACTGCGTTCCTGGTCCGGCAGACCGGAAACACCCGTGGCGCGAGGACAGAAACACTAGACTCCCTTGGCATACTTAGCACCTACTTTCAAAATGGCCTTTATGTGTCAAAATGATTAGATTTAAAAGCCTTGATCGGTTCCGACATCTCGCAGAGGTTACGGGAGGCAATGTTAAAAAACCCCGGCCACTACTACCCCCCGACTAAAACCTCTGCTTGGAGAATAGCTTAGAGAGGGTTGTATACAATAAAGTGCAAATTATGCAAATTGGACATAATTTGCCTAAGTAATGGGGAAATCTATATTTGCTGTGTTGGCCTATCCTATATCGGGTGCTTTGTTAGTAGCTATAGCGTAAGTGGGTCACTTGTCAACAGCTGTTGGCTTTAGCTTGCCAAGCCCATCAATCAATTTAGCAACTGTTGGTTGTTAACAGCTGTTGGCGCTTATCAGTCTGTAGGGACTGATTTGAGCAGACTAGAAGCTTGACAGCAGGTAGTGAAAGGAACAGTTATACATGGTTTTAATGTAAGGCAACTCATTCCAGTCTGTAAGTTTGAGGACCCCAGTTGAATAATATGGGAAAGTAGCAAAGAAGAGGTCAAGATCAGTTTCTGTGGATCAAAGGATATATGATGGGGATCCAAAGCATAAGGTATGTGAAGTAACCAGGACACATCACACATTTGATTATGTGTAAATTCACTTTGACCTGTTAACAGGCTGTTTCTTGCTCATACCATGTACCAGTTGTGGCCTGGCTTTATTTTCTCAACGGCTTGTTTGTTTCTGTGTTGTAACGTCGCAATTTTTAGCGATATAATGCTAGGTACTACAATCATAATAACCGGTTCTAAATCTATTCGTGTATCGCATTAAAACCTTGCCTATTCAGGTTTCTTCTGTCCCCAGGTAGATTTTCCCGGTAGAGTTTGTCGGATGAGTTCGAATGCCTACAACACTACAGCGGGCTTGTCACATGTCATATCCATAGATACCGAGAGTTGCTCGCAGGGTATGGAGGAGCTGGTGGATAAGCGTGCCGCTCAAAAAGATGCCGAGGTGAAGAAGTGTGGTGGGGATTTCGCTGTGGTTAAAACGGTAACAGAGGTAAACTAATTGTCTAGACCTTTAACAAGAAAATAGGTCAGCATTTTGGAGAAAATTTATTGGGATCAGTCGCTTTCAAATTTTCGAAGAACTATTTTTCAGTTGAGATTACAATCATCTTAGCTTCCAGACCAATATGCGTGTGAGCAATCTAATTTTCATTTCATCGAATTTGGAATGAACCAGCTAAATCAAAATTACCAAACGAAACGGCTTTCTAGCCAGAAAAAAAATCAGGAGAGCGGAATATTCCACCTTTTCTCGAAGGTGAAAGATCTTAAATATTTCTTGAAATGTGCATTGTTTATAAAAAAAACTTCAATATATTCACAACTTATTTCATGTATATGGTCAAGAAATGAGCCAGCCAAAGCAATAGTTTAAAATGCTTTCTTCATCGTGCTTGAAAGTGCTTCTTTGTGTGTGTGCAGTAATGTGTCATAGTCTGTGCTGGACTGACTGACAATAGTAGTGATCATAAAAGATTAAACAAGATGGACGAAAAACATCACGATAATTAATGAGTGACTTCTAGGTAACGTTACGTAACATAACCTATTTACGTGCAGCAGCAGTTTACGTTCAGTTTGGGTCATGTTCACATGTCGCGGTGTATTATGCCAAAGTCTGTACCCACGAACAACAGAGAATGTCATAAGTATGATCCTTAGCCATTTCTCTCTTTTAAACAAAACAATGAAAAAGGTTTACGTCCAGCGTAAAACAGAATGAACGCCTGAACCAATAACAACAAGTTGCACGGAAGCGATTCGAGGTTTGAAACTCAGTCTTAGGAAGGTTTGAAACAACCTAGCGATCCCTGGTCTGATGATACATTTTGACAGTGAATAACATCAGGGACCTGCGTTTATCACGTGAACCCCACGTGCTGCTGATGGGGAAATTTAATATAATAACATAATCGAACAAACAAACAAACACACACACACATGCACACACACACACAGGCACACATAAAACACAAAAACACGGACACTCACACACGCGCGCACACTCACACAAACACACACATAATCGAACAAACAAACACACACACACATGCACACACACACACAGGCACACATAAAACACAAACACGGACACACACACACGCGCGCATACTTACACAAACGCAAACAATACAAACAAATCCTTCGTGGTAAGAATATCTACACTGTCAAGTTACTGTAACACAGATTGAAGCTTAAATTAATGCACTTTAGTCTGTATCAATAATCTCCACACTTCGCAATATTGATAGAATGATAAGAAACCTGTACTTAGGTTGTACTAAATTATCTACCAGTGCTGACATACAACGTCTAGAATTTGTTTATTTGCACTTCCCTTTGCAAGAAACAATCTTCTGCCACTATGTCGTCATCGACATTATCGAATGCTGACTAAGCCAGCTTTTAAAATGATTCTTTTTAATGAGAGCTCGCTTGAATGAGTGCTAAGAATTAATCTTGTTTAGTCGTAAGCATTTTTCTCCATCAAATGTAGGAAGGACCTGGACTCACATTTCAACAGACCGACTAAATACCCTCACTTCTCTCACGGCCAAAGACATTCCGCAGTTCATCTTACAAGGCTCCGTTTAAATTTCAGTCAGTTAAACCACCACCTATTTCTACACCATTGTATAGATTGTCCTACATGTAAATGTGGTCATTTTAGTGAAACAATCGAACATCACCTCTTACACTGTAAACTTTATACCACGCAAAGAAGTATGATGTTAATATCCCTTTCCAACATAACTGACCTTTAACTACTTAACGACAGCTCATTATGTTCTCTTCTGTTACGAGGTTCCACGTCACTCTCATACTTGTAACATACTCGATATAGTTCATACTAACATCCATTGTACAGGCAGATTAACTTAATGATAGATACCAACTTGTACTGTCTATTGTTATTTTCCTTTTATCCATTTTGTATTTATGCATGTTATGATGTCTCCTTGTTGTATGTGTTGAGTAGAAGGCTTCAAATAAGCAATCGCTTCCTGCCTAATGCTCAGTAAACATATACGAATAAAATAAAAATAAATGTAAGCAAGTAGTTATTGCCCTACGAATTGTAAGCTACGTGGTAAGGGTAAGTGCCGCTTTTGCTAGTAATTGATGTAGATAGTTAGAGTTTTATCCCCTACATCTGTCACTACCAGCTGTCCTTCTAGACCCACAGCAATACGACCAACCATCCTCAGCCCAGTGACTACATTGCGAACAAATTGTCCGCGACTTGTAAACATGGACACCCGACCTACTTCACGCCTATTCCAGATCCCACGATCTGCCACCAGGATGTGGCCAGAAATATCAGTACAGATACCTTGGGGATATATCAGCTCACCATCACCGCTGTCACGGCCCCCAAAATTAAACAGAAGATGCCCGGTCTGGTTATACACATAAACCATGCTATTCTTTATAGTTAAAATGCTCCCATCCCGATCGGCGATCGAATCTGAAGATAACATTTCTAGATTGAGGTCCTTGATAAATGAGCCATTTGGATGAAATATGTGAAGCGCATTACCATGTCTGTCACTTTTTGTGACTAGAATGTGATTACTTTTCCCGTCAAAGGCAATTGTTCGAACGCGTTTGCTGCGTTGCACCCCAAACTTACTCAAAGCCCGACCATCACCGTTGTATTGTACAATAAAGGAGCCGACAAATGCCAAGTTCCCCACTACCCACAGGTTGTCATTGCCGTCAATAGAAATGCCTCCTGGATACAAGATACTACCGGCTTTCCCGGATACAGTTGTCAAGAAATGACGAACATAAACACCCTTCATATTAAAAACTTGTACTATTTGCTTGTCTTTATCAGCTACGAATATCTCGTTTCTAGAAGAAACAACAAATCCACTGATACGAGTGAACTTTCCCAGTGTCGATCCCCGCCCACCAAACGTGAAGACGTGACGTTTTCCACCGTCATCTGTCGTCTCTGTAGCGATAAAACAGAGCTGCCATCAGTACAGAATGCGATAGTAGTTTTGCCAAATCATTAATTAATAAGGGTCCATAACCCATATTCACTATAATCCGGAAAACGGTACAGTATGTCAGGTCTTGAAATGTCCAGTCATTATTTTCTATTGAACTGTACTTTTAATAGTTAATTCTAAACAAAAGGTATGGAATCAAATCTACAGGGTGTATTTCAATGTCTGCGATATTTCTATATTTACCTTCCATGTTCGTAGAGGATTGTATATTCCTACTCAAATATGTGGTAGTTTCGACCATCCTCATCGATGTTTTGGAGCTGCTTTCGCTGGATACCAATGCCTGTCGACGAAACAACTGCATATACATTTTCTATTCGTTCGAACAGTTATTTGATTTCCAGATTTATAATCATCAATGCAATCATAATTACGATTTTTTATATCTAGCAAGTCACTGTATAAAGCACAGTGTTTTTTTCGGAATCTTGTGCTAAATGATAGTCCTTCATATGCTGTTTATACGTTATTTTAAACAAAGCATTACTCTAAATGTTCATACTTGCTTTGGTTAGGCATTTCTAGCAGAATATTTGGGGTGTTCCTTGAGTTTTTAGATAGATCTTTATTGACACAGCAAAAGCACAGCGACTTTCGTAAGGTCTACTTCATGTATATATACAAAAGACCAAATACATATCACTTGGACATATGGAATGTACTCACAGGATTGACAGCTAGTATATAGATTATAGAGACGGGCAAGTCAGCACTACAATACTCACAGTATCGGTAGGTTCAGACTCTACATTGTGCGATGTGGATGTAGATGGATGCTCTATCGGGGTGTGAGCTGTTTTCATCATTGTCGTCTGAAACAGTGGTAACATTTTCATTACTGTTAAGTTGTTCGACAGTCCACATGATATCGAATAAAGATTTAATCTATTCATATGTATTGACTGTACCATTTCATCATCACTGTCAAATTAAGACACTGCAATATGAACCCTTTGTGGCCGATATAATATAAATATTCTCATATTTTTTTCATGACCAGTTTTAACATATATCAGCATACTAGACACATATACTAGTCCTGTACCACCAAATTATTTTTAACCCTATCTAGACTGCCCTCCCCCGTCGTAAGTTCCAAACGGCATGGTGTATGACCAAATTTGATGTTAAAGCCTGAATAAGCCTTGACTATTTGGCGAAGATAATGTGTTCGTGGAACTCTAGTTTAGTTTTAAAAGACAAGAAGAAAATGAACCTTTTAAAATTTCATCCATTGTATGGGTGTAATATACTTGGACTATCAGATTGTGGAAATTCCTCCATAGAAGAAACCTTCGGCAAGGCTGTAGTTGTTTACATTCAGAAATTTGCATGATACCTGTTGGTCCATTCACCGCTAGAAGAGTCCATTCTTGTATGCGGAGGTATATTTGTTAGAATTAAATTCTGTACTCGGGTGATTATGAAAAAGTCAAGATTTGTGTAGATGTGGGGAGGGCAATGGATGAAATATGTTGTATTTGCATAATCGTAGACAACAATAAAGATGGAATTTAATTTGATTTAGCTGTTTTTCGCCCCTAATGTAAGTTAAAAAGTTGTATAAGTTGTCAGTCAGAAAACTGACTTAAGTACACCTTTATAACTGTTAGGTTGTATGACAGACCAAACATAATAAGACTCGAAAAATGTAAAACAAAAAAGGAATAAATTATTAATCACCAAAATCTAGACTTTTTTTCTCTTTTTAGCTATTTGACTTGTCAGTTTACCCTTTTTTGTTAGTGCATCGGTTGAGGGCAAGTCATTCGCAAGCCATGTATGTGATTGTTCCAATGCTTTAAGGACAAAGAGGGAATCACTGGGGTATTTTCATAGGCTCAGTCAGGGAACAGTCATAAGATCATTATATTGTTACTATAGTGGATGCCACGATGACTGCACTTGAATGTTTAAGAGAGAGAGATGAATCAGGCTAACAATGACATAATTCAATGTTTCTACCAATTGCGAGAATCTTGAAAGCTAAACACTACTATAACATTTTACAGTAATATTCAATAACGAAGTTTTTTTGAAGAAAATGATATATTCGTATTTTTCTCAAAATGTATCTCAAAAGTATTTTCTGAAAACAGTGACATGGGGGCACACATATTGTCTTTAAGGGCTGAAAATGTATGAGTGTTTGTAAGAAACCCAGCTATATATTTCCTTTATTCAATGAAAGCTGGAAGTGAAATGAATAACTAAAACATCGGTCTGATAGATGTTTGCACTCAAAAGGCTACAGTTTTGAGATGCATGTTTCCTTAGAGAGAAGTAACAGGAGACAAGAACAATTGCTATAGATTCCTAACATTAAAAAGTACATTTGCTTTAACAACATAATTTTGATAAAGAACGCAATGCAATCCTGACTAACGTAAGAAACTATAAGTGAGATGTAAAGAAATGACTATCAAAGACTTTAATATTTTAGTTCCTGTTTATTACTAAAAGTTGCATTTGGCTTACCTGATGGAGGGTTGGCACTTTCAGCTGGTTCATTTAAATCCATGTAAACATGTCCATCTACATCGTCATTTTCATAAACATCTTTAGCCACATCAGTATCTGTTCCAGGTGTGTCGTGATCAAGGACGTCACACGGCTGCGTCTGCATGGACCGTGGATCTACAGAAAGGGAAAACGATATTCTCTGAGTTGTCTGAATAGTGGAGATATTGCTTTGCTGGTATCAGAGAGGCCAAAGTTAAAACTCACACAAATGAAATATTACTTTTTTTTTTCATGAGTGTTTAACTTTCAAATAAAACAATCCAATAGCTAACCGAATGGAGGGCAGAAAGTGTTGCAACTGTGAAATATTTCGTCCAGCGCAAACCCCCAATGTTTCGTTTTATTGAAATCTGAAAACCAATATTAGCCCATATTTCCTTCTTTTCTTAGCACTCATAACTCGTCAACAAGGTCCATTTGTATCCTCCACTAGTCTCGATGCAATGTGAGCCTTTGCTAAATATCTTAAGAAATAAGCTCAAAATATAATACCAATCCAGGTATATATAGTTTCTAAGAGGTAAGAATTCTCTTGTGCGCGGTTCGCAATTCTACGTATGCAGAGTGGTTCGTAAATGTAAAAGTAATGTTATTTAATTTGCAGCCATACAAAAACTTTACTTAAAATCAGAAATATCAAAAGAATCCCCGAAAGAAAATGTTTTAATTTTGTTCCTAGTCGACAAAAAAAGGCGAGATTTTCATTGACATTTTGAACCAATCTTAAACGATGTTTGTCTTACTAAAAAGCCTCCCCAAAACCTGAAAATAATCGTACATGGGTGCAAAATCTTTTTCTTAAATCAACCATTCAACACAATACTTTGCCTAACGCGGGTAGCAACGGGAAAAAATCAAAACCTACTTTCCTGTTATTTGGAAGTTTCAATAAGTTGTAAAAGAAAAATGATTAAAATGATTATTCGCACTCCTTAAATACCATCGAACATTTCGAGCCCAAAACCAGCCCCAACAGCAACACAAACTTTTGATTCGCAATTTGTACAACATTAATACACATAAAGTCGAAATCTGCAATTTTCTCCATGTTTGTAGCAAACCGAATAACACGTCCTGTATTCATCGTGATATTGAATTTTTCACTTTTTTTTTACTTATTCCGATCGATATCTATAAAAAGGCTACGTCACGGCTACATGTTTGTTCTCTCAGGAAACATTTGAAGGAAATAAAAATACTTCACCTGCTGAACGGCAGCTACAAATTTCAAATACTTTATGTACCTCCGTGGCGTTCTTTACTGCTAGTTATCTCTATGAAAAAGACTTTTTATGGGGATATTGTTTTGAGTGTGTTTGCGTGTGTGTTTGCGTGTGTGTATACTTGTACATGTGTCACCGGATGATTAAAGTCAGCTTAACTGAAGAACGTGTTGATGCATTGTAATGATACTTGGTATGTTGTTAGGTGTTGGGAGGAGAAAGGTCAGTGTTGATTTTGGGCCTCCTGGTATGTGTCACTGGAACTGCAATGGCGTATTTGTAAAATCTTCTAAGGAGAATAACTGAAGAAAGGAACGACAGATTTTCATGTCATTTGATACGCAGGTAGGTTGGACAGAGATGTACACAATGAAGTGCAAAATATGAAAATTGGGACTGAATTTGCATAAGTGATGAGGAAAATCTATAACTTCCTTCTAGGCATGTTGTGGGAGCTCACACCTGTTAGTCTCAAATCTGGGAAAAGAATTCCCCAGGTCCCAAAAACTGGTGGTCAAACCACAAAGAGAGTACACTACCAAACCTGTATACTTGATGTGGATACCCTCTGGCACATAAAACAAAACCGGCGGCAACAACAAATAACTTGGGCAAATAAAACACAAGTTATATAAAACACATGTTATATAAAAACAAATTTCATGGAGATTTTGGGTCTTTAGACTCTTGTTTCTTTTTGCAGAGAGTGGCTGCTTTATCTTAGAAAAGCGTACCGATTACTGGCGATGGGCGTATCGGGACTATTTGTCTATCATAGTAAAACTTTGCCTTTTCATTTTTCTTTTGTTCCGGAAGAGTTGGCACAGTCATTACAATTTCTTCCCTGATGTTTTTTTTACCTAACTCTTATGTCATACCTAAGCCGGGATAACACTCGATACGGGTGTTTCGGACCAGGTTATACTTGGGCTTTTACATGGAGTTCTACTTTCATCACACGGTGTTCCGTAGAATCATTCGAACCCGTTTCACGTGCGCCTGTTGCGCCGCTGTGGACAAAAAGACGTCCCGTTAGGAACAACGACGACGATAATACATGGTGATGAAATAGCTGTTGTTAAAGGGATTTCTTCTATCGTGGCTGACCTATTTTCTAGACATTTTGTAAGAAAATAGATCAGCTATAGGTCAGTTTATTGGTCTATAAAATCGTCAGCTTATCGGAGTATCAAATAAAGTGCAATTTGTCTTACCTGACGGAAAGTGGAGAATTTCAGTTGGTTCGTCTGGATCATGGTACACATGGTCATCCTCATCTAAATCTTCATTTTCGTACATATCTTCAGCCACATCAGTGTCTTTTCCATCAGTGTGATCAGCGGGGACGTCCACGGGCTGCGTCTGTATGGACTTTGACTCTATAGTAGGACAAGACGCTTCTTCTCCTGGGGTCGGCTGAATGGTGGAGACATCACTTTGTGGCATATTTATCGTCTGTAGTTGTTTACCTGGTGGATGGTTGGCATTTTCAGCTAGTTCATCTGGATCCTGGTACACATGTTTATCATCATCTACATCCTTATTTTCATAAACGTTTTCAGCCATATCAGTATCTGTTCCAGATGTGTGATGAGCGGGAATGTCACACGGCTGAGTTTGTATGGACCTTGGATCTACGGTAGGACAAGAAGCTACTCCTTTTCCTTGAATGGATTCCTTGACGTTACTTTGCTGCATCTTTATCGTCTATAGTTGTTTACCTGGCGGATGGTTGGCATTTTCAACTAGTTTATCTGGATCCTGATACACATGTTCATCATCATCTTCATCATAATTTTCATAAACGTTTTCAGCCACATCAGTGTTTGTTCCAGGCGTGTGATGAGCGGGAATGTCACACGGCTGAGTTTGTATGGACCTTGGATCTACGGTAGAACAAGAAGCTACTCCTTTTCCTTTAATGAATTCCTTAACGTTACTTTACGGTATCTTTATCGTCTGTAGTTGTTTACCCGGCGGATGGTTGGCATTTTCAACTAGTTCATCTGGATACTGGTACTCATGTTCATCATCATCGGCATAATAATTTTCATAAACGTTTTCAGCCATATCAGTATCTGTTCCAGGTGTGCGATGAGCGGGAATGTCACACGGCTTTCTTCAGTTTTTTGGATCCTGGAGATGTTACTTTGCTGCGTAGTTATTGTCTTTAGGTCCTACGACATATCTGATAATGTCTGTAAACAACGGTCCTGACTAATCGCTAATCATGATATGCTTTTTATCCATAAAAGTCTCCGTCCCCGCTGTTGAGCCATACAAATAATTCTTAAAGCCAAAACCAAACGCTTTAACTTGTGAATAACAATTAATTGTAATTTTTCTCTCTTTCATAACCGTTTAAAAAAGTGGAAAACGTTGTTTGTTTCTGTGTTGAAACGTCGCAATTTTTAGCGATATAATGCTAGGTACTACAATCATAATAACCTGTTCTAAATCTATTCGTGTATCGCATTAAAACCTTGCCTATTCAGGTTTCTTCTGTCCCCAGCTAGATTTTCCCGGTAGAGTTCGAATGCCTACAACATTACAGCGGGCTTGTCACATATCAAATTCATACATACTTAGAGTTGTTCGCAGGGTTTGGAGGAGCTGGTGGATAAGCGTGCCGCTCAAAAAGATGCCGAGATGAAGAAGTGTGGTGGGGATTTCGCTGTGGTTAAAACGGTAACAGAGGTAAACTAATTGTCTAAACCTTTAACAAGAAAATAGGTCAGCATTTTGGAGAAAATTAATTGGAATCAGTCACTTTCAAATCTTCGAAGAACAAGAGATTTCAATCAATTTAGCTCTCAGACCAATGTGCGTATGAGCAATCTAATTTTCATTTCATCGAATTTGGAATGAACCAGCTAAATCAAAATTACCAAAGAAACGGCTTCCTAGCAAGCAAGAAAATAGGAGGATGAATATTTCTCCTTTTCTCGATAATGAAAGATGTTAAATATTTCTTAAGATATGCATTGTTTATAAAAAAAATTCAATATATTCACAACTTATTTCATGTATATGGTCACGGAATGAGCCAGCCAAAGCAATAGTTTGAAATGTTTTCTTCATCGTGCTTGAAAGTGCTACTTTGTGTGTGTGCAGTAATGTGTCATAGTCTGTACTGGACTGACTGACAATAGTAGTGATCATAAAAGATTAAACAAGATGGACGAAAAAAAAACATCACGATAATTAATGAATGACTTCTAGGTAACGTAACGTAACATAACCTATTTACGTGCAGCAGCAGTTTACGTTCAGTTTGGGTCATGTCCACATGTCGCGGTGTATTATGCCAAAGCCTGTTCCCATGAGCAACAAAGAACGTCATAAGTATGATCCTTAGCCATCTCTCTCTTTTATACAAAACGATGAAAAAGGTTTACGTCCATCGACATAACAGAATGAACGCCTGAACCAGTAACAACAAGTTGCACGGAAGCGTCATGCATGACGTATTTCATATGCAATTCGACACCGCGTATTTCATCATGCTTTTCTAGTTTACACGAAAACTAGTATATTTTAAACGTAGCTGACGTTAAACCTTTCTTTGATATTCAAACTATTCATGGTGATTCGAGGTTGGAAACTTTTGCGAGTCTTAGGGAGGTTTGATACAATCTAGCGACCCCCGCTCTGATGATACATTTTTGCAGTGAATAACATCATGGACATGCGTTTATCACGTGAACCCCACATGCTGCTGATGTCGGGGAAATTTACAACACAAACATATCGTTTTCTTCCATCGCGTCAGGCAAGCGGAGGGACAAACATAGTGACTTTACTGTCATTTTACTGTAGACTACTTTCGACAATTACTGTGCATTTCGTTTTGGTCTATATTTTTAAGCATAGCACAATTCTACATCATATACCTCAGTAAAAATACATGCTTGCACGGCGTTAAACAGGCTGAGAAAAACCTACGGACCACGCATTTGTCTTTTTAGAAGAGCTTATTTTATCTGCCCATGGGTTTAACATTTGGCTCTGTCCGCGTGGTTTTAAGAGAAATAACGCTTTGAAGAAATCGGAAGTTAATTGGTCATGTTACGTTGCCAGTCACCAGTCCCATGTACACAGAACGATATACCCATTTCTTTACCTGAATGGAGTGAGGAAAGTCGTGTAAAGTGCCTTTCCTAAGGGCATAACATCAGTGGCGTCATTGGGATTCGAACCCGGGACCGCTTGGTTCTAGGCTGAACACCTTGTCGTCACACGATCCCACTGTTTTTTTTTTTTAATTCAGCAGGAATTGATTGTTACTGTCACAGTGTTACTTTTATTTGTACGTCGTACCTTTAATCTTAATCAAATCCTCCCTCTGCAACGACAACATTCTAAGGGTTGTTAAGATTTTTAAACCTTTCTAATTGAGCAACTATGTTTTAGGAAGAGTGCATCAACAATGTCAATGTAATTATGTCGCTGCGGCATATTTTGGTTTTAGATATAATTATATAATCTAGAAAAGTCTTATTTGAAAAGACTTTTTCGAGTCGCAGGACTGTCGAATTGGATACAATATAGTCTACGGCTTTGCAGTCAAATCATATGTATTTATGTATTCAGGTTAGGCTTTGCTCTGGCTGAAAAAAACATTATAAACTCGATCAGACAAATTTTAAAAGTCAGCAAAAGTTTATTTTCTAATGTTGATGTGTACCAGTTACATTGAACGTATCATCAACAGATCAAAAGTCTATATATTTCATTGTAACAACAAGAATTACCTCAAAGATAATAAAATTTTCAACTATCCTTTGCAAGCCGCAGTTATATAACAGTAGACGCAAAACTAAAACTATTCTCGTCACCATTTGATAATCTGCTGGCTTTTGTTTAAAACATCAAATATGATACAATTCTTGATAAAATTCTAGGAACAAGGCTTGTCTGATGTTCAATTATCAACACATGAACAGTCCAGTTTTTTTTTTATTGTAACAACAAACATTACCTCAAAGTTAATCAAATTTCCAACTATCCTTTGCAGTCGCAGTTATATAACAGTATCATTCCCTGTTCAACTACAAGAAGGTCATTATCACTTGGTTCTGGCAGCAGTGAGCCCAACAAGGACGGAATTGAGACAGACGCATTGAAGGATGAAGGATACAACAAAATAGAACACAACCTACGACATTTTCCAAAGATTTAATTCAAAATTCTGTTTGTTAGCAGACATCAATACATTCGATGTTCAAACAACATGCACGTGAGTCCATTTGCATTTTCTGATCGTAAAAGAGAGATTAAAAAATTGGAACGCTATGCATTAGGCACAAATACTAATCCGATTGGAGCTATCAAAACTCTTTATTATGCGCTATTTCCTATACACTTATAGTTACCATCTATTCTCCAAATTATTAATATGCATTACCTAAATAGTCTATGGTGTATATTTCACTATACTATAGCAAAATCGTTGAAATTCTTTTTAGTGAACAATGCAGGATTTCGCCCATAGGGTTGTCTCGTGACCAGATTTTAGTGCAAACGCAGTACAAGCTTCAAAATCTACTGGTCATTCAATGCCTAAAGTATTCAATGACGAAAAATGGTAGAACGAATTGTTTTGGTATTGTAGACTCATTTCAGAAAAAATGTACTTCAGGCGCCGTTGGTTCAGTTTATCTAGACGTCACAGGTCGTGCTGTGTAGTATAACCAGCTGTTGCTGTGCCGCGTGCCTGCGAAGCTAGTGTGTTAAGCCGAAGGGCGGTTACGCCGGCTATATAGATACACATTTATATCTAAGATGGCAAATGTTTCACTGGTATTGAGAGTGTTTGAATAGCCAGATCATGACAGGTTTTGACAAGGTAGAAAATTGCTTTGACCTTAGTTCGTTGCAAATGTTCACAGCACTAGAGTTTTGCATTTGGACAAAATCCTACAGAGAAATGGTCTATGTTATCAATTTTATATGGCTAACTACACTTAGGCCACACTGGCTTGATTGTAAGGATGACATCCACGGCTGCAATGATCTTCACCGGTTTTCAAAAACAAATCAGGTCAATAGGCCCCTGGTGTTTTTGCTATTGAGAAAATTTCCTTTTTTATTGAGCCCTGAAATGTGTTTCGTATTCGACCTAATGTTGCTAGTTAATTCAAATGGCTTGTCAATTAGTTCACTGGTATTGGATACTTGTTAAGCAATATGCGTGAATTTATTTACATTTTTTGCCCACTTGCATAAAGTTTGGATATTGCCAGGATTTCACCCATAAGATCATGTGAGAAATATATATATCATATATTGACATAACAGCTCGATTCTAACAAATGGACCAAATAACTTAATAAAGTATTAGATAATAGTTAACGATGAACAACATTATGTCTATTGCTGATCCTACCTCAACTGGTAGCAGTATACGATTAGGGCTTCTGATTCCAGTTAACTGTCCCTGGGTCAGGACATCTCGGTCTTTCGAAAGGGAAGTAAAATAGGGGTCCTATCCTCGAGGAGGTGCATCGCGCATGTTTTAAGGGAAGGGCTAGCAACCCCTCCCTGTAAAATTATACACCCTAGGCCTGCTACTGAAACAGAAAGGAAACGTGCTGCGCAATGTGCCAGTAGGCTCTACAAGGGTCTGGAGGAACAATATTGTGTCCGGTTCAAATCATCCAAATTAACGGCTTGTCACATGCACACGAGTCGGATCAAAATTCTATCATTGCGACCTCGCATGGAGAAATGATTTGCATATATGGGATTGGTAACGTTACCAAACGTTCTGCGGTTTCATTTTGTGTTTTTGTTCATTAACACAAATGTTTTGTACATTTCAACACTATTCATGCCAGATCTCTACTTGGCCAAATACATGGTCATGGGCACGGCTGCCACGATGCTGATGATGTACATGACAAGACACAGCCGGTCCAGGACCTTAGCCAGCAGGGTGTAGTCGGACACCTCCTCCTCGTTCTTCATGGTCTTGTTTAGCTCCTCTGTCTGTTTATGAACCGCCGTAGTCAGCTCCCCCATCTCGGTCTTCATCACCCTGGTTAACTCCTTCACACTGGAGATCAGCTCAGGAATGCGGGAGGAACTGCTGGCCTCCGGACCGGTGGGATGAGTTGACAGCTGACCGGTCTTCTCATAACCATCGCCTTGTCTTTCGTCGTTGACCATCACCTTGTCATCGGTTTCAAAGGCGTAGTTGGTCAGCTTTATGGCAGAGTGGTTGGTCAGGCCTGTCTCTCCATCGCTTGCACGCTTCTCTTCTGTTAGATCACCCAACAACAGTATCCTTGATAACAAACAAGAGTGGGAAATAGATTAAGTGGCGTAAATGCTTCTCAATGCTGTTGACATACATGCATAATCATCCATTGAGTGTTATATGTACAGTTTATCGTTAAAAGCATATTCCTCATGGACGATGTACTGAACAAAAAGTATTCCTCATCTTTGAAGAAGAAAAACGTACCAACCGACCGACAGACCAACCAACCAACCAACCGACTAACCAGCAAACAGACCAAAAAACAATACGTTAATGCGGGTGAAAACCCTCATTGAAGAAAGTATACTAGTAGTGAAATCTAATGATACAGTCTTCAAATACATAGTATCAAAGAAGTTGTAGGTGAACAAATATATCGTATCATTTATAGTAGTATACGTAGTAGTACAATGGTTTATTTCTCTAAAACAACTTCTCAACAGCCATGCTGCGGCCCATATGGCCGAATTATCAGGCGTGTTTACGTGTACAAAGACACATCATGACGGAATTATCACTGACTTATATGTATAATTTTTTACCATAGTATACACAGGGACAAAGGAAACCAAAATGTGTTGTAAAGAATAGTAGATACTTTGAAATGTAGCGGAGAAAGATAATCTTCGCCGACGGAGACAGGCTGCCCTCCCGGTCGTGAAGGACGATGTTGGCCACAGTGACAAAGAGGAAAACCCCCATCAGGCCCATCCACACGATAATCAGCGTAGCTGTAACATTATACATGGTAAACAGTTAAAAGGATGCTGAATACGTCACATCAAAACAACCTAAGGTTATAGCTATGTAGAACAAATGGTTCTAAAAACATTCTTTGATTATAAAAACTGTTCTACCGCACATACTGACTACTAATACCACCAAGTTTTACTGTACTGTTCAACAGTGTTATGGATGAACATTGAGCAACTAATGTAACTCCGATCCACTTCACAGACTGTCAAGTTGGTGAATTGTTTATGTATTAGTGAAACTAAACTCGTTGTCTTATTTTCAATCTGCTAGCGCAAGTTATCTGTAAATTCGTAATATTATAGTTATGTTTTAATAAGTGAATTTTAAAAATAATGAGCCCCTTTGTACATGAAAATGATGACGCACTTCATGTGCATATTTCTATGAAATGTCACATGCAAAGTTAAGAGAAATATAATCTAAAATGAATCTGACGACAGCCTAATCTTATTCATTTTCACTCACCAAAAAATGGCAAAGCTCCCTTGACAGGAAGTACGTCTGTCACAAATACAAGAGACACGACCATGGAGAGTTGAATGGTCACTCCGAACGAGATCCGGTCTCCCCTGTCCAGTGGCAAGATGAAGGTGATGATCATCAACACCACCAGGATGATGCAGGGTCCAACGGTCGTGGCGATGTGGAACGTGGGGATCCTCGCCAGATGAACAGTAAAGCACGCCTCCCTGTTGTCTTTTGCGAAGATCTTATCCTTTCTGTACCACTCGCCCTCCGTTTTTGCAGTAGAATAAGAGTTACACGGACTGTTTCTGTTGTCTGCTGAAGACCTCCCTCCCTGGCATTCTATGTTCAACATATGGTTCCAATAAATTATCACTTAATATGTTTTGTTGCCATCAGGATAACATGTAACAGATATAAAAACAAGCCATTTTTTAATTGTGTTAATTTGACGAAAAAAGTTTATCCTATGTTAGTAACAACCCCTAGTTGCAAAATCTGGTGTCCTTTTGTTCAATGATGATATTTTCTTTTCCACAAATGCCACACCTATGAAAGGTTTTGTATCATGGTTACACGTTATGGACATTGCTGTACACAGTAATGATATTAAACTAAATTGGCACAAAGCATAATCCGTAAAAGCCATACGAATGGTTTGCTTGATTGCTGTAGCTGCAGAAAAACAGATGTGGCATTCCATGGTGTCTGCAGGAAAGTAGAACGGGTCTGCATTGCACACGGTGGTAGTCAGGGTCTCTACACTCCATTCCACCCGGCCATTACTGCTCACTCGGACCGGTAATTCATTACGTAGGCCTTTCTCTCCTGGATCAGCACTGGGAAGCAAACCAAAAATTTCGGGCATTTTTCTTTTTTAATCTGTATCAAAAATTGTATTTTTTGGGTAACTACATAATTTTGCAGTGTACAGCTCGCACAGTCCGTACTGGGATAGCGTGGAATTGTATCATGTTTGGCCATTGTTTTAGTTTATTTAGCTATTTATTGGTTCAGCATGTAACGTTGGGTAACATAAATTCGGGATTTTTCCGATAATGGTTGACTGAAATCAATCTAGCAGAACAATAAACCATCCTTTTTTTCTATAATTCTGTCAGTATCATGTACTATCTTTGCAATAATCATATATATGGTAGATTTTGTCTCTAGTCGTGCTGACACCATAATATTTCAACTTGAAACTACCGTCCGCCGCACGCACAATTACGGTGCTGTCGGACAGGGGGGGGGGCACATTAATTCGGGAGAGAAGATTCGTCTTGAATATCTTACCGCTAATCACATTTTATACAGCAGCTATTCGTTCCATCCTTGGCTTGAGGAGAGTGCTATGGATATAGACGTGTCCAAGTAAAAAAAATACACGAAAAAACGGCCGTACCGCACACATCAGGCCAGTTCGGGTACAACCCGTGTGTTGAGTCGGTAGAACTTCACTCAAAGTCGGCCCATCGTCATCATCGGGCAACGTGTAACGTTACATTATTCATGGAAGTTAGCTGGATGCCGTAGCAATGGTAATACTACTATGTCCATGTGTTCCTTGTTGTGTTAGGAGCAAACTTTGAGGAAAATATCTTCCTCAGTCCACTATCACACGCAGCATTTAGACAAAAAAGTGTTCCTCACAAACCTTTGTCGTCTGCTTGACAACAGGATTCTGGTTAACAATATGGCGGCGGGAAAATACACGTGCCGTAGGTTGTAGCAACAGAGAGGAGTTTTGATGATTGATCACACTTAGAATCCAGTTGCAGGTTAGCAAAAGTGATTGTAATAAGTTGTCTTGTAAATAATTGTGTTGAGCAGGAAGCGGATGTGACATTTTTCTTATAAACCAGCCGACAACCATGTTGTTTAATTCTCCCACGAAGTCCTCAGACTGTTCCAATAAGGGACGGAGAGTTTTTGACCTCGTCGCCTTATAATCCATGCTTATCGAAGCTTTTCAGACAGTGTTCTGAATACGTAAGTCTGGCAGGTTTGCATTTCTAGCGGTATTACTTATGTTGCATCTAGCACATATCCCTAAATACCCCGTTTTCGAAAAATCCCGAATTTAAGTACCCCGCGAATTTAGGTTACCCAACGTTACATTGTATTTACACCCTAGGGTTGCGCAACTAGCGAAAGATAGTTTCTAAGGGCAAACCCTGGGGAAAACATGATCATTACATTAAACATACAGTCGGTAAAATACTAGGTTACGTAACATTCATATTTACAATCATGTGGAGTAAATCAATATCTAACATTCTTTGAAAGACATTTGGTGTACTGTTTTATTACTGTCAAGTGGGTAAAGTGAAGAAGCAACAACGTACTTTCTCTGTAAAGTCAATGTTGGAGTCCAAATTCTGTTGCCCGGAACGCTGAGTGTAGTGATGTCATCGTAGTATTTCGGATCCCAACTCAGTCGGCCGTCTTGCCACGTCTAGCAAAAATGATTACATTTTACCGGTATACCGTGCAAACCGACAATGACAATGGGAAAGGTTGTTAAGGTCTCAATGCAAAAACGACGTCAGTAAAGTTCTGTAGCTGTGGCAACTTACGAAATCGATGGCGACGGACGCAACAAGTTGCTCCTTCTTTTCATCCTGAAATAGAGTAACAGCATTAATTAAGATGCAATTCTGCTCCCACAAGGAATCTCCTGTTGGAAATCAAACGGGATATGTCATATATGTAACAGATACCAGTTCTTACCAAGTCGACAATCTGTTCCACAGAAAAAGTGAAGTTGATGATGACGTTCTCAGGTGGTAGACTTGCACTATAAATCTCCAGTAGCTCCTCCTGCAGCCTTCGCCGATGGTTTACTACAGGAAAAGTGCGCGTGTTAATAGGTCCACACTTGTGACGACAGTGAATATGCGCAAACTTGTAAATGTTAGATTTATCCTGACATGTTTTGTACCCATGCATCATAAAACACATCCGCCGACAAAACAATTCATATTTTCAAATGTACTAATTGTAGTATGTAACGTTGTTAGTAATTGTTAGATCTTGTATAATGTACCCAACGTAATCGTTGTACTAATCTTGTAGCGACTCCAGCTGAACTTTGCTGCTCTGCGTATCTATTTGCCATGGAAATGTTAAACGGTTGATAATATTTTGCTGGGCACATAGAAAAGTGGTAGGCTTAGATAAAGCTTGTGCAATTCACCTGTTGCAGAGACTGAGACTCTAAGAATCACCTGAACAACTGGGCTTGTCATATTGCCAGATGCCCCCTCCGATGCACCTCACTTCCCTGGTGTAACCTGACTTAAGTGTGTACCCTTCGTTGCATGTGTACGTGACCCGTTCTCCTGTGTAGTAGAACCTCTTGCTTGGACTTCTCTTGCCGTAGTTTGGGGGACCTCTGTCCCAGCAGCCTTCTACATCTGGTGTGGTAAGATAAAACAATCCTCTGATGAGCTAGCCAGTAGCACACAAGAGAGGTGGCGTATATGGTCCAAGATAAAAATGACGAACGGTTCGGCCAAGGAAGACACCATAACTACAACTCCAAATCTGATTAGCTGTGTATTGTATAATCATATACATATACCTTTTACTCACAGTGATGAAATATCTTTATTTATGGTGCGTACTTCAATCATAGTTTCGTTACATGACAACTTACCACACGGAATAGCGTCACATTCCTCCTGGCTATCGTCTTCGGTCAAACAAAATGGCCGATCGAGACCGGTAGGGTTGCGGCAGTAGTTATTGTCCAGGTTAGCCCATGGGTACTCTGTCTTGTAGTAACCGGCTTGCGCAACTGTCCACTCAACACAATCTGACCCGGATGTAGTTTTACTCCATGTACCACGGTAGTTTACGCCAATGCCATGGTAGCAAACTGAGGACAAGCGAACTTGATAATATATATATGTACGAAGATATTCATCCCTGAGGAAGTGTGCCGAACTTACGTTATGACTAAGAGAACCAATAACCAAATTCTGTCATAACTGGCAGAAAATGATACCCAACTATGTATCGTTTTATACCTTAAGGTACAGTCTGATCAGCAAAGTTGATATACAGAAAAACGACATGGTAGAAGCCGATTGACATAAGAATTAGACACTACTTGCAGAGGAAAGTGCAAACAAAGTCTTCTTTTTCACCTTCGTTTTCCTTCTTGGTTGGAATGGAATTCCAACAACCATCTTCGGATGATGGAAACAAGTCACATCGAGGCAGCAGGTTCTTTATCCAGTCATCAGCCATGTTGAGCACTTCCTCACACCACGAGCGGCATGGTACCAGTTGTGTACCCGTAACGTTACGCCTAAGAAACATAAATAGATTTAGTACCGGCTGGTGTAAGTACCACCTTTACAACGTGTTGTTTGCTTTTTCAGACCTCATGTTGCTCATGTTTCATATACATACCTTTCGATTCCAGTGATCAAGTACGTTAAAATATGGGAGTGATAGAGTTGCATCGAAGGCTGTTGTTAAATACGCCCATTATCAAAATAGTAACTTTACCCAAATCATCAAAAGCATTGCCATGTGCAACTTTTTTTTCACTCACATGAACGATGTTCCGTTGACTGTAATAGGATACGAAGAGGGCCGAATCTTGCTCTCTTCGGAGACATTGCATTGAGGGAAAATGACCGTTGTTACGAATTTTCTTAACTCTGGGTGGTACTTTCCCAGGTTGCTGTAGGAACCGTTGAGCAGCTCCACGACAGATGAATTCTGTATCTCCTCAAACGTCATCTGGCCCAGCTGATTAGGTAGCATTGTCAGTCCCCTGCCGAGTTGAAAATCCCTAGCTATTGGCAGACACGCTGGAATTGTTTTAAAGAATAGATTATGCCATTTCAGATTATTTTGATACTTGTAAGCATTCAGTACCGTAGTCAATTGCAACATCGAAAAGAGACGAATTATTTGATATCAGTCATTTGTTCTGTTCGAGAAGACATGCAATACACACTACTAGGTGCATAAATGTGAAAATTATGTGAATTTTCGGCAAAATTTGAAGAAAATGTGATAAAATGTGATATAATGTTAAACATTTTGAGGTCCAACAGCATTACATTTTTTCACATAAATTGACAGATAATTACATAAAATAGCATTCAGGTCACATTTCTGAAGAGCGACACTGAAATGTGAAAAAATGTTATTATTTTGCGTCACATTATTTCACATTCACCCTAAAAGATCTAGAAAAATCACATTTTCAAATGTGAAAATATGTTATATAAATGTGAAGTTGGCTTTTCACCCATTATGTGAAGTTATGTGACTACCAGTGCATTTTTCCGCCGCCTATGTTTATGTGATTTTATGTGAAACGTGCTCTCGGTGAAAATGTGAAATAATGTTATATCAAATCACATTTTATAAAATGTGACTTCATGTGGAAGTTATGTGAAATGCGGTCTGCTGCAAAATGTTAAAAGATGTGAAAACAGCTAGCAAGCCGAGACATTTGAAATTTATGTCATGTTCAAAAAAAGCGAAATGTGAAAAAATGTGATATGCGAATCACATTGATTTCACATTTTTTAAATGTAAAATTAATGTGAATCGCCTTACACAAGATTTGAAGACATTTGAATTGACAGAATATTTAAAAGGTAAGTGCAGTTATTTTTTTACTGACGTTTATATACGACGTCTATACTGTATTTAACTACACATTCCCGATACCACAAGCCCCCCCCCCCCACGTTTACACATGTAGCCTTTCTTTCAAACTATGGTTATTAACCATCATTAAACGGTGACATTCGTAAGCGAGCTATAAGGTAGCTTTTTTTCTCCACGTCACTTTTCTTCGTCGATCAAGCTAAACATTTCAGAGATATGCTCGCAAAAGATGCGTTGCAAACGATATAGCGCTTTGCGCTGTGACTTGACTAAAATTTAGCATTCACAACAATTGACGGAAGGTGTGCCACTGTTCAGTTGTTGATTATCTACTTTACAAGTGAAAGCACCTAATGTCACGCCCCATTCACACTTTGACAGCAACGCCCAGCCCCTCGCCTTCATGTCCCACCATAGATTTTAAGAGAGTCAAGAAGGGCCTGATCTTTTTTAAACTCCTCGGCCAAATTTGAAAAGACAGTCTGTGTAAAAGATTCAATGTAAGCATTATGGCCGACATCAAGTAGATGGCTAAGATGTTTCAAACTCTCACAGTTTTTTGGAGAACCTAATTAATGAGTAACCAATTCAATCTTTGCATCTTATATCTTATTGAAATACGTTCGGTTTCTAAGCAAACATGATTACGATCTACAAATGCAAGAAACGCACTAGCGTATGTTCCCATTTTGCGAGTTCACAATAGACACTGTTTATTAGACACTGACATTCAAAGCTCCTGCCATCAAAATAGAGAAATTGTTTATTTGTTTGAAAGGCTAACGCCTGTTTTGCAAATCCTTGCCGCGCTCCTTGTACATATGCAGCTCTATTGTAACGCGCTCATTCAAAGCCGACTCTTTGATATTCATATAAAACTCCATTTTTGCGAAGGTGTGAAATGGTAGAATTTCACACATGTTGGACCTTTCACAGATAAAACTCCCATGTGCCCAAGGACATTATATAGTATATATTATATAATGTCCTTGACGTGCCAAAGCAGGGATAAAGTGAGACTGTCTCAATAAAGACACGTACAGAATTTACGTTGCTTTTTTTTGTTTCAATATGGTCTATGCACGTATCTATATATTTGCTTGAAATCCCCATATCACCCATCCCTGGTATATTTGGACTGTCTTCATAACTACCGATTTCCCCTGAATTATAGCTACAAATTAGTCACCGCCACTTTTAATGCTACTAAAACCTTGATCAAAAAACTACAAAAAGAAAAGCTATAAATTTCACACACGTCATGAAAAACTATTACGTAGTCTTTTAATGAAAAACCATTGGTTCCGTGTTGTTTTCTTCACCAGAGAACCTACGATACCCCTAAAATGCATGTTGTAATATGACAAGATATATAGCATCCTAGTGATTCATTTTGAGTAACGGGCGTTTTGTGGACCATTCGAGAAGAAAACTTCTAGATAGAAAGTTACACAGCGCCCGCGGTTTAAAGAGTTTGAATGCAATCACGGACACACTATTGTAAATCGTCTCGTATTGAAAAGTTGATGGATCTGTGTTGTTTTCTGGTGTTTAGTAAACACCGTGGTCAGTTAAAAAAACTTGTTGTAACGTCACAAGATACATAAAGCTCTAGTATAAGATCATAGACTACGGGCCACTTGTACAGCGTTTGGAAAATGGCATCCGGGCAGACATATATACAGCGCGGCTTTCGTGCACGTCCAATAAAACGTGTGTTGGGCAGTCTTGGATTAGAAAATTAATAGTTCCGTGTTGTTTTCTAGATCTACGAACTTTCGACTCCCTCAAAAATGCATGTTGTTATACGACAAGATATACAGCATCCTAGTAATTTATTATGAGTAACGGACGTTTTGCGGAAGATTTGAAAAAAAAGAAGATTTCTAAATAGAAAGTTACACAGTGCGGTTTAAAGAGTTTGAATGCGCTCACGGACACACTATTGCAAATCGTCTCGTATTGATAAGTTGATGGTTCCGTGTTGTTTTCTGGTGTAAGGAGCACTGTAGGAAGTTGAAAAGACTTGTTGTAACGTCACAAGATGCATAGCATTGTAGTATAAGATCATAGGCTACGGGCCACTTGTACAGCGTTTGGAAAATTGCATCCGGGGAGAAATATACACAGCGAGGATTTCGTACTCCCAAATAAAACGTGTGTTGGGTAGTCTTGGATTAGAAAATTAGTAGTTTCGTGTTGTTTTCTAGACCATCGAACCTTTGACACCCCTAAAATGCATGTTATTATACGACAAGATATACAGCATCCTAGTAATTCAATTTGAGTAACGGGTGTTTTGTGGTGGATTCGAGAGAAAAACTTCTAAATAGAAAGTTACACAGCGCGCGCGGTTTAAAGAGTTAAAATGCGCTCACGGACACGTACGCTATTGTAAATCGTCTCGTATCGAAAAGTTGATGGTTCCGTGATGTTTTCTGGTCTTTAGAACACTGTAGGAAGTTGAAAAGACTTGTTGTAACGTCACAAAATACCTAGAATTCTAGTTTAAGATCATAGGCTACGGGCCATTTGTACAGCGTTTGGAGAATTGGATCCGGGCAGAAATATACACAGCGAGGATTTTCGTACACGTCAAATAAAACGTGTTTTGGGTAGTCTTGGATTAGAAAATTGGTAGTTTCGTGTTTTTTTTTAGACCATCGAACCTTTGACACCCCTAAAATGCATGTTGTTATACGACAAGTTATACAGCATCCTAGTAATTTAATTTGAGTAACGAGTGTTTTGTGGTGGATTCGAGAGAAAAACTTCTAAATAGATAGTTACACAGCGCGCGCGGTTTAAAGAGTTTGAATGCGCTCACGGACACGTACGCTATTGTAAATCGTCTCGTATCGAAAAGTTGATGGTTCCGTGTTATTTTCTGGTGTTAAGAAAACTGTAGGAAGTTAAAAAGACTTGTTGTAACGTCACAAGATACATAGAATTCTAGTTTAAGATCAAAGGCTACGGGCCATTTGTACAGCATTTGGAAAATTGGATCCGGGCAGAAATATACACAGCGAGGATTTTGTACACGTCAAATAAAACGTGTGTTGGGTAGTCTTGGATTAGAAAATTAGTAGTTTCGTGTTGTTTTCTATACCATCGAACCTTTGACACCCCTAAAATGCATGTTATTATACGACAAGATATACAGCATCCTAGTAATTTAATTTGAGTAACGGGTGTTTCGTGGTGGATTCGAGAGAAAAACTTCTAAATAGATAGTTACACAGCGCGCGCGGTTTAAAGAGTTTGAATGCGCTCACGGACACGTACGCTATTGTAAATCGTCTCGTATTGAAAAGTTGATGGTTCCGTGTTGTTTTCTGGTGTTAAGAACACTGTAGGAAGTTAAAAAGACTTGTTGTAACGTCACAAGATACATAGAATTCTAGTTTAAGATCATAGGCTACGGGCCCCTTGTACAGCATTTGGAAAATTGGATCCGGGCAGAAATATACACAGCGAGAATTTTGTACACGTCAAATAGAACGTGTGTTGGGTAGTCTTGGATTAGAAAATTAGTAGTTTCGTCTTGTTTTCTAGACCATCGAACCTTTGACACCCCTAAAATGCATGTTGTTATACGACAGCATATAAAGCATCCTAGTAATACATTTTGAGTAACGGGTGTTTTGAGGAGGATTCGAGAGAAAACTTTTAAATAGAAAGTTACACAGCGCGAGCGGTTTAAAGAGTTTAAATGCGCTCACGGACACGTACGCTATTGTAAATCGTCTCGTATAGAAAAGTTGATGGTTCCGTGTTGTTTTCTGGTGTTTAGAACACTGTAGGAAGATGAAAAGACTTGTTGTATCGTCACAAGATACCTAGAACTCTAGTTTAAGATCAAAGGCTACGGGCCCCTTGTACAGCATTTGGAAAATTGGGGCAGAAATATACACAGCGAGGATTTGGATTTTCGTACATGTCAAATAAAACGTGTGTTGGGTAGTCTTGGATTAGAAAATTAGTAGTTTCGAGTTGTTTTCTAGACCGTCAAACCTTTGACACCCCTGAAATGCATGTTATTATACGTCAAGATATATATATCCTTTTTTTGATTTATATAAATGATGCCCTCAGCGAAGACGTTTTAGACCGTTATAAATTTGTCGACGATTTATCAGTTTGTGAAAGTAGAATGTTCTATCAACCCAGTCTTATACAAACATCCCTCGATAAATTGAATAGCTGGGCCTCAAAAAATGACATGATACTTCACGGTGAAAAATGCAAGTTATTGATGATTTCGTTTATGAGAGACTGCCCCCTACCCCCCGAAATTTCACTTAATAATACGTCCCTGGAATACACTGAAACAGCACGCATACTTGGCCTATGGTTCTCTCATGACCTAAGTTGGGGAAAACATGTTGACATCATTACACAAAAGGCAAGCTCACGACTTTTTTGGCTAAAGAAATTAAAACGTTTTGGACTACCCATACAAGATCTTCTCGAATTTTACCAAGGGTACATTCGGCCCACTTTAGAATACGCCGCACCAGTCTGGAGCCCTAGTATCACTGCACAACAATCCATGAAGGTCGAGAGAATACAAAAACGAGCCCTGAGAATTATCCTCGGCCCCCAATATATATCTTATAACGAAGCCCTAACACTTTTATGTCTCCCCTCCTTGGAAAACAGGAGGAAAAACCTTAGCCTTCGGTTTGCCAAATCCTTACTTCGAAATCCTACCTTCAGGAGTTGGTTACCCCCAACCCGATCGGACATCCACGCTAGAAATCTAAAAGGCGCCCACCAACTTTGTATCCCTTTGGCAAAAACAAATCGCTATAAAAACAGTCCCATTCCATACTTTACACATCTATTGAATACACACACCTGATAAAATCTCCCGACGTTTATTCATTTAGTTTACAGTTTGATGTTAGACATTGTTTCATCTTTTATCATTTGTTGTCAAGAATTTCTGTATTTGTTTTCTTATTCCTCGTACAATACGTTATCCTTTTCTTGTTTCTAGATTTTGAATAGCTCTAGTTGTTTGAATTTAAGTTAGATTTGTTAAATGTAATACGCCTAATGTACGCAATTCAGCATCCTTTTCTGAGGACGCTGCCATGTACTTCAGCGATGTATGAATGATCGAATCAATAAACTTACTAATAATAAATAATATACAGCATCCTAGTAATCCAATTTGAGTAACGGGTGTTCTGTGGAGGATTCGAGAGAAAAACTTCTAAATAGAAAGTTACACAGCGCGGTTTAAAGAGTTTGAATGCGCTCACGGAGACGTACGCTATTGTAAATCGTCTCGTATTTATAAGTTGATGGTTTCGTTTTGTTTTTTGGTGTCAGGAACACTGTAGGAAGAGAGAGAGATATGTTGTGAAGTCACAAGATATCTGGGATTTTAGTATGAGGTCATAGGCTGCTGTTGACTTGTAGAGCGTTAGACCATTTTCATTCCGGAAGATATATACACAGCGCGGATTTCGCACACGTCATGAAAAAACATCTGTTTGGCAGTCTTGGATTAGAAAATTAATAGTTCCGTGTTGTTTTCTAAACCTGAGAATCTTCGCCCCCCTGAAAATGTATGTTATAATATGACAAGATATACAGCATCCTAGTAATACATTTTGAGTAATGGGTGTTTTGTGGAGGGTTTGAAAAATACTTCAAAATAGAAAGTACAAATACACGCCCTGATAGACCTTTACTAAATCGCATTGAAAAGTTGGTGGTTCGTTTTTTTTAAAGTTAAGGACACTGTAAGAAGTTGGATAGAGGTGTTTAACATCAGAACATATGTGAGATTCTCGTATAATTCCTTGGGCTCGTTGCATTTTAGATCTCAAGTCAAGGGACCATTAATCCGGAATCCGGTCTACTGGCCGGGATCTCTTCGGGACAGAAGGGTTTACCGCCCCCGGGGTAATATTTGGCACCCGATAGTAATTTTACGTGGTAGGTGTTCATTTTTTCCCCGCTTATCGTTGCGACCGATTACATTTCTACCACGTAATACACTGTTGCCAAAGATAACCTGTGCCGTAACGGCAGAAAGCTCAGTCTTCCCGAAAGAAAGCTTGGCCGAACATAGCCCGGCCTATAGCCAATGACGACACGCCAGACTGGATGGTAGGTTAGGAATTTCGAAGTCATACAGCCGCGGAAATGTTTACAGCATCCACCCGTGAGCTCACTTAACACATACTTGATAATGATATTATAATGTAAATATTACCAGAGATTACCTCTGATAGCATTTACAAGATCGAACGTCGGTAGATGCTGGAGACGAAAAGGGTGCTGCATTAGCTCCTGATGCTCGCGAATGATTGATTGATTTATTAATTGCATTAATGTCTATTTCTTATTGAAAGATATATAGATGATTAATACATCAACACAGTATTTACTGTTAACCTTGGAGAACTTGTGGAAAATAAAAGCTGTTGCCTGTTGGGCATTTTTTCACATTAAATCACATAATCAGCTTGGACACCGGCAAATGTGAAATTATGTGAAATATTATCACATAGAATTACATTCCCAGGATTCTGTGAAAAAATGTGATTTGAATTTCACATAATTTCACATTTGACTCTTTGCAGTTTGCGGAAGAAAACCTATTCACATTTCTTCACATTTATTCACATTTCAGATTCACATTTTTTTTGGTCACGTTTTAGGGTTGTGCGATTTCACATAATCGATTCACATTTTTCAAAGGGTCACATTGTTTCACATAAGATAACATTTCGCGATTCACATTTTGAAAAAAAATCACATTTTGGGTTTCACATATTTATGGTCGGATTCACATAATGTCACATTTTCTTGGAATTTTGCAGCAAATTCACATAATTTTCACATTAAGGCACCTAGTAGTGTACAGACGACGAGAGTATTTACCTTATTTCTCTAGCCTATTGATAATTTGACAAGAGAACAATGTTTGAAACTGAAAACAAGATGCTAAAATTAAAACACATTTGGAGCTTTATGCTTTCGTGTGCACTATTATGCGTAACATACTGTCCTTTTTTATCAGAAATAACCCCCTCTCACGCCAAACTTTTAGAAGTGCCCTTTGGGTCGGAAGTATATAATGTCTTCTAATCTACGAACAACTACAAAGTTTATGTGCATGGCCTCATGACAGTGCTTACCACAGCCCTCCTCGTCACTCCCGTCCGTACAGTCGGTATTCCCATCACAACGCTTCCATGACAGGATACACGCACGTCCGTCCCCACAGCGGAAGTATCCCAGAGTGCAGGTTATTGCTGTGCATGGAAACAGTTAATAAATGTCATTGATTTATGATCTTGAATAAATCATGCGTAATCTGAAAAAATAAAAACTTAACTTTTAAGTTTTCAATCTTCCACTTTGGCAAAACGGGCAGTAAAACATTAATACATATCAACGTTTCCTTCATGACGTTTGATTGATCACGCTACAATCTGCTACAACGCGACTTCCTTGTTGCATGAAATGATTAGACTTGTGTTGTGATAAAACTATTTTGGCAACGACTCCAGGGCGAGTCAAATGGTAATCATCATTTGGCCTAAATCTCCTACAAGGTAATTTTGCAGAAGTCATCAACGTCAACCTCTAAGTTCTAACTAATCTTAAGTATACAAAATGTTATGTGACATACATTTTTTCAACTGGCAGATAAACTTGTAAGCAGAGGTGCACGGTGCGTCATTCCATCCTGAACCATAGTAGTTCGCACAATCTTCTCCTCCCTCATTATCGTTAGGTTTGTCCGGCTGCCATTGATTCCAGTCAGTAGTTGTGTCATGTGGAGTCCCGTCTTCCCACACCCACTCACCCTCATCGTTCTGATCATTTAGGCCAAACCAAAAACGTGAATTGTCATCCAAGGCGTTCTTCAGATCCCTCAAAAAGTTGTCGACGTGCCTGTTCTTCGGCATGGCCAGACGCCCCCCGTCCGCTGCGCACACCTGTCTGGCCTGGTTGTAGGTCTTGTCTTGGTCGTACGCCTTGAAGCATGCACCTCCGTAGGCAGTGTAGCCAGAAAGACAACCTATAAAAGGCATTATACCTTTTACTTTAAAATGGTTCATTTCTGTGATGAAATTTAACAAATTTGGTTGATTCTGTCTTCAAAAAGATGTGGTCGTAAACAACATGACACCAGCTTCTGTGGCTGAGTCGGGTTATTTTGTACTTGATGTACATCATTCATGAACGCAATGTCATTAGCATACGTTATGCCAAGGCTTAACCACCGCTTATCCGCTGAAAATGTGCTGAGATATACCAGCCAGCACGCGATATGCTAACTCACAAGTCACTCCATCTTCCTGCAGTTCCCATGTATCACGGCAGGCGCACGTCCATCCTCCTGGACGAGCAAGGCACAACTCCTGACAGCCTCCATTGGACGACGAACACCCTAAGGACAAGAAGTATAACGTTAAATTTAGTAGAAAATAGAAAGTCAAAATTGCAAGATTTGATCAAGTAAAGCAGATGTTTCACACTCAAGAGTCCTTTGATGAAGACTGTAGGTACTAATAATGGCAAAGCTTTTATAAACTATACCAAGAGTTCCGAGACTCTATACATTTTCAAACTGTCATAATCTGATCAACCTCAGAAATTAGGATATGCATATGACCTATAGAAATATCAAAATATGAATAGTATCTGTATATTTCACCTCAAAGCTCAAAATTCTGCTGCAACACTAAGGAAAAACACGGGATGGGGAAATCTATGTGCACTAGTATATCTTTGATGTCAACAGGTTACAACATTTAAAAAATCATAATGATTCCCCTATACTATAGGAGATATAGCTGCTCGAGTTATGCTGTTTAACCACAAACACACATTTTCACACATAAAACACCGTTACAAACACATAAACGCTTGTCGAGGGTGATTACCATTGCTGGTTATGTTAATGGTCGATGTCGTGGTCACGTAGATGTCGGCTGGGTGTGAAACGTCATCGACCAGAACAGTCACAGTCTGATTCCTGTTGGACTTGGATAACCTGGAGATGTGCAATGTAACAGCAATTCATCATTAGCATGAAAGTTCATATAAAAAGAGTAGGTGAATTACGGGTAAATTATGGAAATGTTGACCTTTTTCTCTAACTCACAAAAATGGGACGGGGGAGGTATCGACTTCCAACAACCTTTGACCCATTGCTGACGTCACACGTGCGACAAGACACGTGTCCAGAGCGATTGGGTCAGAGTGCTGAAGAAGATGGACTGGTTCCGTCAAAAATTCCGGTGAGTCCTTTTTGTTAGTTGGAATAGAGCTTAACCTTTCCGTAAAGCAAATAACCATATTATTTTCCATAAACCAAATCACCATAGTGAAAAAAAGAAAGCAAAACGTGTAAAACTGCAATATCTCCTTTGCATTAGCCTAAAAGATCTTCACTTGGTATAATTACAGCTGTATCTAGAAGATAAAGGAAATTTCCTTACATTCGGATTACACCTGCTGTATATGACGTCCAGTAGACGTAGTCAACATCAACCGCTATTCCATAATAGCAAGTCCCATCTTCATAGAACAGTCGCCGTAGGTCGTTGCCGAGCAGGTCTGAGCTGAAGATGCTGTCATCATCACAGTAGTACAGCCGATCCTCTGAATGGGAGGAATAGAATACATTTTTTCAAAGAGAAAAATGAAAGAGAATAACTCAACAGGGGTTAACTGATCGTAGTGATCGCATGCATTAAGCTTTAGCGATGATTAAAAGGATTACATGACAATTATGTAAATCAGCATCTGATTTTCATAATAAACGAGGAAAGTGTATAAGTGCAATGTGTTTCATGATGGGACTATTCAAACATATTTTATGATTATGTAACTGATCTAGAGAGGACCATCAACATAAATTGTGCAAATGAAGACCAACTTTGCCTGATCAATGAGAAAATAGTACAAGTCCATATACGGTAAATGATGGGAATCTCATACTTGCAGTGATTGGAAGTAAGGTAAATATAAAGACCATTAAACAAAAACTATGCAAGTAAGAACGTCATTTTCATCATTCATGAGTAAATGCTAAAATGCAATGTGTCGCGACCCATTTCAACAATGAGTCACAAAATAATACACTTGTGTTGAACCTCCAACAGTTGTAACACACTTTGTCCTCTTTTTACGGATAGGTGGTTGCCATAATGTATGTATCACCGATCACCTTCGTAGTCTATTGTAATGGCCGAGGGGGAAGTCAGGTTGCTGATGATGGTAGTGAGGTTGCTGCCGTCCATCGCAGCTCGGTCAATTCTGGGGTTATCACCCCTGCTCGTTAAGTACATGAGTCTGTGAAAATAAATGTCAGCAAACAGAAGAAACACTTTTTATCTGTAGAGCAGAATGATAAAGCTGACACCTTACTTTTTAGGCAATTATGACAGAGCTATAGCTTAGGTACCGTCCCCTGTACCGCTGGCTCTCATTTTTTGTCCACGTGGTACGCAAGCGAAAAGGGAGAGCCAGTATGGTGGATGGTACCCAAGCGAGCAGAACTGTATCCAGTCAGCAAACAGTTCATTTGCATAATCATTGACATATCTTGCATCGCACAATGGGAAAAGGAAACTCTTTTATAGCTGGGGTAATGCTATCTGTTTCTCAATACTGTGACCTATTAGTTCACAGATGGTCATGAAAGTATTTTTTCTTAGAGCAATTTACTGAACTGGATAAAAGAAATAGATTTTAGAAATGGTAACAAAAGCCCCAACATTTCTGTGCACCTCTTCTGTTGATCAATTGATGGCAAAGTATTGGAATGGAAAGCATTGAATATAGGAATTATATGTGGTGTGGATACCCTAATTCATAAATGATGGCATGCACATCTATATTTGCAAGTCATGCTTGTGTCTGATAGAATCACCCGTTTCTGGGGTCCAGGACCAGACCGTGAGGCCTCTCGATGCGCGACTTCAGAAGCGTCTTGGCAAACGATCCGTCCTTCCGGGCCACTAAGATATTTTGAGAACCGTAGTTGGTCCAGTAGATATTCCCCCCAGCATGGTCCAATCTCAGGCCATATGCTAAATTCGTTTTGAAGTGTAGATATATCATCATAAGTTGCAGTCCAGAAAATCAGAAAAAAATGAAAATAACTTTTTTTCAAATAATGTTCAGATTGTGATTTCAAACACATCGACATTCACTGAAAGCGTTATGATGGATGTTTCACCATGGCAACAAGGATGCGCTTATAACATTGAAGTTTATTAGCATTATCAGAATATAATGTATTCTAAAATATCGGTGATTTCTCTTGTAGTACTAGTTCATATATTTGAAATTCCATACGATATACTGTACATTGATGGACAGTTACAATTAAGTAAAAGGCAGAATATCACCCACAACTGATGGAAGATTCCATGATGGTCTCCACCCTACGTCCATCACGACGAACTCGTTCAGTGCCCTCCATTCCTACCCAGTACACGACGTCAGTCATAGGGTCGTAGTCCAGGGCCCGACTGGGCTTCCGCCATGTCCGCGACGAAGACGAAGCGACCGTGATCTTTGACCCGTCTTTGACATCAATTTGGAGAATTCCCCCCATAACGGTAACCAACAGGAACGATTCTCCTAATTGATGAAGTAGTACAATTAAAGTACATTTGGTTTAGCTGTTCGGGACGCACAGCCAAGACTGCCCAACTAGCCTATGGCTATTACAAAGGGCTAGCCCTGCTGACAAAGACATCACAATGGCATTAGCATAATGGACAGCATAACAATCTATATCAATATTCTGAGTACATAAAACTATAGCATATAACTATAGTATATTGCGTTTGTCCGTATTGAGCTGATAGAGCGCAGCCAACGCGTGTCTGCGTCTTTATTGGTTACTACTTCAAACAAAACAATTAGAAATAAGTAACAAAATGGAAAGGGGTGTGTCTCTATACTAGGCAATTAAGCATCCATTGGTGCGCACATCCAATACAAAAGATAATGTCACTAGTTATCAAGTTTTGTCTGTTTTACTTCTACTGTGTGTACATGCATAAATCAGAGCCATGACTAAATGTCTAATTCATCCTAAATAGCAATTATATTCAAGTAAACTTCCAGACGCATCTAGCAAGGACTTCTTGTCTTCAGTAAGACCCACTTTTAAATTTATGTCAATGTCATGCAACAATATCCAACTATTGGAAGATGCACATGTGGGTAGTATGGGTTAGGTTCAATTTTCGTTCTTATCCAGAGGACTGCTAGAGGGTGGTGAAATGATAGGCGCACTTCCTCAGATTCAGGCAGAGCAAAATATCTGTTTGATTGCAAGTAGTGCAATAAGTTGGCTAATATGGCCTCGCCAGTGCTCGAGGTTTTTTAGCAAAGAACACCGGGTCAGCACTACCCTTCTCTGTCTTGAAGCAGTATGGTCACTTACCACTTGCGCTGCAGGGACATGTTTTTTCAAGTTCTATAATTATGCGTACACATTGATATTATAAAAAAGAGGAAACAGTCCATGTTTGTCCATATTAGATTAACATCTCCATCCATGTATCATGCTAAATGAACGTACTTGTAAGGCACGCCACGCCTGCATCTTGGTCATGATCACAGTCGTGAGTCCCCCATCCTGCGTACGAGCAGTCAAACAGGCTACTCTCGTTCCCATCACATCGTAGGTCATCCATATAGATTGGCCCTGTTCCTGTGTTGTAATAGTACTAATTAGTAAGTCGCCAAATATCGATCATAAACACATAATATTACACAGAATTTGATTTTAAACAGGAAAGGGGTACTAGATATTACCTTGGCCAAAATAGGCATCCGTGTGAACCTGGGAAGCCTTGGGATAGTCCAGCATTCTGCAAACAACTTCTGCATCCCTCAGGTCGAATTGGTCTAGACAAACCGTGCCCCAGTTTAAACTGCCGGCCGGCCGGACTTCCACACGTCCTTCATTTCGACCGGAACCTCCAATAAGGCGGATTCTGCTGGGATCTAAAGATGTCATCTCTTGTCAGAACTTGTCAGGTATATTAGTGCAATGAATAACGTCCACGTAAGGCGTGAGGTTCTAAGCCTGTGAATTATAATTGTGTTGTGTTGTGTTGTGTAGCCAGCATGGGTTCTTAAAGATCAATAATTAGTTGTTTCATTTGATTCAATCTTTTAAACATTTTTATAGAACAAATACCCAATGTACCGCAGAGAACTCCGACATCTTGCCGATGACTGCAGTCGTGAATCCCCCATCCTGCGTACGAGCAGTTAAACAGGCTACTCTCGTTCCCTTCACATCGCAGGTCATCCATGTAGATTGGCCCCGTTCCTTGATATGAAAAGAGCGACAGAAGGAAGATGTTAAAACTGTAGTCATTGCCAAAACATTTAACAAAAGGGCTTAATGACTTTTCGAATACTAATATGTTAAGAAAGTAATTTCGTGAGACAACAGAAGTTAAATCTACCTGTGGCAACAAAAGCATACATGTATGTCCGGACTTGATTGGCCCTGTGATAGCCCAGCATTCTGCATACAACGTCTGCATCCTTTATGTCGAAATGGTCCTTACACACTGTCCCCCACATGAACCTGTCAGCCGGCCGGACTTCCACAAGCCCTTCGTTTGGGCCGGAACCTCCAACAAGGCGGATTCTGCTGGGAGCTAAAGATATTCATTTTAATGACACTCAGGTTAGGGAACTTGATTTGTAAAGAACAAGATAATTACCTTTGCCAAGACGGTTATATTTTTGGTAGCGCTTGTATGTATGTTTGTATGTATGTATGTATGTATACATGTGGATGATTAGCATAACCCGCAAAGACCTGGATGGATTGTCTTGATATTTGGTATGCGGGTAGAAACGGGCGATACCTGGAAATGATAAGGGCCTTTAGCGGCTTGTTATAGTACTGCAGCGGAAATTTCGGTTTTGACAGTTTCTTTTTTGAAAATGCTATGATTTTCTATGTGTGGTAGATAGCTTTGGAGCAGAGAGTAAGTAACGTAGGTCTGGGCCCCCTAGCAGCTATGTTGGAACTACAGGGGCCGGTTTTTTTTTTTTACTTTGAAGGAGAATAACTCGAGACTGGGTTGGCGGATAGATAGCTTAAGTGATGCTCTGACATGACAAGATATCAATAATTCAAAACAGATTCCAAGTTTTACATTTTACAAACCCGCTTTTTTCCACGATAGGACTACTCAATATGTGATATATGTAGCTAAGAAAGAGAGGAACATTGATAGATACAAGTTATGTAAATGGTGACGTAATTTACATACATAATGATAATAACACACTGTCTAAGCACTTTGAATATTCTGATCAGCTGCACCAAACAATATCGACATTAGGTGATGTGAAAATAAACAGGACTTCAAGTGCTAAGGAATTAACTAAGTCACCTTGAAAATGATGATCAACATTTGAGTTGAATCCATGGCTTAAAGTTTTCAATGTCTTCAGTAACGTAGCAGTACATATGTGTATGAACAGTTAACCAAAAAAAGTGCAACCCTAACTTCAAAGATCGTTATATTACCTCCACAAGTTGGTGTAGCATCACTCCATGTTCCGTTCGACCGGCAGGTTATATTGGCAGTCCCCAACAGCTGGTACCCGGCCTCACAGGTGTACCTGACAGTCTCTCCTGATGTAAAGTTATTTTTATCCCTGTTGCCGTTGGCAGGCACACCGGGGTCCCAGCAATGGCCTGCCGTACTGCCTGAGTAATGGGAGAAAATCATTGCAAATGTATCAATCTCCTTCCTCACGGTCACTGGTTTATGATTTCTTTAAAAGAAACCGTCGCCGAATACTGTTTAAATTCGCCATGTTCCATTGGCGGATAAGAACTTGATTTTGGCCATCATGATATAGAATTTACATTAGTCTGCCGGGAAATTTGCGATGAGAGCCATTGCCAGCATGTCAGAAGGGAACAATCATTTATTGTCATGGCAGTTTATCTAGTTGAACAGTACACAGAAAACGTGCCAACTGTGAAAAGTATAATCAAAGACCTTACTTATGTATGAGAACTGGAATCCCTGATGAGTGACAAATGAGTTTGATGTAAACCTCAGGAACATCGTGTTAGATGTGCTGGTGATAGGGCCGATTGACGGCTGACCTGTTAACCTGGGCAGTGAGGAATAAGAAGTCAAACTTAGGCCAGCTTTCTTTTTGCCATCCAGAATAGAATAAATTGAAGCTTTTAGTCAGGTGGCTTGGATGTCCCACGCTAATCGGTCAAAACCATTTCTGATTGCACCATTGAATTCAAAGCCCTTATCAGAATGCTGTTTATTGTGCTTAGAACATTAGGCCACAGCAAGTAATTTTTATGGATGACATCAGCGCGCTCATTAATTTTCGCCTGATTTCGAAATAAGAAACAAGACATTTCATTGCCCTCCGACGGTGGTCAACATGCCAAAAATTGGCAAATATGTCGTAAAAGTTGACAGTCTAAGGTGTTTCATTGCATATGAATACCCAGTGTAGTTCCTGCCCATGATGGTATAATAACAAGCTGTTTTCTGCATTTGTTCTAGCAAGGACATATAAATAATGGGGAGGGGGGGGTTCTAGTTACTTGAGCTGTATACACAAGGTGTTTCATCGCATATGAATACCCAGTGTACTTGCTTCAGATGATGGTACAACAAGCTCGTTTCTGCATTTGTTGTAGTTAGTCTATTGAGATGTAGACACATCTGCAAGGACGTGTTTACTGTTGAATAAAGGAGGTTTTATAGTATATATGTCAATGAATACAGGACTAATACATTGGTTGAATACAGGATTAAAAGACCTGTTGGTCATGATATCATATTTCGTCACCTCAATTCTTGTTTAACAAGAATTATGATCTCAAAATTTGAAAATACAGAAATTTTTTTTTTTTTGGGGGGGGGGCCCTTCTGTTTTGTTTTTCGCCCTATCTCATCAATTTTGGAGTCTGCGGAGGATGTCATCCATAAAATTTACTTGCTGCGGCCTTACCTTTGGAGCAGTGCACCACTAGTACTGGCTCCATCGAAGATTAAAAGAGAGTCATAAAGTTCCTCAGTGTTGAAACTGTCAAACGTGAGACGAATGATACTTCCTGCTGGTACAGTGATCGACCACTCGCAGTTCTCACTGTTGCCATAGTTACTGGGGTAGTTCGGTGACGTCACAGGGCCTCCAGAGGGAGCGGTTAGGTCATCTCCACATCCAGTGTACACTGTAGAATAAGAAATATAAAGATACGAGGGCAGGTTAAATCCCGTCGTTTGTAGACGGAGACTATAGTTTGTATGGAGGTATAATTTTTTTTATAAATCTAAAGAAAGATGGCGCAGTGGCAGGGTGTTGTCACAGGATGTGCAACAATCACGATCAATGTTTGAATACAATTCATGTGTCAAGCTTCCAATAGCTTCAGTTCTTCAGTTGTACATAAATGTTGCTATATGTACAATTAACCAAGAAGTTCTAAGCCCAAGTTAAATGATCTTTATTTTACCTTTACACGTAGGTGTATCATCACTCCATCTCCCGTTCAACTGGCAGGTTATATTGGCAGTCCCCCACAGCTGGTACCCGGCCTTACAGGTGTACCTGACTGTACCTGATGTAAAGCTACTGTTGTTATCCCTGTTACCGTTGGCAGGAACACCAGGATCCCAGCAATGACCTGCGGCACGGCCTGAAAGAAAAATAAAGTATAATTATGAATCTCCTTCCTCACATCCGGAAATAATTTCATCAGGTAGGTAGATCAAAGGATATTGGAGTTTTCTTTTGACATAACCAGTATTGTCTTACCTTGCTGGCGTTTCAGACACCTTCTTCAGAGCTTCTGACAGGAGTACTGCTTCTCGTCGCTACAAGTAGCCGACGTAGGTGGCGCTTTTGCGTTTGGGTTTGTGTTCAAAAGCGCCACCTACTTCGGCTACTTATAGCAGCGAGAAGCAGTACTCCAGTCCATGACAGGCTCTGAAGAAGGTGTCTGACAGACACCGAAGCGTCAGTAGGTAAGACAGTACTGGTAGTGTAAAAAGAGAACTCTAATATCCTTCCTCACAGTTACTGGTTCATCGCTTCTTTTAAAACATAAAATGCCTGGAGACAGACTCAAAAAGGAAACGAAGGAGGTTATCATTGAACAGCGCAACAAAGCTAGGATAACATGGTCACTGTCAAGAAGTAGAATCAAAGACCTTACTTATGTAGGAGAAGTTGAACCCCTGAGCCGTGACACTGCTGTCAGATGTAAACCTCAGGAACATCATGTTAGATGTGCTGGTGATTGGGCTGACTGACGGTTGGCCTGTTAACCTAGACAAGGAGTAGCTATTTAAGACAAATTTCACTTCTTGGCTCTCTTAAGCTAATTATCCAGAATATGGTGATTATGATTATGATTTAACTTTGAGATGGACGGCTTGCACGTCACATTCTGATCGGTCAGAACGATTTCTGGTTAAATTACAAAATTCATAAATCCTTATATTTAAGAGTTGTTTCATAAAAATTCATATCTGTTTTGAACATTACCTCTCCATCTGAGCGGCGCTATCACTGACTCCATCGTAGATGGTCAGAAAGTCAAAGTATTGATCAACGTTAAAACTGTCAAATATGACCCTAATGATGCTTCCTGCTGGCAAGGTGATTAACCACTCGCAGTTCGCATTGTTGCCATAGTTACTGGGGTAGTTCGGTGATGTCACAGGACCGCCAGAGGGAGTGGTCAGGTTACCTCCACAGCTAGTGTTCGATGTCACTGGGGAATACGGAACAGAGGTCAGCTAACTGGCTAAAAACTTTTTAAAAGATATTAAAAAAAACATCACTGACACACAGACCCGAAAACATAACTTTGTTGACGAAGGTAACAAGAAGTATGTTAGTCATGTTGTTAATCTCCTAGCATTAATAAATACAAGAGGAATTCGTTCGTGGAAATTTATAACTGTACTTTTGAAGCAGAATTGACGCGGCAAACTATGACTTTCGTACGCTAGGTCCAGGAGAAGTCATTCCAGCGTTTTACCCGGAAAAATTGGGGTGGGGTTATGCTGTGTAGTCCAAATGACTACCTTCAATGTTTCAATCTCGAATCGGATATTTTTTTAAAGCAAGAGTTGTCTATTCACGAAATCACAAGAAAATGTACTAATGATTTTGTGAGTTGATGTTGATTACACACATAGCACCAGCCTACGATGTCTTCTGAAGGGGGGCACATGTGTCAGCTTCTGAAACATTGAATACGTTATCAATGCCTAAGCATCTCAAATCCGTCTCACCAGGAGGACAGGTTCCGTCTGTCACTGTGATGTCATCCACAGCGATGTCACCTAGATAACCCTGACCTCTTAGTGCCTCCACAGCAATCTTTTTATGAAAAAAGAAATGATATCATTGCAACGAGTTGACTTGCTATGGACGCAACCTGCAAGAACATATGCTCACAATGCTTACTTAATCTTATCTACTTTTAAACAAGTTAGATAATTCAAAACATTTTTTTTTAAATTTTGAACAGCAAGTTGACAAATTACAATAAACCAAAAGTCAGTACCAAGGACTACAGTGAAGTGCTTTTGGTAAACGAGTGCCTTACCCTGTACTGAGAACGTAAACCATTGAAAGACACATCGGCCAGGCGCCATGAGTTCCCGTGGCTCCCCTGCCTGGTCCAGATCGGCTGGGAAAAGGTCTGATTGGCGTACAGCTTGATGTTCAGAACATTCACATCGTCGCCGTACATGTGGTACCAGAACTGCAGACACTTGGTTTGGTTGGACGAGACGTTTGCACTCAGAAGAACGGCGGCGTCGTTTGCAATCCGAGGTAACGAAGTCTCAATGTAGATGTACCAGCCTTGGTCTGAGTAAGAAATAGAACTGCATTTCTACAGCTAAATGTGCTACGTGGAAAATGATAATAGCACAATCAGCATAAGCTGTGGATGGATCGTCATTATATTTAGTAGGGGTCGACAAAACGAAGGTCAAGTTTGATAATGGACCCCCTGGCGGCTACCTACGGTACTGCAGTGTAACTTCAAAGTTTGTAGTTTTCTGGAAGTTACCTATGATTGTTTAGTGGAGGACAGCTTTTGGGGCAAGGGGGGAGTAGTATACGTTCGGGCCCCCTAGCGCCTTGTTTGGAACTGCAGTGGGCTTTTTCGTTGAAAACATTGGATGAGAATAATATAAGCAGGGATTGGTGAACTTTCCTTGTTTTTGGTGCTGAATCTATTGATTAACATAATGAGATGTATTCTATGCAAAGCAGGGCCCAATTTATGAGGAATTCTCATTTTCCGTTGCAGTGTACTATACTAGGTAAAGACGACCTTCACTCTGGACACCAGCTGTTCGTCACCAGGGCTGGAGGAACAGCTGATCCACAGGCGGCAGTGGACCACTGCGTTCTTTTAAACATGTCCCATATGTACAGTGACTGACGAAGAGAGGAACATCGATAGACATCAATTATGCAACTGAGGACATCATTTGCAAAACCAATGAGAAAATGCTATAATTTCAAAGTGGTAAATGACGGGAAGCTGATACCCGAGGCATTTGGAAGTTAATGGAAAGTGCCATCATCAAACATAAAATATGCAAATCATTTGCATGATTGGTGAGAAAATGCTAGCATTGCCTTTTTTGCTAAGATAGGACTTCCAGACTTTGACCAACTTGTGGTTTGTTGGGTAGACAAGATCGTCAACTGATATATAGCAAATTAGGACCTTTTTTGCATATTCAATGAGAAACCTTTATACGTCATTCGATTCGTAAAGGGTAACATCAGGTAGGTATGGGGTCGGGAACTCCAGTTGTACCTGTTTCCAGGGTGTGATCAGTAGTTGGGCCTGTTTCACCAGAGTCAGTCCCTCTTTGATGCCGAATCCAGTCAAAGTTATCGCCCGCAAACTGGGTCCAGCTGCACAGCTCTACCTCAAAATCACAGTCGTACTTGCGTCCTAGAACGAGAGGATTCCATGAGTCTACTATGATTTTCAAATGCTACTGCAAAATGCTTCACACAGAAATGTGAAATAGTCAACATATATATATCACATGATCCATACGTGTGACGTGACATGTGACCTCTGTGACCTTTAACTGACAGGTCACGTGACTACCCAGTCACAACCAGAGAAAGATGGCGGACAGCTTCTCATCAAGCGACATGTGTCGTGCGGAACAGTTTCAATAAAGTAATGTTCAAAGATGATTTTCGTTTATCAGATGCATATCCGTTTGTCTTTTCATTCCCACTTACCTTAGATACAGCCATGAAAGCATCTCCCAGTGTCAGATAGTCAACTGAGATACATTTGAAGCTTAGATCTTTGTTTATCTTTACCCATTTGAGTAACATTGTCCATGTCGAGAAAAGCTAGCCTCCGTAGCAGGCTCTCTGGGCCTTTTCTGGGCTTATAATGCACTTTTTGCTGATGACTTCTTTTTGTACTGGATCCTTTGTGCAACCAGCCAGTAACCATTAGGCCATATGGCACAGACTTCTCAAGATCAGTACCACAGTTGCCCTCGCTGAAAATTGACAACTACCCCCTATTTCAAGTCAAAGTGGCAAAACTTCTGGGTCTCCACATACAAAATCTAAAATGGACTACCCAGGTCGACCACATGGTCAAGAAAGGAAACCAGAGACTTTTCTTTCTGAGGAGACTTAAATCATTCGGAGTAACCAGAGAGGACCTTGTCACCATTTATACGAGTTTTATTCGTCCGACCTGTGAATACGCAGTACTGGTCTGGCAACCTGGTGTAACGCTAGCTGTCCCAGAGACTTCAACTGGAGAGAATACAACGTAGAGCAGTCAGAACTATCCTTGGGACCCACTATACAAACTACTCGGACGCTTACGACACACTGGGTCTCACGGCGTTGCAGCAAAGACGCGACTACCTCTGTGAATCTTTCGTCAGAAAGCTACTTCATTCTACCACCTTCTGCTACTGGCTCCCGCCAACCCGACAAGAAGTCAGCGGCAGAAATACGCGTAATAGTCAACAGTTGAACACTATTAAAACCAGAACAACGTCATAGAAATAGCGCGATACCATACATGGTATCATTACTGAATAAGAGACCTGTTACTATAGTATACTTGCCACCACTGAGCAACATGCTGCTAACAACAACAAAAAGTACCAGTACCGAGTGTATTTCATTGTATTCACAGATTAAGCATCGGTGCGGTTTCTGTAATGTAATTGTATTGTATTTGAATCATGTTCTGTTTATGTATCTATATTATTAATACAATGTACCCGGATATATTATCGTATTCTGTCACTACACTTTTTGTTATGTTCTGAAAATGTCGTATGTAAGTAAAGGCAATTGTAAATAATTTTATGAAGCTAAATAATGTCAAGAGTCAAAGCGATGTATTCCCAGTGCTTTGCGTGCACTGCGACACTGTGATATTTTTTTAATGATATGAAATAAACCAAATCATCATCATTACCATTGAGGTCAATATACTTTTATTTTCAGACCAACATTGAGGCATTGTGTCCTAAAAACACAATACACACGGGCCAGATTCAGACACATCACTGCGAGATCCGTTCGATCTGAACACAGTAAATAGAGGTGAAAACAAGTAAACAGGAAGAGGACAACTTCATAGAAATAAACCATCATCATAAGAACACAATGCATCACCTCCACAAAATGGTGTAGCATCACTCCATCTCCCGTTCAACTGGCAGGTTATATTGGCAGTCCCCCACAGCCGGTACCCGGCCTTACAGGTGTACCTGACAGTCTCTCCTGATGTAAAGCTACTGTTGTTATCCCTGTTTCCGTTGGTAGGTACACCAGGATCCAGACACTGGCCTGCTGAACTGCCTGAAGGGAAACCAATGCAAAGTTGAGTCTCCATCTTCACAGTTCCCGGATTATCACTTCTTTAAAAACATACAAAGCACGGAGTAAAAACAAAACACAAAAATGTGTTTAAACAACACTTGGGCCAGGTATTCTCTAGGTCAGTGCATGACTCATATATAATGATATAACGTTGCATATTCAACCTAATTGACATATGTCACAAATATGAAACCCCCATAATTTTCGACTTAAGGGTTACGTTTCGTATTAGATATATGAACATGGTCCTCATCTGCATCAATTAAATCTGAAACTGTTGTTAATCTTTTCAACAAAGTGGGTGGAGTGTAATGAAAGGCCTTACTTATGTAGGAGAACTGGAACCCCTGGCGGGTGGAACTGTGGTCGGATGTAAACCTCAGGAGCATCGTGTTAGATGTGCTGGTGATGGGACTAGTACTGATTGACGGCTTATCACCTGTTAACCTGGACATCAAGAAATAAGCGACCAAGATTAATTAGACACAAAAAACGCCTTCTTTCCGATTTCCATAATAGATTGAAGCTTTCAAACTTATAGCTTTGATGTCTCCCTCTATTTGTCATCGCCAATTTCTATCACAGTGTTGTTTAAATGTTTATGATATTATTACCTTTGTAATTCTGAAGCACTATCATTGGCTCCATCGTAGATGATCAGATAGTCAAAATGGTACTCAGTGTTGAAACTGTCGAACGTAAGACGAATGATGCTTCCTGCTGGCAAGGTGATTAACCACTCGCAGTTCTCATAGTTGCCATAGTTACTGGGGTAGTTCGGTGATGTCACAGGACCGCCAGAGGGAGCGGTCAGGTTACCTCCACATTCAGACGCACTGGGCACTGTGGAATGAGAAATACAGGTATCGAGGCTAAGTCAAATCCATTCACTTGTAGTTTGTACATGATTGTTTGGATCTGGTTGAAGGGTATGCTGCTTTTGTCTGTATGTGTGTGTGTGTGTGTGTGTGGCTGATATTTTTAGTCAGCATAGCTTAAGAACCTCTGGATGGATTGTTATGATATATGGTATGTTGGTAGGTGTTGGCAGGGAGGTTTTATATATAAAACCTCCTTGGTGTTGGGTAGACAAAGGTGACTTTGGACCCCCTGGTGAGTGTCATTGGTACTGCACAAAAACTTCCGTCTTTTGTATCTTCGAATCCTTGATTTTTTTGGCAGATAGATTTTGATGTTGGTTTTGGGATCTGTTTTGACGTATCTTTTCAGGGTGGTGGAATTATGTACAGTACATGTTGGAATTATGTTAATAGATGTTACATACCTCGTGAAAATATTCACGGATGTACACAGTGATGTTCATCATATAAAGCTCAAGATAACTTCATTAGTAAGTATGAATAAAACTCTTAATGCTCTGCCACTCACCATCATCATCATAGGAGTAATCGTAGTAATAGTAGGAACTGGAAACATCGGACTGGGAATCGATGATTGGGGCTGAAACGGGAAAGAATAAAACTCTAGCTGATCAATAAGCCTAAAGTTCTAGCTGATCAATAAGCCTCAAGTAAAAAGTAGAAATATATTTATGGAGAAGATTCTCCAGGAAACAAACAATACCTTAAAACGCGGCTTTGACCTAATGTTGGCCTTCATGTGAATTACAGAATGATTACCGTGCTTTGCAGTCTGCAAGTGGCACATGAATCGTATATTTTTTATATTCACGTTTATCTATTTCGGATGGAGCAAAAGCCTTCTCCTCAAAAACATAAGTATAAATATAAAACAATTACATTAGGTAAGAACACAGCTCATACATTAGAAATACAGGGTAAATAACAGAAAACAATAAAGAAGAAACAATAAGGATCCAGTGATAATTACAGGTAATAACGGTACTACAGAAGGCCGGACGTGTACGCTTTAATGCGAAGAATACTGCGGTCAGGCACTGACGGCGTTATCTGTATCTGTATGTATATCTATATAGCCGGTATAACCGCCATTAGGCGTAACACACCAGCTTCGCAGGCACGCGGCGCGACAGCAGCTGGTCATATTACACCGAACGGTCTGTTACACCTAGTCTTTGCATATCTGACTGCAACCGTTCTTTTAAGCTACTTAGTGAGGAAGCTCCTACAGTACTTGATGATTCTACTATAATGGTTCTCGGGAAATACGAATTTTTGAACACATCAATCCTTGGCTGATAACTCTGGTACTTCAAAGCATGACTATTTCTAGTCCTCTTCTGAGCTGGCATTAGATACTTATCAGTCGGTACGTCCACAAGTTTATTAGTCATCTTGTACATCATGCAAAGTCTGGACATTGTTCTCCTGTCCTCAAGTGACATCCATTGCAGATCTGCTTTCATTTTTGTTACACTAGCACCCCTGACGTAGTTGTTCGTGCAGAATCTGGCTGCTTGGTTCTGCACCCTCTCCAGTTTATCTCTATCCTTCTTTGTGTATGGATCCCAAACTGTTGCAGCATATTCAAGGTTTGGCCTTACTAGAGACGTGTATGCAAGTGATTTTACCTTTGCTGGGCATGCCCACAAATTACGTTTGATCACTCCCAATGTTAATGTAACGCCTAGGTACGGGTGGCTCTTTGCTGTTGCTAGAGCCTGTCCACAGAACTGGTAGGTGGTTACAATTGGGTTTCGTTTGTTTGTTATGTGCATGATGTAACATTTTTCCGGATTAAACTGCATGAGCCATTTGGTTTGCCATTCTTCGAGTGTGTTCAAATCTTCTTGCAAAAGCTGTGTATCACTCTGTGTGGACAACTCTATGTATAACAGGCAGTCATCGGCAAATAACCTCACATTTCAATCAAGCTGGTCTGGTAAGTCATTTATGTACAGGAGGAAGAGTAACGGTCCCAGAACAGTTCCCTGTGGTACGCCTGACGCAACTCTAACTGGAGCTGAGGCCTTGCCTTCTACCACTACCGTCTGTTCCCTATTGGTCAAGAAAGCCTTCAACCAATTAAGTGTGGTGCCTTGAATTCCGTAGTGCTCTAGTTTTGTGATGAGTCTGCTATATGGGACTTTATCGAAAGCTTTAGTAAAATCAAGTATTGCTAGATCTTCCTGTTTTTTGCTGTTCAGTGCGCCAGCTATGTCGTGAGCTGTCAATATAAGCTGGGTTTCTGTGGATTGCTTTGCTCTGAATCCATGTTGGTAGTCAGTCAATATGTTGTAAATTTCTAAGTGTTTCATGATATGACTATGGATAATGTGTTCAAGTAGTTTGCAGGATATACAGGTCAGTGATACAGGTCGGTAGTTACCGGGGACCGCTCTATCTCCCTTTCGGTCGGTAGTTACCGGGGACCGCTCTATCTCCCTTTTTAAAAAAGGGGCCTCTTGCTGATCGTGGCTACGTGCAGTTGTAAATACGACCGTCCTTGACCAGCAGAAATAGTGGGTGGGGCAAACAAATGATGTCACGCAACAATGTTTATTTTCCAGAAGTAATCTCAATAGGGTAGATACGCCCAAAACAGTTACTCAAGCAACTGGATAGATTTTGGAAATGTTCAGACGTTTCAAGTAGCACCCACTACCTTTCGTGCTGTGCACTGTGCAAGATCTGTAGATCAGCAGGCTTTTATCCACGTACTATAAATCAATATGCGAATAGATTTAAGAGGATTTTAGATAGTCCAATAGAGAAAAATTAGACAAGGTCAAAACAAGTAGTGGATGCTATTTGAAACACCGGTACCTGACCGTTTCCAAAATTGTATCCAGTTGCTTGAGTGTTTTTAGCGTATCTTATCAGCTGGATGTCTAATCTTCATCGACGTAAATAGGATAGATGGTCGAATCTTAAACAGCGTGAACATCTTTCATCTGCCATTGTATCCCATTTGATGCCCGAATAAAGAATCGTTTGGTTTGTTTCTGCCGAACATTCAAATGCCTAACATTTGGAGCAGATTTTTCAATGCCATTGGTCTTGATTTATCTCAATGACATTTCTAGTTAATCTATGGTACGCATTGGCCAGCATGGGCATATGATATGAATTTGACGATTTCTTCATTAGGCTGGAAAGACATACAAGGTTACTCTCCAAGCAGAGGAGGAGTTCCGGCTGGTTTTTGACGTGTTTTAGGCGTTTTTGTCGGGCTTCATTTCTACTTTGAGACGAAAAACATGACAAAGTAGAAAGCCAGCCCAAAACGCCTAAAACACGTCAAAGATCAGCTCTTCTGCTTGGAGAGTAATACAAGGTGTCCCACACTACAAAATATAACCAAGTATCAAAATATATATTAACAAGAAGATAAGTCATACGCAAAGATACAACATACTTAGATGTGCACACTACAAACAGCCTAAACTTGATGAGAGGCGCCATTTTCGACTACAGCATCATCATCGTCACTTAACCAGGGCGAATCAGAAGACTACATACGCAGCTTTAGCAAGCTTGCAAAAGAAATAAGTTGGTGACTTTACCCAAGACGCAAAATAACGGAATGCAGAAAAAGGGATAACTATGAAATGTGCACGACTGTGGGTAACGTTAACCCAAGACGTATAGCATGAAACAGCGTCAACAATTATGAATCATTATTGTAAGGCCATATCCTGGATTTTCTAAAACGTACTGAATCTGAATTCATTAGTCGTATTAATTGAAAAAGTTTTAAAAAGTGCATTGAGTATCTAGGACACAGAGATAACAATCGCAACATGTCTGTCTGAGAAAAAAATTGCCATTTCAATTGTAAATACATTTCAATAAGAACCTCTCCCCTCTGTTTATATGTCTCGATCCGTCTGTCTACATACACATAGGTACAGTCCCTACCTGTGGCAAATATCAGCCAGCAGACGATTCCAGCCGTCACAAGTTGGCCTCCCATCTCGCCGCCACACCGCGCCCAACCGGGCGGGTGGTTTGTCGGTGTCCGCCGATAGAGCTGAGGCGACGTTACCTTGACTGCGCCGCTACAGAAATGTTGTATGTCTCGCAGACACCTACAGTAGGCGGGTTTTCCTCTTGCAAGCTATTCAAATCTAACAGAATCTAACGTCCCGGAGGTTGAGTCTAACAACGGCCACAAAAAACGCGGGGCCCTGGACAACTCTAGATTACACTCTACAGCGCTTCAAGGACAAACGCAAGGACACTTCGTCAGTGTCGCAATACTGATATGAATGTACAATACTGTCCTTCCAAGTGAGTGGAAAGATGCCATAGCAACGCATAATCAGATATTAAAACTCTGGTAGTCCCACCCTATGAGATGTAAATAGAATGAAAAATGAATAATTGATAAGACAGATCACTGACCGCTTGAAAAATAGTCACAAAGATAGACTTTGACTGACGTCTGCAATTACTGTATCTGAATAGCTCTGAAGGTACGCAGCGTGGCAGCAGCTGGTTATATTACACCGAACGTCACATCTAACCTTCGCATATCTAACTATATCGTAGCCTGTGTTTACACGCTCTCGCTGGCGGAGGTTAATGACCCCCACCCCAAGAGGCCGCTAGGAGCGCGATTTAGTCAGGCTAATTATATCGCAAATATACCCATCATGCCTGAAAAACAGGGTTTCTGTGGCCTGAGACTGAGTCACTCCTACACATTCCTTTTCCATCCCGCCCAAGATTTCTGAAGGCGACTGTCTCAATTCCGTACTTGTTGGACTCACGGCTGTCAGAGCCAAGTGATAATGACCTTCTTGTCGTTGAACAGGGAATGAGAAACAGCACGACCACGGATAGAAAGACGAAGATGCCAGCCGTGTAGAAAGACACGTCGTAGTCGCCTGTTGCGTCATACAGCCAACCTGCCAGGAGATGAACGACAAAACAGTCGACATTTATTGTATGTTCTACATGTACTGTCGCGAAGTTCAAGGGCTAAAGGGGTTTACAGAAACCGAGGTATACTTTGTAACAATGGAATCGAGGTAAGATTGCAAGGTTGTGGCTATATATATTTGTACAGGCAATACAAGCCGTTAAAAATAAAAACGGCTCTCTGTGCAGTTACCTAGTATTATCTTTTTACTAACGACGTATCGCTTCACCTATCATGTAATGGACACTGGAGAGTTTGAATAAAGACAATTGGATAAGTGATTCTCCGCTATGCGTACCTGCAACAGGTGGCCCAAGTAGGTAGCCCGTCCCTTCGAAGACAAGTGCCCAGCCCAGTCCACTGGAGATCCTTGAAGCACTGCTGTATATCCGCACCATCACAGCTAACAGCGCATTGAAACTGCCGGAGAACAAGCCGTAGAACACCATGCACGCCACAAGGTCCGTGTAGGTTCTCCCGAACGGTATGGCGATGTTAAGTATGGCCAGTCCGGTATTGCCAATCATGTAATAGTAGACCTTACTGATGTGTATTCTGTCCGACAGCCACCCGTGTAACGGCCTTGACACCGCCTCTGAGATGCCCAAAACTGACAGTAGAAAAGCGGCTGGAGTCTTCTCCACTCCAATATTTTGGGCATGGGCCAGAAGGTGTACATAAATCATAGAGGTGCCCAGCGAAGTGCCGAATAACGACATACAATAAAGGAGGAAATGGCGGTGCTTCAGTAAGGTCACGTCAAACGCTTCCATAATTTTATCACAGAAAGTAACAAGCCCTTGTTTGTCAGTACTACCCTGGGGTTCAATATTGACTTTTCCTTCCTTGTGGTCTTCTTTAGGATGAATTGGTCTCATTAGGGCACCACAGACACAGCCATGCAATGGTGTGCTGGCGGCAACCAACAAGGCCCCTCTCCACCCGAATTCATCTATGAGAAACTGGAAGAGTGGAGGAAAAGCGAAGGTGCCGATGCCGGCTCCACATCCTCCTATTCCATTGGCTGTGGCGTGCCGCTTGTCAAAGTAGCGTCCAATCATAGCCAGGCTTGGGGAGTACATCAGGGAGAACCCAAATCCTGGAGAGGATATAACGATATGCAAATCATTCGCAGAAGAAAATTTCAGCGATGGATAAGAAAATTTAACAGCTTTGCTAGAGCCCGTGATCACTGAAAACAAAACCAAATCCATCCTTTACCGCAGTAATGTTGACGAAGAAATACCGAGATAGAAAAAACCAACCTGTCAGGAGACCCACGCTGAAGAACAGGTGTATCATTGTCTGTGCGAAGAAGCTGACGACAAGTCCCACGGCAGAGATGACGCCTCCTGCGATGATCACGGCACGGCAGCTGGTCAGGTTACTCAGGGCACCGGCAAAAGGAGCTGGAAGGTAAAACATCATCGTCATTCGTCCTATTGTATGTTTAATGTTTTAATCCATTCTAAAAACGTTGTACCAGGAGTCAAGACGATAATCAATGATGCCAACTTTGTTCATCATCATCTTCACTTTGAGTGCAGTGATCAACATCATAGGAAAGCATGAAGGTTATCAACAATTCAGAATTGGCAAATTATCGCTCATAACCCTGTCAGAACAACATGCACCAATCTACAAGTTTCAAAACGGTTGTATACTCACAACACATCAACAGAGCAGCCCCTAAGATAGAACTGATGAAGGAGGTAACTCCGGCACTCTCCTGGAAAACCTCCCGGAATTCTGTGTAGAACACTCCGAAGGACTTTAAGGAACCGACCACCACGACATGTAGGAAAAATGTGCTGGCCACAATCACCCAACGCCATCCGCCATTTGGTGGCTTTTCCGCGAACTGCATCTTTGACATCCCTTCCAGATGATGATGCAGTGTTATGCTCGTCAGATGCTCTTCTCTGTCTTAAACCACCTGAGCGCCGAGAGGAAAATATATCAAATATGTACTGTATATGTATATGTATATTTAATTAAGATGCGAGAATTGTGTTGACTCGGCAGTAGCCCCGATGATAGTTGGTGACAGATCAAAATAATGGTTGATGAATCAATTTTATTATCAAACGTAACAAATACCAGGACTGCTTGACCTCAGTTGAGGACAACGACCTGAGGATTTGGTTGTGTGCGCGCGTCCGTTTACTCTTTTAAATATTCGCAGCAGCCTTTCCAAAAACCGGTTTTACAATGCCTGCCACTGTGACCTCTCGAATGACTCGCATGAAGTGTTTCAGGCTAACATACCTTGTGCTGTGCAAAAACGTTGTGAGACAATGACATTTTGTACATGATAATGAACTCAACTTTGTAGAACACACTTCATTACCAAGGCCTAAATGTTCTCTTTCGAGTCCAGAACTGTGCTGATCCACAGACAGAGAGATCAACCGATGTGACTTACGTCCCCTCGAACGCCCCTTTTGTGACAACATCGTGATGATTGAGTGCTCGTAAACGCTGTTTTTGTGTGTTTGTTCAGTAAACAACTGTCTTTTCCTATGGGGAGGGACCTGTAAATAGACTATCTCTTTGAAAGTAAGGTGAAAACAAGATACACCAACTTCTTGCAAAGCTTACGACTTTGCCCTGCTACAAGCCTCGCATTGTTTGACTAGCAGTTTTCTACACTTTTCCCCTGTTGACATACAGTGACCCCTACGGTATCTTCTGTGTCATGACCCGCGTTCTTATACTCTTGGTACGGGTGGAATTATGCCATTAATCTTAATTTGTCCTTCTAGGAACATCAAATGTAGACTTCTAAAAGACATAGTAAAGGTAGGTAAAATCAGTTACTGACGACGTTGTCACAACGGAATGGATTGATTCTGAGGACGAATTGACAATTTGTTTTCAGACCATGTAAATGTGGCACCTAAGAAAACACATATTCTCAGCGCTAGCAGCAAGATGACTGATATCACCGGTTTAGAAATGTAAAAACTTTCACACGTTGTTTGGCAAACATGAACTGTGCAACCAACTCACCTTTCACACAACCCGCACAGTCCGCACATACAAATCTACGTGATGTGAATTCTAGATATCCTTTCTGGGGGCTACAGTTGACTTCATTTGGAACACGTCATAAATTCCAGACGCCTTTCAAGGTCCAATAAGGCACTTTTCACCGCTCTGTTATCTTTTGGTTCTTGTTTTTCTTAATGCACTGCCAAGCTTTATGCTATGTGCCAGCTGGAATGTTCCAAAACTTTTACGTGACACTTACTACTATATATAACTTGAAGAAGTACAGACATGTATACATATATTTCAGAAAGTAAACACCTGATAAAGCAAACAACCAGCGGAGCATACATGATACATGTACATTGTAATCGCCAACTTACAGTTTTTGAATTTGCCGCCTTTAGTTTAGATTAGCATAAGTTAGTCTCCCGCCACTGGTACCCTCGGGAGACCCCAGCAAGGCTAGCCCGGGGCGGCTGGAATTTGGGACAGAAGGAAGCCATTGCACAAGGAAGACGGAGGTCAGAAATGGGCCTGGAGATCATTTCTCCAGGATATCTAGGCTTGGAGACAAACATACTCCAAGAAGAAGAAGAAGGATCAGAGGCCTGGAAAAGGAACTTCCAGGAGACTTAGGACACTTAGGCCTGGGGTGAAGACTTCAGGAATTTCAAGAAGGATCAATTAGGACCGGAAAAGAAGATTCCAGGAACAGGAGGACAAACTCCAAGACAGCAGAGGACAGTCAGCCAATGGCCGGGAGACCAGACTAAGTTTTACTAAATCAAGAGCTCACTTTGGAATATACAAGAACTGAGGAGAATCACAGGACACAGGAATTCACTGAAGACACAACAAGGGACTCACTCAAGAAGATTCGGACAAGGGGATAAACCCAGAACTTTCCAGTTTAGTTGGCGGCTTTTGTATAACTACTAACATTGCTTAATTAAACCGTCAAAACGTAAGTCTGCGAGTGCTTGTCCTCTCTCTCTCTCAAGACTTCTCAACAAAGACAAGGTGAGTTCAGTCAAAACATTCTCTAGACCCCGACCTGGCTGAAGCGCTGAGAGTCAGCGCGCTAACATACATCTTTCCACTCGACCAAATACGAAAAGAAAAACACACTCATTGAGGTGAAACGCACGGGGTTCACACATTGTAAATGAAAGCACTTGAGACTTAACAAAAAGTACTGTCTGTCAGTGGCTTTTGAACTGCATAGTTATGATATCAAATTTTCAAGCCCATTACATTCCACGAGTATCAATTGCTTCTACAATAGAAAGGACCAATTGCAAGTAACGTTCCTGTTATGTTTTCATTGACATATGTCCTTTCTTTCACCTACTAGCTTTCGTGATATCATCATGAATGAACAAAGGCTAATGATAACTTGTTGTTTCCTCATCCTAATCAACGTACATCAAAACGATACAAGTGACTGTATCTCAACCAGCTGTTAGCTATTGTTTTACGTCTTCTAACGCTAGACACCTGCATATTCTCCCACTGGTGGTAATGCATAAGATTAAAATGTTATTTGTCTGTACCTAATGCCATTTTGACGGTTGCGCAAACCCGCCTCACACCAAGGCCTTTGGGTGTATATGGTGGTGTCTATCTCTTTTTTTCTTTATGCAGCCCTTGGGCCACACAGTAGTGCAAGCACTACTTCAAGGAGCTAGTCCACTGGTAGTTTCCACTGATACACACCAATAATATACGCCATCATGCCTGGAAACCAGGGTTGCTATGGCCTAGGAAAGTCCTGCTTGTTTTTCTACCATCCTGCCCCAGATCTCTAAAGGCGACTGTCCTAATTCCGTTCTGGTTATGCTCACTGCTGCCAGAACCAAGTGATAATGACCTTCTTGTTGTTGAACAGGGAATGAGGAAAAGCACGACCACAGACAGAAAGACGAAGATGCCAGCCGCGTAGAAAGACATGTCGTAGTCGCCTGTTGCGTCATACAGCCAACCTGCCATTGGGCGAAGGACAAAATCAATCTAAACATACAGATGTGTGTTGTGTACAGATGTGGTCGAGTTGAATTGCGCCGTGTTCTACATATATAGCCGCTAATTTGTAGCCGTTCGAAAAAATGAGTTCTCTATGTATTTACCTATATGGGTTTTCTTTGCTCACAACATAACGCTTTACCGACACTAGAGAGTGTAAATAAAGGAAAAGAGACAAGTGATAACTCTATCCGTACCTGCAACAGGTGGCCCAAGTAGGTAGCCCGTCCCTTCGAAAACAAGCGCCCACCCCAGCCCACTGGAGATCCTGGAAGCACTGCTGTATATTCGCACCATTACAGCTATAAGCGCATTGAAACTTCCCGAGAACAAGCCATAGAACACCATGCACGCTACAAGGTCTGTGTAGGTTCTCCCGAACGGTATGGCGATGTTAAGAATGGCCAGTCCGGTATTGCCAATCATGTAATAGTAGACCTTACTGATGTGTATTCTGTCCGACAGCCACCCGTGTAACGGCCTTGACACCGCCTCTGAGATGCCCAAAACTGACAGTAGAAAAGCGGCTGGAGTCTTCTCCACTCCAATATTTTGAGCATGGGCTACAAGGTGTACAAAAATCATGGTGTTGCCCAGCGAAGTTCCAAATGTTGACACACAATAAAGGAAGAAAGGCCGGTGTTTCAATAGGGTCATGTCAAACGCTTCCATGATTTTCTCACAGAAATCATGGAGTAGTTTTTTCTTTGGCTCTGTTTTAGTACTACATATACCCCGGGGTTGGATGTTACTCTTTTCTTCCTTTCGATCCTCTTTAAGATGAATTGGTCTCATCAGGGCACCACAGACACAGCCATGCAATGGTATCCCGGCGGCAACCAATAAGGCCCCTCTCCACCCGAATTCATCTATGAGGAACCGGTAGAGTAGAGGAAAGACGAATATGCCGATCCCGGTTCCACATACTCCGATTCCATTGGCTGTGGCGTGCCGCCTGTCAAAGTAGCGTCCAATCATAGCCAGGCTTGGGGAGTACATCAGGGAGAACCCAAATTTTGAAGAGAATATAACGAAGAGCAGGTCTTTGGCAGAGCTATATTCAACCTCGCAAAGCTATATTCAACTGATTAGCATTCAACAAAGTTTCAACTGACTCGCTCAGGCTTCTCCAGTTGCCTGACACAATCGTCGTGGAAAAGTGACATTAATTTTGCACGTGTGGCGTCGGCAATCGTTCAAATGTTGTCAGAAGCAGATAAATCAGGGCGAATCATTCTTCTCTCAGCCGAGACGAGGGGCGATATCGACTTCCGACAACATTTGACCCATTGATGACGTCACACTTGTAGAAAGTCACGTGTCCGCAGCGATTGGGTCAGACAGCTGAAGAAGACATATATCTTTATAATAATATTCAAATAACATAAGCGGGAAAACTAACTTAAAGCTTTGCTCATTGAAAACGAAACAAAATGTATGCTTTGCCTTTGCAGTGTTATCAGAAATGAATCGAGACAGACAGTCACTGACCTGTTAAGATGCCAACGCTGAAGAACTGGTGTATCATCATCTGTGCGAAGAAGCTGACGACAAGTCCCACGGCAGGGATGACGCCTCCTGCGATGATCACAGTACGGCAGCTGGTCAGGTTACTCAGGGCACCGGCAATGGCAGCTGTAATTTTATTCATCAAATGAAATCATTCAACGCTTAAAATCGTAATAATGACCTTTAATCAGTAAGATTTAATACGCATACAGTGTGTGCTGTATCAAGGAGGTTTGATCTCTATTAAACCTTCTTGGTTGTACATGTATACTCACAAAACATCAAGACAGCAGCCCCTAGAATAGAACTGATGAAGGACGTGGCCCCGGCACTCTCCCGGAAAACCTCCCGGAACTCTGTGTAGAAAACTCCGAAGGACTTCATGTTGCCAATCACCGACATGTTCACAAAGAAGGTGCTGATGACCACCACCCAACCCCACCCGCCATCAGGTGGTTTGTCAACGGATCGTACTTTTGACATATCTTCGAGATGATATAGCTAGCACACAACGTCTTTGACACCTCTTTCTATGTGAAAAAGAAAATACTATATCAATACGTAGCTAAACTAGAAAGGTAAAATTTGTAGGCAAAGACATACTGTTTAAACTCGCACGGTCTAGCCTAACAAACTACTGCTCTGTTTATTCTTATTCACATACATTCATATACATGGTGACCAGCCCCTGCCCTGCCACTTGCTACATATATAATAACGCTCATCTGATCGCATCCAAGCAGAATATGGCTTTCCGGACTATCATTTTTAAAATTTATAGTCGCATGCTTGGCTGGCGCAGACGACTTGTTAAAGACTTGTAGGTAACCTCGCCTTCCAACTCCCAACCACAGATGACCTTGCTCACGACTTGCCCCCAACCATGGTCTGGAGACGGTCGGATGGCCATGGTTGGCTATATGGGACAAGGACTATCTATTCAGTTGTACAAAATGTATCAGAAATTCAGCGATGATTTCTGTTAAGAATAACAATTTAAAAAAACAAACATTTGTCTTACCTTCCAAGGTCATATACGTACTCTTCTCTCCACTGCCGACGTACTTACGATCGTCTTAATCTCCGAGTGTTTAACTCTTCAAGGTAAACGTCCGGCGTCTTACTCTGATAGACTAATCCCTGGGTCGTTCTCGTCCTGTGACGTGAAAATATGTCTCAAGATCCGGGTCGTCAGCACTCCAATTGTTTCACAGACTGTTTTTGTGCACCCTGTCTTTCTACAAACGTAACACCCAGGCAAAGGTTAAAGTTTCTCAGATTACCTCAGGTGACCCCTTGCTAACCTGGCCATCACAAGTTTTTCTACATTCCAAGTCTTGTTAGCTGTGAGTCAATCAAACAAGGTCGCCCAAGACAAAACCATTAGTGGCAAAGGTTAGAGGGAAACCTTGACTATTAGCTGATTGTAAATGTGTTAAGTGGTTAAAGTTTGGTTTTTGTCATCGTTAAGAGGCACTAATGAATAGCGACCTGGTTTTAAAAGTGACATGGATTTTTTGTTTGTTTTCAGAAACGGTAACCCGCCTTTAGGCGTAACACAAAGGTTTTGTACCGTACATACAAACTGCGTAAGACCAGACTATAAGGTTTGATCCACTCATACCGAGAACCCCCTCTTTTCGATACGTGTGGTGGGTTCTTTAACATGCTTAAGGTGTAGCTGTCGTCATACAGGGGACTTCCGGCGTTACGTATCATCAAAGAGGACGTCCCTAACTGAAACTATGTACTCGTTTTCAACCGAGTAGAGTGAGGAATTTAGTTCAAACACGCTACTAGGATTCGAACCCAGAACCTTGAGTCAACAACCCAAGCTACAAGGCCACCTCGTTATCCTATTAGTCAGTTCAAGGACATTATATAATGTCCTTGGTCAGTTCAAATGATCTACCGTCATTTATTGTTACTCTCTCATCTAACAAGTTGGTAAATAAAGCACTATACACAGAACATGGTAACCAATAAAAAATTCAAATGATGGCAACCACTCGTATTATCTTTATTCGTATTCAGATACATAGTACAGATACATACATGTAGTACAGATACATAGTACAGATACAAATACAGACCGAGTATGGTGACCGTGTCAATTGACACGGTAGCCTTCGCGTGAATTTGTTTAAGGTGGATGACAGGTTGCGAATCTGAGACCCACACACTTGGGCATCCGCCATCTCCAGCGGCACCAATTCGAGGGAGACGTGCTGGTTCTGGTTGGGATGCTTGCAGCGAGCTGCCGGATGACTCTTACACTCGAGGTCCGCCTTGATAACACCAGCCCGCCTGGCGCTGCTCTCGTCCGCCAGTTGAAGACAGCTGTCGTTGGAGACTTGTCCCTCTAACTGAGGGGGGAATGCGTGTAAAGTGCCTTTCCCAAGGGCACAACGTCTGGGCGCAAGTTCGGACATGTCTCTAGGCACAACCCTGGGATTCGATCCCGGGTCCCTTTGTTTGACAAAAAATTCAAATACTTTTCTTGCAACAGCATACATAGGTACTTGCCATCCTTAATACTGTCAGAAAAATATTTTTGAGCATACAGTTGCTTAGCTGTAAGGCCGCCACTTTGGTTTTACACAGTATTTGCCTTACAAATCTTAATCATGATTACTAGTAGCTGATATGTTGTATTCTCTTTCTTAAAGTTTGTGGTGATTTGATTTTGCAGGTTTTAAGTTCATGATAGCGCTGTATTCATATTTAAACCATCTTATACTGCACAGTAATGAAAACAAAGGTTTTATGTTTGCAGCGAAGTGGTCACCGCAAAAACAGCTAACATAAAACCACTGCAAAAATTCAAGAATAACAATTTCTTCCTTTCATAAAACCTTGTTTCTACCCAGTATGTTTCCTGATATGTACTTCCTGTGCACACATTTTTTTATTTATTTGTAAAATCTAACGGAAAGAAACATATGGCTTCTGAGTTTTAAACATTCGAAACAAGAAATATTCTCTACAAATGCAGTAGCATAATTGTACTTCTTCATATAATCAATTGTACTAATATATCCACTGGTTTGGACAAGAATTAGAGGTAGATATTCAAGATTAAGTTTCTTTAATGAAAAATTAGTAAGATTACTAAAAGATAATTTACAAATCTGTGCATACAATGCTTTTTAGCACTAACCTACTCCCCCCCCCGGAAATTCTGCTGCTCTAAATAGATGGGAAATGATATACAACTGTGTGCTTATCCCAGTATCTACTTGCCAATTAAATAGTTGCTGTTTGTTTTGCATGATTGGTAAGCCACCTTTAGGCGTAACACATCTGTTTTGTACAAAAAGTACAAGCTGCGTAGGACCACAGTGTAAGGTTTTATCCACCCACGCCAAGATGGAACCTTACTCTTCTCAACAAGTGTGTTGGGTTCTTTAATGTTCTTGAGGTGTGGCTAACCTCAAACACCTGACCTCCAGCTTTATGTCCCAGCTGAGAAGACATCCCTAACCAAAGCTTATCAAACTAGAGTTCCACGAACACATTATCTTCGCCAAATAATCAAGGCTTATTATGGAGAGGGATTAATATTTACGTGCTTATCACCCCCTGCAAATTTGATCATGCACCATACCATTTGGAAGTTATGATTGGGCGAATGAGTCCAGTCTAGATCGGGTTCAAAAATCATTTGGTGGTACACGACTAGTATATGTGTAGAGTGTGCTGATATATGTTATAACTGGTCATGAATATGAGTATGTTGATATTATATGGGCCACAAAGCTAAGGTTCGATATTGCAGTGTTGAAAGTTGAAAGTGATGATGAAATAGTACAGTCACCATTATGAATAGAATACATCTGGCGCGTTTTTAGGTATTTTTAGTCAGGCTTTCTATTTTGTCCCTATTTCGTTATGTCGCCAACCGTGTTGAACAAAAATGCTTAAACTGAACGCGTTAAAAACCAGCAGGACCCACACCTCTGCTTGGAGAATAGTTTATTTATTTGACCTACATGTACGTGTATGCAAGGCCATCTGTTTGCATGACCTGACACTGTCCCGTGTCCCATTTAAATGCAGTGGGTTAACAAACTTTCCTTACTAATTATGCAAATTAGCTCCTCATTTGCATCATAAGTCATCGATAATGTAAAGCACCATCTGAGCTCTCTACATACCAAACATCACGACGATCGGTCAAGCCCTTCTCAAGTTATTCATGTCGAAAGTCAAAACAAAAACACCCACTGGAGTTCTTAACAAGCCGCTAGGGGGCCAAAATTTACAGAACTTATTTTCTGTGGCATGAACTATCTACATCGCAAAAATCATGACCATAGCACTTTCAGAAAAAATGCCCCTAATTTTTAAGCTCCGATGCAGTACCTTAGATACTCGCTAGAAGGCCCATTATCGAACTTGACCTTCCTTTCAGTAAACCCTACCCAGCCACTAAATATCATACGGATCCATCAACAGCTTCTCGAGTTATGCTGGCGACATACAAATACACATCCACACAAAGCCCGCTGCAGTACCGACAGAAAATACCAGGGGAACCATTTTTGAACTTGACCCCCGTTTCCGCAACATCTACACACCTGCAAAAAATCATGAAGATCCATCACCGTTTCCGTCACTTTTTTTGCCTACATACATACACAAAAAAATGCAAAGTCCGCTGCAGTACTGTTGAAAAACGCAAGGTGAACCATTTTCGAACTTGACCTTCCTTTGCACAACCACTACACTCCTACCAAAAATCATAAAGATTCATTGAAGTTTTCTTGAGTTATGCTCCTGACATACATTCAGACCCACCCAACAGATTTTTCAACCGAAAACATAATCTTCCCCGAGTACAAGTACTCGGCGAAGATAATAAAGAGCTCAATTTCACTTGAGCCTAGTGAGGGCATAGGTGTAAAGTGCCTTTCCCAAGGACACAACATTAAGGGGCCAGTGCTAAGGATTCAAACCCAGAACTCTTTCTAAGTCTACAGCCCTAACCACAAGACCACCTTACCACCTTGCCACCTATCACTGTAAACCTATGACATAAACTACTAACAAGTCTTTCACCTGTAAATAATCAAAATGCTTTGACACATCAAAATTGGGGTCTCCAAAGGACCACTGAATTAAATCTGCATGGCCTTGAAACAGAATTCTCATCATCATCAGTCGACGAGCTTTCGCTACGACGGGGTTATACCGCCCCTTACGGGGTGACATACCCTTTCGTTGGCTGTCATAAAGACGGGGATGCGCCAGTTCTCCCGTCCGGGCATGAGCAGTAGGCCTCAGCTCCGCGGACTCAAAACAATAGCGAGTTTGTCTTCCCCGCTGAGCAGTTGCGTAAGACATCCTACCCCATAGTTATGCAAATACTCCCGACGGCCCCCCGTCGTCCAATGTGAGACAGCCGCTCGGAGTAACAGGACGCATATGCCTTACAAGAACGTCTAGCAAGGCCCGATACCAAGGCTCAAGACGGGGTTGATCTGGAGCAAAGGTTCAGCACAAATGAAGAGGTAAGAATTTAAACTTTGTTTTGCCATCGTCAATCAAGAATGATATTATAAAATTGTAGAGATTGAGTTATCTTAGCTAAGCTTAGCTTTGCCACGGGGAAAAAGCTGAATCGTCTCGATTGAAATGTTGATTGCTGACCATAGCTAGATTCTAGTCCAGAGCTATATCAGAGCAGCTCTTGACGGAGAGCCTTGGATATTGATAACATCAACAAGATTTTCGCAAATATTTGTTTCCTGTTCGTCAAGTTTCCATCGCTGCCATGCCTCACAGGCTAAAGGTTAATCTCCAAGCAGGTGTTGGATAGCAAACTGCGACTAGTGGTCCGCCTAAGGGCGAAATAGATAATTGTGCACTGACGTAGTTTGTCCTATTCAAAAGGATTAGATAAATGATGTCATGGGGCAAACTAGCTCACGTATCACTTAAACTCGTCTTTTCGCCGACAAAAAGAAGCCCCCAAACGAAGACATTGACGATTTATATAAAGAACTTTATGGCGCGACAATTGTACACGGTACCATGTATGGCGACAACTATTAAAAACATAAGACAAAATAGAGGTATACAATAAAACTTGACATCCTAATTACTAATATAATAAGGGCTAGCATAAGTCTTTGATATAGTGTTACAATCAAGTGGGGCTAATCGTTAGTTTCGGTATTTTTCTAATGACAAAGCAGTCTTTTATATATTTCATATGCAACTTGTTGACCGTCTGTCGTATCGTTAAAAATCACCGACCACCATCAGTCCGGAGCGTGATTTAAGATTAAACTGTCAGATATCGATCACCACAATCAATGCTGTTAGTCTTGAATCTTAACACTTGCTCCATTGTTTTAGTTGGAGTTTTCTGACATCGATGATCACGAAGTTGATCAAGATGATACGGAGGATCCTGACACCCCCTGGCAACTTGAGGCTGAACTGCATGACAGGGCGAAGAGATCAAGTGGTGACTGTTTATCATCAGATGTTCGTCCCAGCGTCACAACATAGAAAAAGGTTCAGTCAGACTCATAGCAGAACAATAAAACACACAAAGTGCAAAATGTGTGCACTTTTGTCTGTCGGTGAACAAATTTGTTGTTTGCAGCCGCTTTATACACTCAGCACAAGAAGTTTGGAAACTCAACTTTGGTCGATCATGTCTCTGTTGTTTCTTCATCAATTTCAATGCATTATATATTGTTGGAAAGCTTGTGTAATTTCCTTTCCTATGGTACCCAACTCATTATAATTGCAACCTCATGAAGCGAGCACCAGGCCTACTTACGCGAGTGGGTTGTAGAAAAAGGTGCCCAAATTTCCCTGCTAGTGTCAAATACTTAGCTCAGCGCTAAACCCATTTGTGGTGGTGTTGTCCACATCGTGAATGGAACAGTGTGTGAAGGAATGTTATGTTCACAGCTACAGATAAGAGAAGGTTTATTTCCACTGTTGGATGGGTAAATGAAAGTGTGGGGCAGCGAGGAGAACCCCATGCTGACTGTTGCACAGATAGACTGACTGTTTGTTTGTTTGTTTGTTTGTTTGTTGGAGTCAGTGTCATAGTGTGGGGCAGTACAACGTTAACAGCCAGAGGAAAAACCAGGCTAATCATCCTAAGCAACCTCGATGTGATATATACGGACACCTCTCTCCATCCAGTCATATTTCCTAGATCCTTACCTCTGGAATATTAGACTGGGTGCTATTCTGCAAGATGATAGTGCATGTCCATACAGAATGATAGTCATTTCAGACCACCTCCAGTATGCAGGAATACAGAAGATAGAATGATGATTTGGTTTATTATTCAAATTGAAAATTTACACCATGAACATATACAGTCTCGCAGCCAACAAGTATATATCATACATAGTCAGCTGAAATGCACTGAGTGTTATATATAAATGTCGACAATCAGACTACACGGAACCAATACACTAGGACGGTTACACATTCATTTTAAAATTATCTGTTATTACCGAGATATCGTTAAAATTATTGCACATATCATTGTTATCTAAATTTGTAATTAATTTAGAATATCTTTACATATTTGTGACTATACATACATCTGATATGATTTTTGGCTATCACTTGAGCTCAAAGTTATGGCTTTTCAGATCAGACAGGGCATGTGGACAAATGTTGAAATCAATGAAAGCTACCTTTATCGGATATTAACAGGATGTTAATTAAGTATTGTTCAAGTTGGGTAGAGCTATGATCAGTCTGTTTTTGTGTTGAGCAGTGATACCATATAGGGTATGGTGCTTTTTTGTATCGTTCTGTTCTCGTTTTGGTGGTGACCAACTGGTTGCTCGATCGAGTTTCTCGGGCACTTACATCACCACGGCGGGGGGGGGGGGGCAACCATGCTCTGATTCACGGTCTGTGAGCGTAAGAGTTTGCGGGCAAACGTTGCACACAGTCGGTCGCGTCGTTGATCTAGTGATTCGAGGCCTAGTAGATTGCAGGCTTCGGTGTAGTTGTTGTACTGAGGACCCAGGATGATTCGGCAGGCACGACGTTGGATGTGGGTTGTATTTGGGTTGTATTACATTCTAAATGTTTCAATCAAATGGCTTGGAATTTGTCTCCTCCACGAATGCTGCATGAGCCGCGCCAAGTCCTACTAGCGCTTGTTTGACGGCGGTGTTCCAAATAGAACAGGGGGCTCTATATGTTCGAAATGGTGTTCGAAGGGAACGGCCGTTACGTCACAGGTGTTGGATTTCGCGGGAGACAACGAGCTGCTTGCGTGGGATCGGATTATGACTTTTACGGCATTACGCGCAGCTCAAAACAACAGGATTGATCTTTGGAGTAATCAAATATTACTTATCATTGCTTCCTTATCAAAATTGTCCGAGGCTATTTTGCATAGATTTGACTTTTTAAAACAAAATAGCCTCAGACAAAAATAATTTATATGGGGCTAGCTCTCTTCTTGCATGATGAAAGGTGGTGTTATCGCCTGCGCGCGTAAAACCGTTAAATACACAGCTTGTTTAAACAAAATGTGTATTTCTAGCCCCAAATCAAGCAGTAGAAAACCTTAAGTGACCTTTGCATCAAGTAGTTCTAAAACCGTGCCAAGTTTCATCGTGGTACGACAAGGCTATAGATAGTGACAGGATATGTATTGATATGTATGGCATATTACATCCTGGGCCGCCTTCAAGTAACCCAACTTAGATGTCGGTCAGCCTTTTTCTTAACAATGTACATATATGCTGTATGTCTAGATCGAGATTGTTGGCGTTCCAGATAAAGGAGTATCCGCTATTGTCAAGTACATCTTTCACATGTTGTAACCAGTTTTTCTTGTTGCTATTCACTTGGAAAGATTGCTGATACAATATAGCATCTACTGGTAAAGGGTGTGTCAAAGGATTGAGTTGTCTGAGGCGCAACCAGTACTTAACCATGCGGACTGACACATCTAAATCTACCGGGAACCCTCCAAGCTCTGCTTTACTTGCTATGTTACTGGAATTTCTGTGCACTCCAAGAATATTTTTTGCAGAAACGGTTCTGTATAGTTTCAATCGGACACCCGTCATTCAAATGGCCCTTGCCCCAAACTTCACTGCCATATAACATCAGTCTGTCCAACGCACGGTGTAATCCTTTTTCCGACTCTGAAAATATCACGACATCATCTGCATAAAATAAACAAGAAACAAGTAAAATTGTGTAGAGTGGGTGGTTCGCAGTCGGGATTATCCAATTCTTGACTAAGTCATTTATGAATAGGTTGAAAAGTGTGGGAGAGAGATTACATCCTTGTCTTAAGCCTCTATCGGTAATGAATAATGGTGTAAGACCCGCAGAGGTTTGACGCAGGTCTTTGGATTAGAATACATTGATGTAAGCAAACAATAGAATTTACCACCTATTCCAGAACTTACTAATTTATAACGGAGTCCCTCTCTCCACACACAGTCTTTTCTAAAATCAAATCTACAAAGCATGCATATGAACGTTTGTTGGTATTGGTGTATTTAGATGTTAACGAATCAATGACAAATAAATTATCGCTTGTTCCAAAGTTCTTTCTGAAACCTGACTGATTTGGGGAGATGAGAGAGTGTTCGTCTGAATAGTTAGTGAGGCGTGTGTTCAGAATTGTCGTAAATAACTTAGCCAGACAACTAGTGACAGAGATCCCCCTATAGTTGTTTGGTCGTCTTTGGAGCCGCCTTTGTGTATGGGAACAATGTGACCTTCACACCATTATTGTGGGAAGTGACCGAAAAATTTGGCCAACGGATTTATAAGGACATGGACAGCGCTTTTCAACATTTCATCAAGTATTAAGTCGTTTCCTGGAGCTTTACTGTTCTTGAATTTGGAGATTGCTTGTCGGATTTCGTTTTGTTTTATCACTGTGTCTAAGGGATTATACTTTTCCAAATCGCTCCCTAGTTTCAATAATTCTATTTATCTACGTTCTCGCCGCAAAAGCGCCACCTACATCGGCTACTTGCTTGCTTACTTGCTTATGTCGAGACCTTCCAGTCATGAGTCGAGATGGCAGCCCAAGTCTTTCGGTCCTTCATCGCCTGGAGCAAACTATCCACTTCAAGTCTGGTGTCTTTCTTGAGTGTGTCTATGAAGGTTGCTGCTGGTCTTCCTGGCCTCCTTTTTCCATGCTTGGGAATCCAGAGTACCAGGTCCGCTACTTCTTCTTTGCTCCTGGGGCAGTGTCCGGCGAACTTCAACGTCCTTGTCCTGATCTTATCGGACAGCTTTGGTAGGCCAGCATACAAGTCTACAAGCTACTTATAGCGGTGAGAAGCAGTACTCCAGTCAGAAGCTCTGAAGAAGGTGTCTGACAGACACCGAAACGTCAGCAGGTGAGTTTACCTGGTTGTGTTAAAAGAAACTCCATATATGATCCTATGTTCTACCAAGGAGGTTAAATATACAACCTCCTTGGTTCTAGTTATCCGGCACAAATAAGTCCGTTCAACGATCATTTGAATCAATGTCCTCACAATTGCTTAAATTCCGGTCGGGGCCAATCACGGTAAATAGCCTGAGACCACCGGTTGCCGCAGGCATCACTTTTGATTTCTTGTCTGAGGCCGAAATACCAATTTTAATTTTTTTTCCAAAAGCATGCTATAAGTACATAGGCCGTAGGCGACAGATGCTACGGCCTATGTACTTATAGCATGCTTTTGGGAAAAAAATTAAAATTGGTATTTCGGCCTCAGACAAGAAATCAAAAGTAATGCCTACGGCAACCGGTGGTCCAAGGTTGTTTGCCGTGATTGGGCCCGACCGGACTCGACGTTCCTTTACGTCACGGTTCGAACGAGATAGAACGAGATTCAACCTGATTTGGCCGTACAATGTCCTTGTTTGGACTACGGTATGGCCAAATCTCGTTCTATCGCGTTCGAACTGTGACGTAAAGGAACGTCGAGTCCGGTCGGGCCCAATCACGGCAAACAACCTTGGACCACCGGTTGCCGTAGGCATTACTTTTGATTTCTTGTCTGAGGCCGAAATACCAATTTTAATTTTTTTCCCAAAAGCATGCTATAAGTACATAGGCCGTAGCATCTGTCGCCTACGGCCAATATACTTATAGCATGCTTTTGGAAAAAAAATTAAAATTGGTATTTCGGCCTCAGACAAGAAATCAAAAGTGATGCCTGCGGCAACCAGTGGTCTCAGGCTATTTACCGTGATTGGCCCCGACCGGACTTGACGTTCCTTTACGTCACAGTTCGAACGCGATAGAACGAGATTTGGCCATACCGTAGTCCAAACAAGGACATTGTACGGCCAAATCAGGTTGAATCTCGTTCTATCGCGTTCGAACTGTGACGTAAAGGAACGTCGAGTCCGGTCGGGCCCAATCACGGCAAACAACCTTGGACCACCGGTTGCCGTAGGCATTATTTTGATTTCTTGTCTGAGGCCGAAATACCAATTTTAATTTTTTTCCCAAAAGCATGCTATAAGTACATAGCCCGTAGCATCTGTCGCCTACGGCCAATATACTTACAGCATGCTTTTGGAAAAAAAATTAAAATTGGTATTTCGGCCTCAGACAAGAAATCAAAAGTGATGCCTGCGGCAACCAGTGGTCTCAGGCTATTTACCGTGATTGGGCCCGACCGGACTCGACGTTCCTTTACGTCACAGTTCGAACGCGATAGAACGAGATTTGGCCATACCGTAGTCCAAACAAGGACATTGTACGGCCAAATCAGGTTGAATCTCGTTCTATCTCGTTCGAACTGTGACGTAAAGGAACGTCGAGTCCGGTCGGGCCCAATCACGGCAAACAACCTTGGACCACCGGTTGCCGTAGGCATTACTTTTGATTTCTTGTCTGAGGCCGAAATACCAATTTTAATTTTTTTCCCAAAAGCATGCTATAAGTACATAGGCCGTAGCATCTGTCGCCTACGGCCAATATACTTATAGCATGCTTTTGGAAAAAAAATTAAAATTGGTATTTCGGCCTCAGACAAGAAATCAAAAGTGATGCCTGCGGCAACCAGTGGTCTCAGGCTATTTACCGTGATTGGCCCCGACCGGACTTGACGTTCCTTTACGTCACAGTTCGAACGCGATAGAACGAGATTTGGCCATACCGTAGTCCAAACAAGGACATTGTACGGCCAAATCAGGTTGAATCTCGTTCTATCTCGTTCGAACTGTGACGTAAAGGAACGTCGAGTCCGGTCGGGCCCAATCACGGCAAACAACCTTGGACCACCGGTTGCCGTAGGCATTACTTTTGATTTCTTGTCTGAGGCCGAAATACCAATTTTAATTTTTTTCCCAAAAGCATGCTATAAGTACATAGGCCGTAGCATCTGTCGCCTACGGCCAATATACTTATAGCATGCTTTTGGAAAAAAATTAAAATTGGTATTTCGGCCTCAGACAAGAAATCAAAAGTGATGCCTGCGGCAACCAGTGGTCTCAGGCTATTTACCGTGATTGGCCCCGACCGGACTTGACGTTCCTTTACGTCACAGTTCGAACGCGATAGAACGAGATTTGGCCATACCGTAGTCCAAACAAGGACATTGTACGGCCAAATCAGGTTGAATCTCGTTCTATCTCGTTCGAACTGTGACGTAAAGGAACGTCGAGTCCGGTCGGGCCCAATCACGGCAAACAACCTTGGACCACCGGTTGCCGTAGGCATTACTTTTGATTTCTTGTCTGAGGCCGAAATACCAATTTTAATTTTTTTCCCAAAAGCATGCTATAAGTACATAGGCCGTAGCATCTGTCGCCTACGGCCAATATACTTATAGCATGCTTTTGGAAAAAAAATTAAAATTGGTATTTCGGCCTCAGACAAGAAATCAAAAGTGATGCCTGCGGCAACCAGTGGTCTCAGGCTATTTACCGTGATTGGCCCCGACCGGACTTGACGTTCCTTTACGTCACAGTTCGAACGCGATAGAACGAGATTTGGCCATACCGTAGTCCAAACAAGGACATTGTACGGCCAAATCAGGTTGAATCTCGTTCTATCTCGTTCGAACTGTGACGTAAAGGAACGTCGAGTCCGGTCGGGCCCAATCACGGCAAACAACCTTGGACCACCGGTTGCCGTAGGCGTTACTTTTGATTTCTTGTCTGAGGCCGAAATACCAATTTTAATTTTTTTCCCCAAAGCATGCTATAAGTACATAGGCCGTAGCATCTGTCGCCTACGGCCAATATACTTATAGCATGCTTTTGGAAAAAAAATTAAAATTGGTATTTCGGCCTCAGACAAGAAATCAAAAGTGATGCCTGCGGCAACCAGTGGTCTCAGGCTATTTACCGTGATTGGCCCCGACCGGACTTGACGTTCCTTTACGTCACAGTTCGAACGCGATAGAACGAGATTTGGCCATACCGTAGTCCAAACAAGGACATTGTACGGCCAAATCAGGTTGAATCTCGTTCTATCTCGTTCGAACTGTGACGTAAAGGAACGTCGAGTCCGGTCGGGCCCAATCACGGCAAACAACCTTGGACCACCGGTTGCCGTAGGCATTACTTTTGATTTCTTGTCTGAGGCCGAAATACCAATTTTAATTTTTTTCCCAAAAGCATGCTATAAGTACATAGGCCGTAGCATCTGTCGCCTACGGCCAATATACTTATAGCATGCTTTTGGAAAAAAAAATTAAAATTGGTATTTCGGCCTCAGACAAGAAATCAAAAGTGATGCCTGCGGCAACCAGTGGTCTCAGGCTATTTACCGTGATTGGGCCCGACCGGACTCGACGTTCCTTTACGTCACAGTTCGAACGCGATAGAACGAGATTTGGCCATACCGTAGTCCAAACAAGGACATTGTACAGCCATATCAGGTTGAATCTCGTTCTATCTCGTTCGAACTGTGACGTAAAGGAACGTCTAGTCCGGTCGGGCCCAATCACGGCAAACAACCTTGGACCACCGGTTGCCGTAGGCATTATTTTGATTTCTTGTCTGAGGCCGAAATACCAATTTTAATTTTTTTTTCCAAAAGCATGCTATAAGTATATTGGCCGTAGGCGACAGATGCTACGGCCTATGTACTTATAGCATGCTTTTGGGAAAAAATTAAAATTGGTATTTCGGCCTCAGACAAGAAATCAAAAGTGATGCCTGCGGCAACCAGTGGTCTCAGGCTATTTACCGTGATTGGCCCCGACCGGACTTGACGTTCCTTTACGTCACAGTTCGAACGCGATAGAACGAGATTTGGCCATACCGTAGTCCAAACAAGGACATTGTACGGCCAAATCAGGTTGAATCTCGTTCTATCTCGTTCGAACTGTGACGTAAAGGAACGTCGAGTCCGGTCGGGCCCAATCACGGCAAACAACCTTGGACCACCGGTTGCCGTAGGCGTTACTTTTGATTTCTTGTCTGAGGCCGAAATACCAATTTTAATTTTTTTCCCCAAAGCATGCTATAAGTACATAGGCCGTAGCATCTGTCGCCTACGGCCAATATACTTATAGCATGCTTTTGGAAAAAAAATTAAAATTGGTATTTCGGCCTCAGACAAGAAATCAAAAGTGATGCCTGCGGCAACCAGTGGTCTCAGGCTATTTACCGTGATTGGCCCCGACCGGACTTGACGTTCCTTTACGTCACAGTTCGAACGCGATAGAACGAGATTTGGCCATACCGTAGTCCAAACAAGGACATTGTACGGCCAAATCAGGTTGAATCTCGTTCTATCTCGTTCGAACTGTGACGTAAAGGAACGTCGAGTCCGGTCGGGCCCAATCACGGCAAACAACCTTGGACCACCGGTTGCCGTAGGCATTACTTTTGATTTCTTGTCTGAGGCCGAAATACCAATTTTAATTTTTTTCCCAAAAGCATGCTATAAGTACATAGGCCGTAGCATCTGTCGCCTACGGCCAATATACTTATAGCATGCTTTTGGAAAAAAAATTAAAATTGGTATTTCGGCCTCAGACAAGAAATCAAAAGTGATGCCTGCGGCAACCAGTGGTCTCAGGCTATTTACCGTGATTGGCCCCGACCGGACTTGACGTTCCTTTACGTCACAGTTCGAACGCGATAGAACGAGATTTGGCCATACCGTAGTCCAAACAAGGACATTGTACGGCCAAATCAGGTTGAATCTCGTTCTATCTCGTTCGAACTGTGACGTAAAGGAACGTCGAGTCCGGTCGGGCCCAATCACGGCAAACAACCTTGGACCACCGGTTGCCGTAGGCATTACTTTTGATTTCTTGTCTGAGGCCGAAATACCAATTTTAATTTTTTTCCCAAAAGCATGCTATAAGTACATAGGCCGTAGCATCTGTCGCCTACGGCCAATATACTTATAGCATGCTTTTGGAAAAAAATTAAAATTGGTATTTCGGCCTCAGACAAGAAATCAAAAGTGATGCCTGCGGCAACCAGTGGTCTCAGGCTATTTACCGTGATTGGCCCCGACCGGACTTGACGTTCCTTTACGTCACAGTTCGAACGCGATAGAACGAGATTTGGCCATACCGTAGTCCAAACAAGGACATTGTACGGCCAAATCAGGTTGAATCTCGTTCTATCTCGTTCGAACTGTGACGTAAAGGAACGTCGAGTCCGGTCGGGCCCAATCACGGCAAACAACCTTGGACCACCGGTTGCCGTAGGCATTACTTTTGATTTCTTGTCTGTGGCCGAAATACCAATTTTAATTTTTTTCCCAAAAGCATGCTATAAGTACATAGGCCGTAGCATCTGTCGCCTACGGCCAATATACTTATAGCATGCTTTTGGAAAAAAAATTAAAATTGGTATTTCGGCCTCAGACAAGAAATCAAAAGTGATGCCTGCGGCAACCAGTGGTCTCAGGCTATTTACCGTGATTGGCCCCGACCGGACTTGACGTTCCTTTACGTCACAGTTCGAACGCGATAGAACGAGATTTGGCCATACCGTAGTCCAAACAAGGACATTGTACAGCCAAATCAGGTTGAATCTCGTTCTATCTCGTTCGAACTGTGACGTAAAGGAACGTCGAGTCCGGTCGGGCCCAATCACGGCAAACAACCTTGGACCACCGGTTGCCGTAGGCATTACTTTTGATTTCTTGTCTGAGGCCGAAATACCAATTTTAATTTTTTTCCCAAAAGCATGCTATAAGTACATAGGCCGTAGCATCTGTCGCCTACGGCCAATATACTTATAGCATGCTTTTGGAAAAAAATTAAAATTGGTATTTCGGCCTCAGACAAGAAATCAAAAGTGATGCCTGCGGCAACCAGTGGTCTCAGGCTATTTACCGTGATTGGCCCCGACCGGACTTGACGTTCCTTTACGTCACAGTTCGAACGCGATAGAACGAGATTTGGCCATACCGTAGTCCAAACAAGGACATTGTACGGCCAAATCAGGTTGAATCTCGTTCTATCTCGTTCGAACTGTGACGTAAAGGAACGTCGAGTCCGGTCGGGCCCAATCACGGCAAACAACCTTGGACCACCGGTTGCCGTAGGCATTACTTTTGATTTCTTGTCTGAGGCCGAAATACCAATTTTAATTTTTTTCCCAAAAGCATGCTATAAGTACATAGGCCGTAGCATCTGTCGCCTACGGCCAATATACTTATAGCATGCTTTTGGAAAAAAAATTAAAATTGGTATTTCGGCCTCAGACAAGAAATCAAAAGTGATGCCTGCGGCAACCAGTGGTCTCAGGCTATTTACCGTGATTGGCCCCGACCGGACTTGACGTTCCTTTACGTCACAGTTCGAACGCGATAGAACGAGATTTGGCCATACCGTAGTCCAAACAAGGACATTGTACGGCCAAATCAGGTTGAATCTCGTTCTATCTCGTTCGAACTGTGACGTAAAGGAACGTCGAGTCCGGTCGGGCCCAATCACGGCAAACAACCTTGGACCACCGGTTGCCGTAGGCGTTACTTTTGATTTCTTGTCTGAGGCCGAAATACCAATTTTAATTTTTTTCCCCAAAGCATGCTATAAGTACATAGGCCGTAGCATCTGTCGCCTACGGCCAATATACTTATAGCATGCTTTTGGAAAAAAAATTAAAATTGGTATTTCGGCCTCAGACAAGAAATCAAAAGTGATGCCTGCGGCAACCAGTGGTCTCAGGCTATTTACCGTGATTGGCCCCGACCGGACTTGACGTTCCTTTACGTCACAGTTCGAACGCGATAGAACGAGATTTGGCCATACCGTAGTCCAAACAAGGACATTGTACGGCCAAATCAGGTTGAATCTCGTTCTATCTCGTTCGAACTGTGACGTAAAGGAACGTCGAGTCCGGTCGGGCCCAATCACGGCAAACAACCTTGGACCACCGGTTGCCGTAGGCATTACTTTTGATTTCTTGTCTGAGGCCGAAATACCAATTTTAATTTTTTTTCCCAAAAGCATGCTATAAGTACATAGGCCGTAGCATCTGTCGCCTACGGCCAATATACTTATAGCATGCTTTTGGAAAAAAAATTAAAATTGGTATTTCGGCCTCAGACAAGAAATCAAAAGTGATGCCTGCGGCAACCAGTGGTCTCAGGCTATTTACCGTGATTGGCCCCGACCGGACTTGACGTTCCTTTACGTCACAGTTCGAACGCGATAGAACGAGATTTGGCCATACCGTAGTCCAAACAAGGACATTGTACGGCCAAATCAGGTTGAATCTCGTTCTATCTCGTTCGAACTGTGACGTAAAGGAACGTCGAGTCCGGTCGGGCCCAATCACGGCAAACAACCTTGGACCACCGGTTGCCGTAGGCGTTACTTTTGATTTCTTGTCTGAGGCCGAAATACCAATTTTAATTTTTTTTCCCCAAAGCATGCTATAAGTACATAGGCCGTAGCATCTGTCGCCTACGGCCAATATACTTATAGCATGCTTTTGGAAAAAAAATTAAAATTGGTATTTCGGCCTCAGACAAGAAATCAAAAGTGATGCCTGCGGCAACCAGTGGTCTCAGGCTATTTACCGTGATTGGCCCCGACCGGACTTGACGTTCCTTTACGTCACAGTTCGAACGCGATAGAACGAGATTTGGCCATACCGTAGTCCAAACAAGGACATTGTACGGCCAAATCAGGTTGAATCTCGTTCTATCTCGTTCGAACTGTGACGTAAAGGAACGTCGAGTCCGGTCGGGCCCAATCACGGCAAACAACCTTGGACCACCGGTTGCCGTAGGCATTACTTTTGATTTCTTGTCTGAGGCCGAAATACCAATTTTAATTTTTTTCCCAAAAGCATGCTATAAGTACATAGGCCGTAGCATCTGTCGCCTACGGCCAATATACTTATAGCATGCTTTTGGAAAAAAAAATTAAAATTGGTATTTCGGCCTCAGACAAGAAATCAAAAGTGATGCCTGCGGCAACCAGTGGTCTCAGGCTATTTACCGTGATTGGGCCCGACCGGACTCGACGTTCCTTTACGTCACAGTTCGAACGCGATAGAACGAGATTTGGCCATACCGTAGTCCAAACAAGGACATTGTACAGCCATATCAGGTTGAATCTCGTTCTATCTCGTTCGAACTGTGACGCAAAGGAACGTCTAGTCCGGTCGGGCCCAATCACGGCAAACAACCTTGGACCACCGGTTGCCGTAGGCATTATTTTGATTTCTTGTCTGAGGCCGAAATACCAATTTTAATTTTTTTTTCCAAAAGCATGCTATAAGTATATTGGCCGTAGGCGACAGATGCTACGGCCTATGTACTTATAGCATGCTTTTGGGAAAAAAATTAAAATTGGTATTTCGGCCTCAGACAAGAAATCAAAAGTGATGCCTGCGGCAACCAGTGGTCTCAGGCTATTTACCGTGATTGGCCCCGACCGGACTTGACGTTCCTTTACGTCACAGTTCGAACGCGATAGAACGAGATTTGGCCATACCGTAGTCCAAACAAGGACATTGTACGGCCAAATCAGGTTGAATCTCGTTCTATCTCGTTCGAACTGTGACGTAAAAGAACGTCGAGTCCGGTCGGGCCCAATCACGGCAAACAACCTTGGACCACCGGTTGCCGTAGGCATTACTTTTGATTTCTTGTCTGAGGCCGAAATACCAATTTTAATTTTTTTCCCAAAAGCATGCTATAAGTACATAGCCCGTAGCATCTGTCGCCTACGGCCAATATACTTACAGCATGCTTTTGGAAAAAAAATTAAAATTGGTATTTCGGCCTCAGACAAGAAATCAAAAGTGATGCCTGCGGCAACCAGTGGTCTCAGGCTATTTACCGTGATTGGGCCCGACCGGACTCGACGTTCCTTTACGTCACAGTTCGAACGCGATAGAACGAGATTTGGCCATACCGTAGTCCAAACAAGGACATTGTACGGCCAAATCAGGTTGAATCTCGTTCTATCTCGTTCGAACTGTGACGTAAAGGAACGTCGAGTCGGGTCGGGCCCAATCACGGCAAACAACCTTGGACCACCGGTTGCCGTAGGCATTGCTTTTGATTTCTTGTCTGAGGCCGAAATACCAATTTTAATTTTTTTCCCAAAAGCATGCTGTAAGTACATAGGCCGTAGCATCTGTCGCCTACGGCCAATATACGTATAGCATGCTTTTGGAAAAAAAATTAAAATTGGTATTTCGGCCTCAGGCCAGAAATCAAAAGTGATGCCTGCGGCAACCAGTGGTCTCAGGCTATTTACCGTGATTGGCCCCGACCGGACTTGACGTTCCTTTACGTCACAGTTCGAACGCGATAGAACGAGATTTGGCCATACCGTAGTCCAAACAAGGACATTGTACGGCCAAATCAGGTTGAATCTCGTTCTATCTCGTTCGAACTGTGACCTAAAGGAACGTCGAGTCCGGTCGGGCCCAATCACGGCAAACAACCTTGGACCACCGGTTGCCGTAGGCATTACTTTTGAGTTCTTGTCTGAGGCCGAAATACCAATTTTAATTTTTTTCCCAAAAGCATGCTATAAGTACATAGGCCGTAGCATCTGTCGCCTACGGCCAATATACTTATAGCATGCTTTTCGAAAAAAAAATTAAAATTGGTATTTCGGCCTCAGACAAGAAATCAAAAGTGATGCCTGCGGCAACCAGTGGTCTCAGGCTATTTACCGTGATTGGCCCCGATCGGACTTGACGTTCCTTTACGTCACAGTTCGAACGCGATAGAACGAGATTTGGCCATACCGTAGTCCAAACAAGGACATTGTACAGCCAAATCAGGTTGAATCTCGTTCTATCTCGTTCGAACTGTGACGTAAAGGAACGTCGAGTCCGGTCGGGCCCAATCACGGCAAACAACCTTGGACCACCGGTTGCCGTAGGCATTACTTTTGATTTCTTGTCTGAGGCCGAAATACCAATTTTAATTTTTTTTCCCAAAAGCATTCTATAAGTACATAGGCCGTAGCATCTGTCGCCTACGGCCAATATACGTATAGCATGCTTTTGGAAAAAAAATTAAAATTGGTATTTCGGCCTCAGACAAGAAATCAAAAGTGATGCCTGCGGCAACCAGTGGTCTCAGGCTATTTACCGTGATTGGCCCCGACCGGACTTGACGTTCCTTTACGTCACAGTTCGAACGCGATAGAACGAGATTTGGCCATACCGTAGTCCAAACAAGGACATTGTACGGCCAAATCAGGTTGAATCTCGTTCTATCTCGTTCGAACTGTGACGTAAAGGAACGTCGAGTCCGGTCGGGCCCAATCACGGCAAACAACCTTGGACCACCGGTTGCCGTAGGCATTACTTTTGATTTCTTGTCTGAGGCCGAAATACCAATTTTAATTTTTTTCCCAAAAGCATGCTATAAGTACATAGGCCGTAGCATCTGTCGCCTACGGCCAATATACTTATAGCATGCTTTTGGAAAAAAAATTAAAATTGGTATTTCGGCCTCAGACAAGAAATCAAAAGTGATGCCTGCGGCAACCAGTGGTCTCAGGCTATTTACCGTGATTGGCCCCGACCGGACTTGACGTTCCTTTACGTCACAGTTCGAACGCGATAGAACGAGATTTGGCCATACCGTAGTCCAAACAAGGACATTGTACGGCCAAATCAGGTTGAATCTCGTTCTATCGCGTTCGAACTGTGACGTAAAGGAACGTCGAGTCCGGTCGGGCCCAATCACGGCAAACAACCTTGGACCACCGGTTGCCGTAGGCATTATTTTGATTTCTTGTCTGAGGCCGAAATACCAATTTTAATTTTTTTCCCAAAAGCATGCTATAAGTACATAGCCCGTAGCATCTGTCGCCTACGGCCAATATACTTACAGCATGCTTTTGGAAAAAAAATTAAAATTGGTATTTCGGCCTCAGACAAGAAATCAAAAGTGATGCCTGCGGCAACCAGTGGTCTCAGGCTATTTACCGTGATTGGGCCCGACCGGACTCGACGTTCCTTTACGTCACAGTTCGAACGCGATAGAACGAGATTTGGCCATACCGTAGTCCAAACAAGGACATTGTACGGCCAAATCAGGTTGAATCTCGTTCTATCTCGTTCGAACTGTGACGTAAAGGAACGTCGAGTCCGGTCGGGCCCAATCACGGCAAACAACCTTGGACCACCGGTTGCCGTAGGCATTACTTTTGATTTCTTGTCTGAGGCCGAAATACCAATTTTAATTTTTTTCCCAAAAGCATGCTATAAGTACATAGGCCGTAGCATCTGTCGCCTACGGCCAATATACTTATAGCATGCTTTTGGAAAAAAAATTAAAATTGGTATTTCGGCCTCAGACAAGAAATCAAAAGCGATGCCTATGGCAACCAGTGGTCTCAGGCTATTTACCGTGATTGGGCCCGACCGGACTGGACGTTCCTTTACGTCACGGTTCGAACGAGATAGAACAAGATTTGGCCGTACCGTAGTCCAAACAAGGACATTGTACGGCCAAATCACGTTGAATCTCGTTCTATCTCGTTCGAACCGTGACGTAAAGGAACGTCCAGTCCGGTCGGGACCAATCACGGGAAATAGCCTGGGACATCCAGTTGCCGTTGGCATTACTTTTGATTTTTTGTCTGAGGCCGAAATACCAATTTTGATTTTTTTTCCAAAAGCATGCTATAAGTACATTGGCCGTAGCATCTGTCGCCTACGGCCAATATACTTATAGCATGCTTTTGGAAAAAAAATTGAAATTGGTATTTCGGCCTCAGACAAGAAATCAAAAGCGATGCCTATGGCAACCAGTGGTCTCAGGCTATTTACCGTGATTGGGCCCGACCGGACTGGACGTTCCTTTACGTCACGGTTCGAACGAGATAGAACAAGATTTGGCCGTACCGTAGTCCAAACAAGGACATTGTACGGCCAAATCACGTTGAATCTCGTTCTATCTCGTTCGAACCGTGACGTAAAGGAACGTCCAGTCCGGTCGGGACCAATCACGGGAAATAGCCTGGGACATCCAGTTGCCGTTGGCATTACTTTTGATTTTTTGTCTGAGGCCGAAATACCAATTTTAATTTTTTTTCCAAAAGCATGCTATAAGTACATTGGCCGTAGCATCTGTCGCCTACGGCCAATATACTTATAGCATGCTTTTGGAAAAAAAATTAAAATTGGTATTTCGGCCTCAGACAAGAAATCAAAAGCGATGCCTATGGCAACCAGTGGTCTCAGGCTATTTACCGTGATTGGGCCCGACCGGACTGGACGTTCCTTTACGTCACGGTTCGAACGAGATGGAACAAGATTTGGCCGTACCGTAGTCCAAACAAGGACATTGTACGGCCAAATCACGTTGAATCTCGTTCTATCTCGTTCGAACCGTGACGTAAAGGAACGTCCAGTCCGGTCGGGACCAATCACGGGAAATAGCCTGGGACATCCAGTTGCCGTTGGCATTACTTTTGATTTTTTGTCTGAGGCCGAAATACCAATTTTAATTTTTTTTTCCAAAAGCATGCTATAAGTACATTGGCCGTAGCATCTGTCGCCTACGGCCAATATACTTATAGCATGCTTTTGGAAAAAAAATTGAAATTGGTATTTCGGCCTCAGACAAGAAATCAAAAGCGATGCCTATGGCAACCAGTGGTCTCAGGCTATTTACCGTGATTGGGCCCGACCGGACTGGACGTTCCTTTACGTCACGGTTCGAACGAGATAGAACAAGATTTGGCCGTACCGTAGTCCGAACAAGGACATTGTACGGCCAAATCACGTTGAATCTCGTTCTATCTCGTTCGAACCGTGACGTAAAGGAACATCCAGTCCGGTCGGGACCAATCACGGGAAATAGCCTGGGACATCCAGTTGCCGTTGGCATTACTTTTGATTTTTTGTCTGAGGCCGAAATACCAATTTTAATTTTTTTTCCAAAAGCATGCTATAAGTACATTGGCCGTAGCATCTGTCGCCTACGGCCAATATACTTATAGCATGCTTTTGGAAAAAAAATTGAAATTGGTATTTCGGCCTCAGACAAGAAATCAAAAGCGATGCCTATGGCAACCAGAGGTCTCAGGCTATTTACCGTGATTGGGCCCGACCGGACTTGACGTTCCTTTACGTCACAGTTCGAACGCGATAGAACGAGATTTGGCCATACCGTAGTCCAAACAAGGACATTGTACGGCCAAATCAGGTTGAATCTCGTTCTATCTCGTTCGAACTGTGACGTAAAGGAACGTCGAGTCCGGTCGGGCCCAATCACGGCAAACAACCTTGGACCACCGGTTGCCGTAGGCATTACTTTTGATTTCTTGTCTGAGGCCGAAATACCAATTTTAATTTTTTTCCCAAAAGCATGCTATAAGTACATAGGCCGTAGCATCTGTCGCCTACGGCCAATATACTTATAGCATGCTTTTGGAAAAAAAATTAAAATTGGTATTTCGGCCTCAGACAAGAAATCAAAAGTGATGCCTGCGGCAACCAGTGGTCTCAGGCTATTTACCGTGATTGGCCCCGACCGGACTTGACGTTCCTTTACGTCACAGTTCGAACGCGATAGAACGAGATTTGGCCATACCGTAGTCCAAACAAGGACATTGTACGGCCAAATCAGGTTGAATCTCGTTCTATCGCGTTCGAACTGTGACGTAAAGGAACGTCGAGTCCGGTCGGGCCCAATCACGGCAAACAACCTTGGACCACCGGTTGCCGTAGGCATTATTTTGATTTCTTGTCTGAGGCCGAAATACCAATTTTAATTTTTTTCCCAAAAGCATGCTATAAGTACATAGCCCGTAGCATCTGTCGCCTACGGCCAATATACTTACAGCATGCTTTTGGAAAAAAAATTAAAATTGGTATTTCGGCCTCAGACAAGAAATCAAAAGTGATGCCTGCGGCAACCAGTGGTCTCAGGCTATTTACCGTGATTGGGCCCGACCGGACTCGACGTTCCTTTACGTCACAGTTCGAACGCGATAGAACGAGATTTGGCCATACCGTAGTCCAAACAAGGACATTGTACGGCCAAATCAGGTTGAATCTCGTTCTATCTCGTTCGAACTGTGACGTAAAGGAACGTCGAGTCCGGTCGGGCCCAATCACGGCAAACAACCTTGGACCACCGGTTGCCGTAGGCATTACTTTTGATTTCTTGTCTGAGGCCGAAATACCAATTTTAATTTTTTTCCCAAAAGCATGCTATAAGTACATAGGCCGTAGCATCTGTCGCCTACGGCCAATATACTTATAGCATGCTTTTGGAAAAAAAATTAAAATTGGTATTTCGGCCTCAGACAAGAAATCAAAAGTGATGCCTGCGGCAACCAGTGGTCTCAGGCTATTTACCGTGATTGGCCCCGACCGGACTTGACGTTCCTTTACGTCACAGTTCGAACGCGATAGAACGAGATTTGGCCATACCGTAGTCCAAACAAGGACATTGTACGGCCAAATCAGGTTGAATCTCGTTCTATCGCGTTCGAACTGTGACGTAAAGGAACGTCGAGTCCGGTCGGGCCCAATCACGGCAAACAACCTTGGACCACCGGTTGCCGTAGGCATTATTTTGATTTCTTGTCTGAGGCCGAAATACCAATTTTAATTTTTTTCCCAAAAGCATGCTATAAGTACATAGCCCGTAGCATCTGTCGCCTACGGCCAATATACTTACAGCATGCTTTTGGAAAAAAAATTAAAATTGGTATTTCGGCCTCAGACAAGAAATCAAAAGTGATGCCTGCGGCAACCAGTGGTCTCAGGCTATTTACCGTGATTGGGCCCGACCGGACTCGACGTTCCTTTACGTCACAGTTCGAACGCGATAGAACGAGATTTGGCCATACCGTAGTCCAAACAAGGACATTGTACGGCCAAATCAGGTTGAATCTCGTTCTATCTCGTTCGAACTGTGACGTAAAGGAACGTCGAGTCCGGTCGGGCCCAATCACGGCAAACAACCTTGGACCACCGGTTGCCGTAGGCATTACTTTTGATTTCTTGTCTGAGGCCGAAATACCAATTTTAATTTTTTTCCCAAAAGCATGCTATAAGTACATAGGCCGTAGCATCTGTCGCCTACGGCCAATAAACTTATAGCATGCTTTTGGAAAAAAAATTAAAATTGGTATTTCGGCCTCAGACAAGAAATCAAAAGTGATGCCTGCGGCAACCAGTGGTCTCAGGCTATTTACCGTGATTGGCCCCGACCGGACTTGACGTTCCTTTACGTCACAGTTCGAACGCGATAGAACGAGATTTGGCCATACCGTAGTCCAAACAAGGACATTGTACGGCCAAATCAGGTTGAATCTCGTTCTATCTTGTTCGAACCGTGACGTAAAGGAACGTCGAGTCCGGTCGGGCCCAATCACGGCAAACAACCTTGGACCACCGGTTGCCGTAGGCATTACTTTTGATTTCTTGTCTGAGGCCGAAATACCAATTTTAATTTTTTTCCCAAAAGCATGCTATAAGTACATAGGCCGTAGCATCTGTCGCCTACGGCCAATATACTTATAGCATGCTTTTGGAAAAAAAATTAAGATTGGTATTTCGGCCTCAGACAAGAAATCAAAAGTGATGCCTGCGGCAACCAGTGGTCTCAGGCTATTTACCGTGATTGGCCCCGACCGGACTTGACGTTCCTTTACGTCACAGTTCGAACGCGATAGAACGAGATTTGGCCATACCGTAGTCCAAACAAGGACATTGTACGGCCAAATCAGGTTGAATCTCGTTCTATCTCGTTCGAACTGTGACGTAAAGGAACGTCGAGTCCGGTCGGGCCCAATCACGGCAAACAACCTTGGACCACCGGTTGCCGTAGGCATTACTTTTGATTTCTTGTCTGAGGCCGAAATACCAATTTTAATTTTTTTCCCAAAAGCATGCTATAAGTACATAGGCCGTAGCATCTGTCGCCTACGGCCAATATACTTATAGCATGCTTTTGGAAAAAAATTAAAATTGGTATTTCGGCCTCAGACAAGAAATCAAAAGTGATGCCTGCGGCAACCAGTGGTCTCAGGCTATTTACCGTGATTGGCCCCGACCGGACTCGACGTTCCTTTACGTCACAGTTCGAACGCGATAGAACGAGATTTGGCCATACCGTAGTCCAAACAAGGACATTGTACGGCCAAATCAGGTTGAATCTCGTTCTATCTCGTTCGAACTGTGACGTAAAGGAACGTCGAGTCCGGTCGGGCCCAATCACGGCAAACAACCTTGGACCACCGGTTGCCGTAGGCATTACTTTTGATTTCTTGTCTGTGGCCGAAATACCAATTTTAATTTTTTTCCCAAAAGCATGCTATAAGTACATAGGCCGTAGCATCTGTCGCCTACGGCCAATATACTTATAGAGTGCTTTTGGAAAAAAAATTAAAATTGGTATTTCGGCCTCAGACAAGAAATCAAAAGTGATGCCTGCGGCAACCAGTGGTCTCAGGCTATTTACCGTGATTGGCCCCGACCGGACTTGACGTTCCTTTACGTCACAGTTCGAACGCGATAGAACGAGATTTGGCCATACCGTAGTCCAAACAAGGACATTGTACGGCCAAATCAGGTTGAATCTCGTTCTATCTCGTTCGAACTGTGACGTAAAGGAACGTCGAGTCCGGTCGGGCCCAATCACGACAAACAACCTTAGACCACCGGTTGCCGTAGGCATTACTTTTGATTTCTTGTCTGAGGCCGAAATACCAATTTTAATTTTTTTCCCAAAAGCATGCTATAAGTACAAAGGCCGTAGCATCTGTCGCCTACGGCCAATAAACTTATAGTATGCTTTTGGAAAAAAAATTAAAATTGGTATTTCGGCCTCAGACAAGAAATCAAAAGTGATGCCTGCGGCAACCAGTGGTCTCAGGCTATTTACCGTGATTGGGCCCGACCGGACTTGACTTTCCTTTACGTCACAGTTCGAACGAGATAGAACGAGATTTGGCCATACCGTAGTCCAAACAAGGACATTGTACGGCCAAATCAGGTTGAATCTCGTTCTATCTCGTTCGAACTGTGACGTAAAGGAACGTCGAGTCCGGTCGGGCCCAATCACGGCAAACAACCTTGGACCACCGGTTGCCGTAGGGATTACTTTTGATTTCTTGTCTGAGGCCGAAATGCCAATTTTAATTTTTTTCCCAAAAGCATGCTATAAGTACATAGGCCGTAGCATCTGTCGCCTACGGCCAATATACTTATAGCATGCTTTTGGAAAAAAAATGAAATTGGTATTTCGGCCTCAGACAAGAAATCAAAAGTGATGCCTGCGGCAACTAGTGGTCTCAGGCTATTTACCGTGATTGGCCCCGACCGGACTTGACGTTCCTTTACGTCACAGTTCGAACGCGATAGAACGAGATTTGGCCATACCGTAGTCCAAACAAGGACATTGTACGGCCAAATCAGGTTGAATCTCGTTCTATCTCGTTCGAACTGTGACGTAAAGGAACGTCGAGTCCGGTCGGGCCCAATCACGGCAAACAACCTTATGCCACCGGTTGAAGTAGGCATTACTTTTGATTTCTTGTCTGAGGCCGAAATACCAATTTTAATTTTTTTCCCAAAAGCATGCTATAAGTACATAGGCCGTTGCATCTGTCGCCTACGGCCAATATACTTATAGCATGCTTTTGGAAAAAAAATTAAAATTGGTATTTCGGCCTCAGACAAGAAATCAAAAGTGATGCCTGCGGCAACCAGTGGTCTCAGGCGATTTACCGTGATTGGCCCCGACCGGACTTGACGTTCCTTTACGTCACAGTTCGAACGCGATAGAACGAGATTTGGCCATACCGTAGTCCAAACAAGGACATTGTACGGCCAAATCAGGTTGAATCTCGTTCTATCTCGTTCGAACTGTGACGTAAAGGAACGTCGAGTCCGGTCGGGCCCAATCACGGCAAACAACCTTGGACCACCGGTTGCCGTAGGCATTACTTTTGATTTCTTGTCTGAGGCCGAAATACCAATTTTAATTTTTTTCCCAAAAGCATGCTATAAGTACATAGGCCGTAGCATCTGTCGCCTACGGCCAATATACTTATAGCATGCTTTTGGAAAAAAAATTAAAATTGGTATTTCGGCCTCAGACAAGAAATCAAAAGTGATGCCTGCGGCAACCAGTGGTCTCAGGCTATTTACCGTGATTGGCCCCGACCGGACTTGACGTTCCTTTACGTCACAGTTCGAACGCGATAGAACGAGATTTGGCCATACCGTAGTCCAAACAAGGACATTGTTGAATCTCGTTCTATCTCGTTCGAACTGTGACGTAAAGGAACGTCGAGTCCGGTCGGGCCCAATCACGGCAAACAACCTTGGACCACCGGTTGCCGTAGGCATTACATTTGATTTCTTGTCTGAGGCCGAAATACCAATTTTAATTTTTTTCCCAAAAGCATGCTATAAGTACATAGGCCGTAGCATCTGTCGCCTACGGCCAATATACTTATAGCATGCTTTTGGAAAAAAAATTAAAATTGGTATTTCGGCCTCAGACAAGAAATCAAAAGTGATGCCTGCGGCAACCAGTGGTCTCAGGCTATTTACCGTGATTGGGCCCGACCGGACTCGACGTTCCTTTACGTCACAGTTCGAACGCGATAGAACGAGATTTGGCCATACCGTAGTCCAAACAAGGACATTGTACGGCCAAATCAAGTTGAATCTCGTTCTATCTCGTTCGAACTGTGACGTAAAGGAACGTCGAGTCCGGTCGGGCCCAATCACGGCAAACAACCTTGGACCACCGGTTGCCGTAGGCATTACTTTTGATTTCTTGTCTGAGGCCGAAATACCAATTTTAATTTTTTTCCCAAAAGCATGCTATAAGTACATAGGCCGTAGCATCTGTCGCCTACGGCCAATATACTTATAGCATGCTTTTGGAAAAAAAATTAAAATTGGTATTTCGGCCTCAGACAAGAAATCAAAAGTGATGCCTGCGGCAACCAGTGGTCTCAGGCTATTTACCGTGATTGGCCCCGACCGGACTTGACGTTCCTTTACGTCACAGTTCGAACGCGATAGAACGAGATTTGGCCATACCGTAGTCCAAACAAGGACATTGTACGGCCAAATCAGGTTGAATCTCGTTCTATCTCGTTCGAACTGTGACGTAAAGGAACGTCGAGTCCGGTCGGGCCCAATCACGGCAAACAACCTTGGACCACCGGTTGCCGTAGGCATTACTTTTGATTTCTTGTCTGAGGCCGAAATACCAATTTTAATTTTTTTCCCAAAAGCATGCTATAAGTACATAGGCCGTAGCATCTGTCGCCTACGGCCAATATACTTATAGCATGCTTTTGGAAAAAAAATTAAAATTGGTATTTCGGCCTCAGACAAGAAATCAAAAGTGATGCCTGCGGCAACCAGTGGTCTCAGGCTATTTACCGTGATTGGCCCCGACCGGACTTGACGTTCCTTTACGTCACAGTTCGAACGCGATAGAACGAGATTTGGCCATACCGTAGTCCAAACAAGGACATTGTACGGCCAAATCAGGTTGAATCTCGTTCTATCTCGTTCGAACTGTGACGTAAAGGAACGTCGAGTCCGGTCGGGCCCAATCACGGCAAACAACCTTGGACCACCGGTTGCCGTAGGCATTACTTTTGATTTCTTGTCTGAGGCCGAAATACCAATTTTAATTTTTTTCCCAAAAGCATGCTATAAGTACATAGGCCGTAGCATCTGTCGCCTACGGCCAATATACTTATAGCATGCTTTTGGAAAAAAATTAAAATTGGTATTTCGGCCTCAGACAAGAAATCAAAAGTGATGCCTGCGGCAACCAGTGGTCTCAGGCTATTTACCGTGATTGGCCCCGACCGGACTCGACGTTCCTTTACGTCACAGTTCGAACGCGATAGAACGAGATTTGGCCATACCGTAGTCCAAACAAGGACATTGTACGGCCAAATCAGGTTGAATCTCGTTCTATCTCGTTCGAACTGTGACGTAAAGGAACGTCGAGTCCGGTCGGGCCCAATCACGGCAAACAACCTTGGACCACCGGTTGCCGTAGGCATTACTTTTGATTTCTTGTCTGTGGCCGAAATACCAATTTTAATTTTTTTCCCAAAAGCATGCTATAAGTACATAGGCCGTAGCATCTGTCGCCTACGGCCAATATACTTATAGAGTGCTTTTGGAAAAAAAATTAAAATTGGTATTTCGGCCTCAGACAAGAAATCAAAAGTGATGCCTGCGGCAACCAGTGGTCTCAGGCTATTTACCGTGATTGGCCCCGACCGGACTTGACGTTCCTTTACGTCACAGTTCGAACGCGATAGAACGAGATTTGGCCATACCGTAGTCCAAACAAGGACATTGTACGGCCAAATCAGGTTGAATCTCGTTCTATCTCGTTCGAACTGTGACGTAAAGGAACGTCGAGTCCGGTCGGGCCCAATCACGACAAACAACCTTAGACCACCGGTTGCCGTAGGCATTACTTTTGATTTCTTGTCTGAGGCCGAAATACCAATTTTAATTTTTTTCCCAAAAGCATGCTATAAGTACAAAGGCCGTAGCATCTGTCGCCTACGGCCAATAAACTTATAGTATGCTTTTGGAAAAAAAATTAAAATTGGTATTTCGGCCTCAGACAAGAAATCAAAAGTGATACCTGCGGCAACCAGTGGTCTCAGGCTATTTACCGTGATTGGGCCCGACCGGACTTGACTTTCCTTTACGTCACAGTTCGAACGAGATAGAACGAGATTTGGCCATACCGTAGTCCAAACAAGGACATTGTACGGCCAAATCAGGTTGAATCTCGTTCTATCTCGTTCGAACTGTGACGTAAAGGAACGTCGAGTCCGGTCGGGCCCAATCACGGCAAACAACCTTGGACCACCGGTTGCCGTAGGGATTACTTTTGATTTCTTGTCTGAGGCCGAAATGCCAATTTTAATTTTTTTCCCAAAAGCATGCTATAAGTACATAGGCCGTAGCATCTGTCGCCTACGGCCAATATACTTATAGCATGCTTTTGGAAAAAAAATGAAATTGGTATTTCGGCCTCAGACAAGAAATCAAAAGTGATGCCTGCGGCAACTAGTGGTCTCAGGCTATTTACCGTGATTGGCCCCGACCGGACTTGACGTTCCTTTACGTCACAGTTCGAACGCGATAGAACGAGATTTGGCCATACCGTAGTCCAAACAAGGACATTGTACGGCCAAATCAGGTTGAATCTCGTTCTATCTCGTTCGAACTGTGACGTAAAGGAACGTCGAGTCCGGTCGGGCCCAATCACGGCAAACAACCTTATGCCACCGGTTGAAGTAGGCATTACTTTTGATTTCTTGTCTGAGGCCGAAATACCAATTTTAATTTTTTTCCCAAAAGCATGCTATAAGTACATAGGCCGTTGCATCTGTCGCCTACGGCCAATATACTTATAGCATGCTTTTGGAAAAAAAATTAAAATTGGTATTTCGGCCTCAGACAAGAAATCAAAAGTGATGCCTGCGGCAACCAGTGGTCTCAGGCGATTTACCGTGATTGGCCCCGACCGGACTTGACGTTCCTTTACGTCACAGTTCGAACGCGATAGAACGAGATTTGGCCATACCGTAGTCCAAACAAGGACATTGTACGGCCAAATCAGGTTGAATCTCGTTCTATCTCGTTCGAACTGTGACGTAAAGGAACGTCGAGTCCGGTCGGGCCCAATCACGGCAAACAACCTTGGACCACCGGTTGCCGTAGGCATTACTTTTGATTTCTTGTCTGAGGCCGAAATACCAATTTTAATTTTTTTCCCAAAAGCATGCTATAAGTACATAGGCCGTAGCATCTGTCGCCTACGGCCAATATACTTATAGCATGCTTTTGGAAAAAAAATTAAAATTGGTATTTCGGCCTCAGACAAGAAATCAAAAGTGATGCCTGCGGCAACCAGTGGTCTCAGGCTATTTACCGTGATTGGCCCCGACCGGACTTGACGTTCCTTAACGTCACAGTTCGAACGCGATAGAACGAGATTTGGCCATACCGTAGTCCAAACAAGGACATTGTTGAATCTCGTTCTATCTCGTTCGAACTGTGACGTAAAGGAACGTCGAGTCCGGTCGGGCCCAATCACGGCAAACAACCTTGGACCACCGGTTGCCGTAGGCATTACATTTGATTTCTTGTCTGAGGCCGAAATACCAATTTTAATTTTTTTCCCAAAAGCATGCTATAAGTACATAGGCCGTAGCATCTGTCGCCTACGGCCAATATACTTATAGCATGCTTTTGGAAAAAAAATTAAAATTGGTATTTCGGCCTCAGACAAGAAATCAAAAGTGATGCCTGCGGCAACCAGTGGTCTCAGGCTATTTACCGTGATTGGGCCCGACCGGACTCGACGTTCCTTTACGTCACAGTTCGAACGCGATAGAACGAGATTTGGCCATACCGTAGTCCAAACAAGGACATTGTACGGCCAAATCAGGTTGAATCTCGTTCTATCTCGTTCGAACTGTGACGTAAAGGAACGTCGAGTCCGGTCGGGCCCAATCACGGCAAACAACCTTGGACCACCGGTTGCCGTAGGCATTACATTTGATTTCTTGTCTGAGGCCGAAATACCAATTTTAATTTTTTCCCCAAAAGCATGCTATAAGTACATAGGCCGTAGCATCTGTCGCCTACGGCCAATATACTTATAGCATGCTTTTGGAAAAAAAATTAAAATTGGTATTTCGGCCTCAGACAAGAAATCAAAAGTGATGCCTGCGGCAACCAGTGGTCTCAGGCTATTTACCGTGATTGGGCCCGACCGGACTCGACGTTCCTTTACGTCACAGTTCGAACGCGATAGAACGAGATTTGGCCATACCGTAGTCCAAACAAGGACATTGTACGGCCAAATCAAGTTGAATCTCGTTCTATCTCGTTCGAACTGTGACGTAAAGGAACGTCGAGTCCGGTCGGGCCCAATCACGGCAAACAACCTTGGACCACCGGTTGCCGTAGGCATTACTTTTGATTTCTTGTCTGAGGCCGAAATACCAATTTTAATTTTTTTCCCAAAAGCATGCTATAAGTACATAGGCCGTAGCATCTGTCGCCTACGGCCAATATACTTATAGCATGCTTTTGGAAAAAAAATTAAAATTGGTATTTCGGCCTCAGACAAGAAATCAAAAGTGATGCCTGCGGCAACCAGTGGTCTCAGGCTATTTACCGTGATTGGCCCCGACCGGACTTGACGTTCCTTTACGTCACAGTTCGAACGCGATAGAACGAGATTTGGCCATACCGTAGTCCAAACAAGGACATTGTACGGCCAAATCAGGTTGAATCTCGTTCTATCTCGTTCGAACTGTGACGTAAAGGAACGTCGAGTCCGGTCGGGCCCAATCACGGCAAACAACCTTGGACCACCGGTTGCCGTAGGCATTACTTTTGATTTCTTGTCTGAGGCCGAAATACCAATTTTAATTTTTTTCCCAAAAGCATGCTATAAGTACATAGGCCGTAGCATCTGTCGCCTACGGCCAATATACTTATAGCATGCTTTTGGAAAAAAAATTAAAATTGGTATTTCGGCCTCAGACAAGAAATCAAAAGTGATGCCTGCGGCAACCAGTGGTCTCAGGCTATTTACCGTGATTGGCCCCGACCGGACTTGACGTTCCTTTACGTCACAGTTCGAACGCGATAGAACGAGATTTGGCCATACCGTAGTCCAAACAAGGACATTGTTGAATCTCGTTCTATCTCGTTCGAACTGTGACGTAAAGGAACGTCGAGTCCGGTCGGGCCCAATCACGGCAAACAACCTTGGACCACCGGTTGCCGTAGGCATTACATTTGATTTCTTGTCTGAGGCCGAAATACCAATTTTAATTTTTTTCCCAAAAGCATGCTATAAGTACATAGGCCGTAGCATCTGTCGCCTACGGCCAATATACTTATAGCATGCTTTTGGAAAAAAAATTAAAATTGGTATTTCGGCCTCAGACAAGAAATCAAAAGTGATGCCTGCGGCAACCAGTGGTCTCAGGCTATTTACCGTGATTGGGCCCGACCGGACTCGACGTTCCTTTACGTCACAGTTCGAACGCGATAGAACGAGATTTGGCCATACCGTAGTCCAAACAAGGACATTGTACGGCCAAATCAAGTTGAATCTCGTTCTATCTCGTTCGAACTGTGACGTAAAGGAACGTCGAGTCCGGTCGGGCCCAATCACGGCAAACAACCTTGGACCACCGGTTGCCGTAGGCATTACTTTTGATTTCTTGTCTGAGGCCGAAATACCAATTTTAATTTTTTTCCCAAAAGCATGCTATAAGTACATAGGCCGTAGCATCTGTCGCCTACGGCCAATATACTTATAGCATGCTTTTGGAAAAAAAATTAAAATTGGTATTTCGGCCTCAGACAAGAAATCAAAAGTGATGCCTGCGGCAACCAGTGGTCTCAGGCTATTTACCGTGATTGGCCCCGACCGGACTTGACGTTCCTTTACGTCACAGTTCGAACGAGATAGAACGAGATTTGGCCATACCGTAGTCCAAACAAGGACATTGTACGGCCAAATCAGGTTGAATCTCGTTCTATCTCGTTCGAACTGTGACGTAAAGGAACGTCGAGTCCGGTCGGGCCCAATCACGGCAAACAACCTTGGACCACCGGTTGCCGTAGGCATTACTTTTGATTTCTTGTCTGAGGCCGAAATACCAATTTTAATTTTTTTCCCAAAAGCATGCTATAAGTACATAGGCCGTAGCATCTGTCGCCTACGGCCAATATACTTATAGCATGCTTTTGGAAAAAAATTAAAATTGGTATTTCGGCCTCAGACAAGAAATCAAAAGTGATGCCTGCGGCAACCAGTGGTCTCAGGCTATTTACCGTGATTGGCCCCGACCGGACTTGACGTTCCTTTACGTCACAGTTCGAACGCGATAGAACGAGATTTGGCCATACCGTAGTCCAAACAAGGACATTGTACGGCCAAATCAGGTTGAATCTCGTTCTATCTCGTTCGAACTGTGACGTAAAGGAACGTCGAGTCCGGTCGGGCCCAATCACGGCAAACAACCTTGGACCACCGGTTGCCGTAGGCATTACTTTTGATTTCTTGTCTGAGGCCGAAATACCAATTTTAATTTTTTTCCCAAAAGCATGCTATAAGTACATAGGCCGTAGCATCTGTCGCCTACGGCCAATATACTTATAGCATGCTTTTGGAAAAAAAATCAAAATTGGTATTTCGGCCTCAGACAAGAAATCAAAAGTGATGCCTGCGGCAACCAGTGGTCTCAGGCTATTTACCGTGATTGGCCCCGACCGGACTTGACGTTCCTTTACGTCACAGTTCGAACGCGATAGAACGAGATTTGGCCATACCGTAGTCCAAACAAGGACATTGTTAAATCTCGTTCTATCTCGTTCGAACTGTGACGTAAAGGAACGTCGAGTCCGGTCGGGCCCAATCACGGCAAACAACCTTGGACCACCGGTTGCCGTAGGCATTACATTTGATTTCTTGTCTGAGGCCGAAATACCAATTTTAATTTTTTCCCCAAAAGCATGCTATAAGTACATAGGCCGTAGCATCTGTCGCCTACGGCCAATATACTTATAGCATGCTTTTGGAAAAAAAATTAAAATTGGTATTTCGGCCTCAGACAAGAAATCAAAAGTGATGCCTGCGGCAACCAGTGGTCTCAGGCTATTTACCGTGATTGGGCCCGACCGGACTCGACGTTCCTTTACGTCACAGTTCGAACGCGATAGAACGAGATTTGGCCATACCGTAGTCCAAACAAGGACATTGTACGGCCAAATCAAGTTGAATCTCGTTCTATCTCGTTCGAACTGTGACGTAAAGGAACGTCGAGTCCGGTCGGGCCCAATCACGGCAAACAACCTTGGACCACCGGTTGCCGTAGGCATTACTTTTGATTTCTTGTCTGAGGCCGAAATACCAATTTTAATTTTTTTCCCAAAAGCATGCTATAAGTACATAGGCCGTAGCATCTGTCGCCTACGGCCAATATACTTATAGCATGCTTTTGGAAAAAAAATTAAAATTGGTATTTCGGCCTCAGACAAGAAATCAAAAGTGATGCCTGCGGCAACCAGTGGTCTCAGGCTATTTACCGTGATTGGCCCCGACCGGACTTGACGTTCCTTTACGTCACAGTTCGAACGCGATAGAACGAGATTTGGCCATACCGTAGTCCAAACAAGGACATTGTTGAATCTCGTTCTATCTCGTTCGAACTGTGACGTAAAGGAACGTCGAGTCCGGTCGGGCCCAATCACGGCAAACAACCTTGGACCACCGGTTGCCGTAGGCATTACATTTGATTTCTTGTCTGAGGCCGAAATACCAATTTTAATTTTTTTCCCAAAAGCATGCTATAAGTACATAGGCCGTAGCATCTGTCGCCTACGGCCAATATACTTATAGCATGCTTTTGGAAAAAAAATTAAAATTGGTATTTCGGCCTCAGACAAGAAATCAAAAGTGATGCCTGCGGCAACCAGTGGTCTCAGGCTATTTACCGTGATTGGGCCCGACCGGACTCGACGTTCCTTTACGTCACAGTTCGAACGCGATAGAACGAGATTTGGCCATACCGTAGTCCAAACAAGGACATTGTACGGCCAAATCAAGTTGAATCTCGTTCTATCTCGTTCGAACTGTGACGTAAAGGAACGTCGAGTCCGGTCGGGCCCAATCACGGCAAACAACCTTGGACCACCGGTTGCCGTAGGCATTACTTTTGATTTCTTGTCTGAGGCCGAAATACCAATTTTAATTTTTTTCCCAAAAGCATGCTATAAGTACATAGGCCGTAGCATCTGTCGCCTACGGCCAATATACTTATAGCATGCTTTTGGAAAAAAAATTAAAATTGGTATTTCGGCCTCAGACAAGAAATCAAAAGTGATGCCTGCGGCAACCAGTGGTCTCAGGCTATTTACCGTGATTGGCCCCGACCGGACTTGACGTTCCTTTACGTCACAGTTCGAACGAGATAGAACGAGATTTGGCCATACCGTAGTCCAAACAAGGACATTGTCACGGCCAAATCAGGTTGAATCTCGTTCTATCTCGTTCGAACTGTGACGTAAAGGAACGTCGAGTCCGGTCGGGCCCAATCACGGCAAACAACCTTGGACCACCGGTTGCCGTAGGCATTACTTTTGATTTCTTGTCTGAGGCCGAAATACCAATTTTAATTTTTTTCCCAAAAGCATGCTATAAGTACATAGGCCGTAGCATCTGTCGCCTACGGCCAATATACTTATAGCATGCTTTTGGAAAAAAATTAAAATTGGTATTTCGGCCTCAGACAAGAAATCAAAAGTGATGCCTGCGGCAACCAGTGGTCTCAGGCTATTTACCGTGATTGGCCCCGACCGGACTTGACGTTCCTTTACGTCACAGTTCGAACGCGATAGAACGAGATTTGGCCATACCGTAGTCCAAACAAGGACATTGTACAGCCAAATCAGGTTGAATCTCGTTCTATCTCGTTCGAACTGTGACGTAAAGGAACGTCGAGTCCGGTCGGGCCCAATCACGGCAAACAACCTTGGACCACCGGTTGCCGTAGGCATTACTTTTGATTTCTTGTCTGAGGCCGAAATACCAATTTTAATTTTTTTTCCCAAAAGCATGCTATAAGTACATAGGCCGTAGCATCTGTCGCCTACGGCATATATACTTATAGCATGCTTTTGGAAAAAAAATCAAAATTGGTATTTCGGCCTCAGACAAGAAATCAAAAGTGATGCCTGCGGCAACCAGTGGTCTCAGGCTATTTACCGTGATTGGCCCCGACCGGACTTGACGTTCCTTTACGTCACAGTTCGAACGAGATAGAACGAGATTTGGCCATACCGTAGTCCAAACAAGGACATTGTACGGCCAAATCAGGTTGAATCTCGTTCTATCTCGTTCGAACTGTGACGTAAAGGAACGTCGAGTCCGGTCGGGCCCAATCACGGCAAACAACCTTGGACCACCGGTTGCCGTAGGCATTACTTTTGATTTCTTGTCTGAGGCCGAAATACCAATTTTAATTTTTTTCCCAAAAGCATGCTATAAGTACATAGGCCGTAGCATCTGTCGCCTACGGCCAATATACTTATAGCATGCTTTTGGAAAAAAATTAAAATTGGTATTTCGGCCTCAGACAAGAAATCAAAAGTGATGCCTGCGGCAACCAGTGGTCTCAGGCTATTTACCGTGATTGGCCCCGACCGGACTTGACGTTCCTTTACGTCACAGTTCGAACGCGATAGAACGAGATTTGGCCATACCGTAGTCCAAACAAGGACATTGTACAGCCAAATCAGGTTGAATCTCGTTCTATCTCGTTCGAACTGTGACGTAAAGGAACGTCGAGTCCGGTCGGGCCCAATCACGGCAAACAACCTTGGACCACCGGTTGCCGTAGGCATTACTTTTGATTTCTTGTCTGAGGCCGAAATACCAATTTTAATTTTTTTCCCAAAAGCATGCTATAAGTACATAGGCCGTAGCATCTGTCGCCTACGGCCAATATACTTATAGCATGCTTTTGGAAAAAAAATTAAAATTGGTATTTCGGCCTCAGACAAGAAATCAAAAGTGATGCCTGCGGCAACCAGTGGTCTCAGGCTATTTACCGTGATTGGCCCCGACCGGACTTGACGTTCCTTTACGTCACAGTTCGAACGCGATAGAACGAGATTTGGCCATACCGTAGTCCAAACAAGGACATTGTTGAATCTCGTTCTATCTCGTTCGAACTGTGACGTAAAGGAACGTCGAGTCCGGTCGGGCCCAATCACGGCAAACAACCTTGGACCACCGGTTGCCGTAGGCATTACATTTGATTTCTTGTCTGAGGCCGAAATACCAATTTTAATTTTTTTCCCAAAAGCATGCTATAAGTACATAGGCCGTAGCATCTGTCGCCTACGGCCAATATACTTATAGCATGCTTTTGGAAAAAAAATTAAAATTGGTATTTCGGCCTCAGACAAGAAATCAAAAGTGATGCCTGCGGCAACCAGTGGTCTCAGGCTATTTACCGTGATTGGGCCCGACCGGACTCGACGTTCCTTTACGTCACAGTTCGAACGCGATAGAACGAGATTTGGCCATACCGTAGTCCAAACAAGGACATTGTACGGCCAAATCAAGTTGAATCTCGTTCTATCTCGTTCGAACTGTGACGTAAAGGAACGTCGAGTCCGGTCGGGCCCAATCACGGCAAACAACCTTGGACCACCGGTTGCCGTAGGCATTACTTTTGATTTCTTGTCTGAGGCCGAAATACCAATTTTAATTTTTTTCCCAAAAGCATGCTATAAGTACATAGGCCGTAGCATCTGTCGCCTACGGCCAATATACTTATAGCATGCTTTTGGAAAAAAAATTAAAATTGGTATTTCGGCCTCAGACAAGAAATCAAAAGTGATGCCTGCGGCAACCAGTGGTCTCAGGCTATTTACCGTGATTGGCCCCGACCGGACTTGACGTTCCTTTACGTCACAGTTCGAACGAGATAGAACGAGATTTGGCCATACCGTAGTCCAAACAAGGACATTGTACGGCCAAATCAGGTTGAATCTCGTTCTATCTCGTTCGAACTGTGACGTAAAGGAACGTCGAGTCCGGTCGGGCCCAATCACGGCAAACAACCTTGGACCACCGGTTGCCGTAGGCATTACTTTTGATTTCTTGTCTGAGGCCGAAATACCAATTTTAATTTTTTTCCCAAAAGCATGCTATAAGTCCATAGGCCGTAGCATCTGTCGCCTACGGCCAATATACTTATAGCATGCTTTTGGAAAAAAATTAAAATTGGTATTTCGGCCTCAGACAAGAAATCAAAAGTGATGCCTGCGGCAACCAGTGGTCTCAGGCTATTTACCGTGATTGGCCCCGACCGGACTTGACGTTCCTTTACGTCACAGTTCGAACGCGATAGAACGAGATTTGGCCATACCGTAGTCCAAACAAGGACATTGTACGGCCAAATCAGGTTGAATCTCGTTCTATCTCGTTCGAACTGTGACGTAAAGGAACGTCGAGTCCGGTCGGGCCCAATCACGGCAAACAACCTTGGACCACCGGTTGCCGTAGGCATTACTTTTGATTTCTTGTCTGAGGCCGAAATACCAATTTTAATTTTTTTCCCAAAAGCATGCTATAAGTACATAGGCCGTAGCATCTGTCGCCTACGGCCAATATACTTATAGCATGCTTTTGGAAAAAAAATCAAAATTGGTATTTCGGCCTCAGACAAGAAATCAAAAGTGATGCCTGCGGCAACCAGTGGTCTCAGGCTATTTACCGTGATTGGCCCCGACCGGACTTGACGTTCCTTTACGTCACAGTTCGAACGCGATAGAACGAGATTTGGCCATACCGTAGTCCAAACAAGGACATTGTTAAATCTCGTTCTATCTCGTTCGAACTGTGACGTAAAGGAACGTCGAGTCCGGTCGGGCCCAATCACGGCAAACAACCTTGGACCACCGGTTGCCGTAGGCATTACATTTGATTTCTTGTCTGAGGCCGAAATACCAATTTTAATTTTTTCCCCAAAAGCATGCTATAAGTACATAGGCCGTAGCATCTGTCGCCTACGGCCAATATACTTATAGCATGCTTTTGGAAAAAAAATTAAAATTGGTATTTCGGCCTCAGACAAGAAATCAAAAGTGATGCCTGCGGCAACCAGTGGTCTCAGGCTATTTACCGTGATTGGCCCCGACCGGACTTGACGTTCCTTTACGTCACAGTTCGAACGCGATAGAACGAGATTTGGCCATACCGTAGTCCAAACAAGGACATTGTACAGCCAAATCAGGTTGAATCTCGTTCTATCTCGTTCGAACTGTGACGTAAAGGAACGTCGAGTCCGGTCGGGCCCAATCACGGCAAACAACCTTGGACCACCGGTTGCCGTAGGCATTACTTTTGATTTCTTGTCTGAGGCCGAAATACCAATTTTAATTTTTTTTCCCAAAAGCATGCTATAAGTACATAGGCCGTAGCATCTGTCGCCTATGGCATATATACTTATAGCATGCTTTTGGAAAAAAAATCAAAATTGGTATTTCGGCCTCAGACAAGAAATCAAAAGTGATGCCTGCGGCAACCAGTGGTCTCAGGCTATTTACCGTGATTGGCCCCGACCGGACTTGACGTTCCTTTACGTCACAGTTCGAACGAGATAGAACGAGATTTGGCCATACCGTAGTCCAAACAAGGACATTGTACGGCCAAATCAGGTTGAATCTCGTTCTATCTCGTTCGAACTGTGACGTAAAGGAACGTCGAGTCCGGTCGGGCCCAATCACGGCAAACAACCTTGGACCACCGGTTGCCGTAGGCATTACTTTTGATTTCTTGTCTGAGGCCGAAATACCAATTTTAATTTTTTTCCCAAAAGCATGCTATAAGTACATAGGCCGTAGCATCTGTCGCCTACGGCCAATATACTTATAGCATGCTTTTGGAAAAAAATTAAAATTGGTATTTCGGCCTCAGACAAGAAATCAAAAGTGATGCCTGCGGCAACCAGTGGTCTCAGGCTATTTACCGTGATTGGCCCCGACCGGACTTGACGTTCCTTTACGTCACAGTTCGAACGCGATAGAACGAGATTTGGCCATACCGTAGTCCAAACAAGGACATTGTACAGCCAAATCAGGTTGAATCTCGTTCTATCTCGTTCGAACTGTGACGTAAAGGAACGTCGAGTCCGGTCGGGCCCAATCACGGCAAACAACCTTGGACCACCGGTTGCCGTAGGCATTACTTTTGATTTCTTGTCTGAGGCCGAAATACCAATTTTAATTTTTTTTCCCAAAAGCATGCTATAAGTACATAGGCCGTAGCATCTGTCGCCTATGGCATATATACTTATAGCATGCTTTTGGAAAAAAAATTAAAATTGGTATTTCGGCCTCAGACAAGAAATCAAAAGTGATGCCTGCGGCAACCAGTGGTCTCAGGCTATTTACCGTGATTGGCCCCGACCGGACTTGACGTTCCTTTACGTCACAGTTCGAACGAGATAGAACGAGATTTGGCCATACCGTAGTCCAAACAAGGACATTGTACGGCCAAATCAGGTTGAATCTCGTTCTATCTCGTTCGAACTGTGACGTAAAGGAACGTCGAGTCCGGTCGGGCCCAATCACGGCAAACAACCTTGGACCACCGGTTGCCGTAGGCATTACTTTTGATTTCTTGTCTGAGGCCGAAATACCAATTTTAATTTTTTTCCCAAAAGCATGCTATAAGTACATAGGCCGTAGCATCTGTCGCCTACGGCCAATATACTTATAGCATGCTTTTGGAAAAAAATTAAAATTGGTATTTCGGCCTCAGACAAGAAATCAAAAGTGATGCCTGCGGCAACCAGTGGTCTCAGGCTATTTACCGTGATTGGCCCCGACCGGACTTGACGTTCCTTTACGTCACAGTTCGAACGCGATAGAACGAGATTTGGCCATACCGTAGTCCAAACAAGGACATTGTACAGCCAAATCAGGTTGAATCTCGTTCTATCTCGTTCGAACTGTGACGTAAAGGAACGTCGAGTCCGGTCGGGCCCAATCACGGCAAACAACCTTGGACCACCGGTTGCCGTAGGCATTACTTTTGATTTCTTGTCTGAGGCCGAAATACCAATTTTAATTTTTTTCCCAAAAGCATACTATAAGTACATAGGCCGTAGCATCTGTCGCCTACAGCCAATATACTTATAGCATGCTTTTGGAAAAAAAATCAAAATTGGTATTTCGGCCTCAGACAAGAAATCAAAAGTGATGCCTGCGGCAACCAGTGGTCTCAGGCTATTTACCGTGATTGGCCCCGACCGGACTTGACGTTCCTTTACGTCACAGTTCGAACGCGATAGAACGAGATTTGGCCATACCGTAGTCCAAACAAGGACATTGTACGGCCAAATCAGGTTGAATCTCGTTCTATCTCGTTCGAACTGTGACGTAAAGGAACGTCGAGTCCGGTCGGGCCCAATCACGGCAAACAACCTTGGACCACCGGTTGCCGTAGGCATTACTTTTGATTTCTTGTCTGAGGCCGAAATACCAATTTTAATTTTTTTCCCAAAAGCATGCTATAAGTACATAGGCCGTAGCATCTGTCGCCTACGGCCAATATACTTATAGCATGCTTTTGGAAAAAAAATTAAAATTGGTATTTCGGCCTCAGACAAGAAATCAAAAGTGATGCCTGCGGCAACCAGTGGTCTCAGGCTATTTACCGTGATTGGGCCCGACCGGACTCGACGTTCCTTTACGTCACAGTTCGAACGCGATAGAACGAGATTTGGCCATACCGTAGTCCAAACAAGGACATTGTACGGCCAAATCAGGTTGAATCTCGTTCTATCTCGTTCGAACTGTGACGTAAAGGAACGTCGAGTCCGGTCGGGCCCAATCACGGCAAACAACCTTGGACCACCGGTTGCCGTAGGCATTACTTTTGATTTCTTGTCTGAGGCCGAAATACCAATTTTAATTTTTTTCCCAAAAGCATGCTATAAGTAAATAGGCCGTAGCATCTGTCGCCTACGGCCAATATACTTATAGCATGCTTTTGGAAAAAAAATTAAAATTGGTATTTCGGCCTCAGACAAGAAATCAAAAGTGATGCCTGCGGCAACCAGTGGTCTCAGGCTATTTACCGTGATTGGCCCCGACCGGACTTGACGTTCCTTTACGTCACAGTTCGAACGCGATAGAACGAGATTTGGCCATACCGTAGTCCAAACAAGGACATTGTTGAATCTCGTTCTATCTCGTTCGAACTGTGACGTAAAGGAACGTCGAGTCCGGTCGGGCCCAATCACGGCAAACAACCTTGGACCACCGGTTGCCGTAGGCATTACTTTTGATTTCTTGTCTGAGGCCGAAATACCAATTTTAATTTTTTTCCCAAAAGCATGCTATAAGTACATAGGCCGTAGCATCTGTCGCCTACGGCCAATATACTTATAGCATGCTTTTGGAAAAAAAATTAAAATTGGTATTTCGGCCTCAGACAAGAAATCAAAAGTGATGCCTGCGGCAACCAGTGGTCTCAGGCTATTTACCGTGATTGGGCCCGACCGGACTCGACGTTCCTTTACGTCACAGTTCGAACGCGATAGAACGAGATTTGGCCATACCGTAGTCCAAACAAGGACATTGTACGGCCAAATCAAGTTGAATCTCGTTCTATCTCGTTCGAACTGTGACGTAAAGGAACGTCGAGTCCGGTCGGGCCCAATCACGGCAAACAACCTTGGACCACCGGTTGCCGTAGGCATTACTTTTGATTTCTTGTCTGAGGCCGAAATACCAATTTTAATTTTTTTCCCAAAAGCATGCTATAAGTACATAGGCCGTAGCATCTGTCGCCTACGGCCAATATACTTATAGCATGCTTTTGGAAAAAAAATTAAAATTGGTATTTCGGCCTCAGACAAGAAATCAAAAGTGATGCCTGCGGCAACCAGTGGTCTCAGGCTATTTACCGTGATTGGCCCCGACCGGACTTGACGTTCCTTTACGTCACAGTTCGAACGCGATAGAACGAGATTTGGCCATACCGTAGTCCAAACAAGGACATTGTACGGCCAAATCAGGTTGAATCTCGTTCTATCTCGTTCGAACTGTGACGTAAAGGAACGTCGAGTCCGGTCGGGCCCAATCACGGCAAACAACCTTGGACCACCGGTTGCCGTAGGCATTACTTTTGATTTCTTGTCTGAGGCCGAAATACCAATTTTAATTTTTTTCCCAAAAGCATGCTATAAGTACATAGGCCGTAGCATCTGTCGCCTACGGCCAATATACTTATAGCATGCTTTTGGAAAAAAAATTAAAATTGGTATTTCGGCCTCAGACAAGAAATCAAAAGTGATGCCTGCGGCAACCAGTGGTCTCAGGCTATTTACCGTGATTGGCCCCGACCGGACTTGACGTTCCTTTACGTCACAGTTCGAACGCGATAGAACGAGATTTGGCCATACCGTAGTCCAAACAAGGACATTGTTGAATCTCGTTCTATCTCGTTCGAACTGTGACGTAAAGGAACGTCGAGTCCGGTCGGGCCCAATCACGGCAAACAACCTTGGACCACCGGTTGCCGTAGGCATTACTTTTGATTTCTTGTCTGAGGCCGAAATACCAATTTTAATTTTTTTCCCAAAAGCATGCTATAAGTACATGGGCCGTAGCATCTGTCGCCTACGGCCAATATACTTATAGCATGCTTTTGGAAAAAAAATTAAAATTGGTATTTCGGCCTCAGACAAGAAATCAAAAGTGATGCCTGCGGCAACCAGTGGTCTCAGGCTATTTACCGTGATTGGGCCCGACCGGACTCGACGTTCCTTTACGTCACAGTTCGAACGCGATAGAACGAGATTTGGCCATACCGTAGTCCAAACAAGGACATTGTACGGCCAAATCAAGTTGAATCTCGTTCTATCTCGTTCGAACTGTGACGTAAAGGAACGTCGAGTCCGGTCGGGCCCAATCACGGCAAACAACCTTGGACCACCGGTTGCCGTAGGCATTACTTTTGATTTCTTGTCTGAGGCCGAAATACCAATTTTAATTTTTTTCCCAAAAGCATGCTATAAGTACATAGGCCGTAGCATCTGTCGCCTACGGCCAATATACTTATAGCATGCTTTTGGAAAAAAATTAAAATTGGTATTTCGGCCTCAGACAAGAAATCAAAAGTGATGCCTGCGGCAACCAGTGGTCTCAGGCTATTTACCGTGATTGGGCCCGACCGGACTCGACGTTCCTTTACGTCACAGTTCGAACGCGATAGAACGAGATTTGGCCATACCGTAGTCCAAACAAGGACATTGTACGGCCAAATCAGGTTGAATCTCGTTCTATCTCGTTCGAACCGTGACGTAAAGGAACGTCGAGTCCGGTCGGGCCCAATCACGGCAAACAACCTTGGACCACCGGTTGCCGTAGGCATTACTTTTGATTTCTTGTCTGAGGCCGAAATACCAATTTTAATTTTTTTCCCAAAAGCATGCTATAAGTACATAGGCCGTAGCATCTGTCGCCTACGGCCAATATACTTATAGCATGCTTTTGGAAAAAAATTAAAATTGGTATTTCGGCCTCAGACAAGAAATCAAAAGTGATGCCTGCGGCAACCAGTGGTCTCAGGCTATTTACCGTGATTGGCCCCGACCGGACTTGACGTTCCTTTACGTCACAGTTCGAACGCGATAGAACGAGATTTGGCCATACCGTAGTCCAAACAAGGACATTGTTGAATCTCGTTCTATCTCGTTCGAACTGTGACGTAAAGGAACGTCGAGTCCGGTCGGGCCCAATCACGGCAAACAACCTTGGACCACCGGTTGCCGTAGGCATTACATTTGATTTCTTGTCTGAGGCCGAAATACCAATTTTAATTTTTTTCCCAAAAGCATGCTATAAGTACATAGGCCGTAGCATCTGTCGCCTACGGCCAATATACTTATAGCATGCTTTTGGAAAAAAAATTAAAATTGGTATTTCGGCCTCAGACAAGAAATCAAAAGTGATGCCTGCGGCAACCAGTGGTCTCAGGCTATTTACCGTGATTGGGCCCGACCGGACTCGACGTTCCTTTACGTCACAGTTCGAACGCGATAGAACGAGATTTGGCCATACCGTAGTCCAAACAAGGACATTGTACGGCCAAATCAAGTTGAATCTCGTTCTATCTCGTTCGAACTGTGACGTAAAGGAACGTCGAGTCCGGTCGGGCCCAATCACGGCAAACAACCTTGGACCACCGGTTGCCGTAGGCATTACTTTTGATTTCTTGTCTGAGGCCGAAATACCAATTTTAATTTTTTTCCCAAAAGCATGCTATAAGTACATAGGCCGTAGCATCTGTCGCCTACGGCCAATATACTTATAGCATGCTTTTGGAAAAAAATTAAAATTGGTATTTCGGCCTCAGACAAGAAATCAAAAGTGATGCCTGCGGCAACCAGTGGTCTCAGGCTATTTACCGTGATTGGGCCCGACCGGACTCGACGTTCCTTTACGTCACAGTTCGAACGCGATAGAACGAGATTTGGCCATACCGTAGTCCAAACAAGGACATTGTACGGCCAAATCAGGTTGAATCTCGTTCTATCTCGTTCGAACCGTGACGTAAAGGAACGTCGAGTCCGGTCGGGCCCAATCACGGCAAACAACCTTGGACCACCGGTTGCCGTAGGCATTACTTTTGATTTCTTGTCTGAGGCCGAAATACCAATTTTAATTTTTTTCCCAAAAGCATGCTATAAGTACATAGGCCGTAGCATCTGTCGCCTACGGCCAATATACTTATAGCATGCTTTTGGAAAAAAATTAAAATTGGTATTTCGGCCTCAGACAAGAAATCAAAAGTGATGCCTGCGGCAACCAGTGGTCTCAGGCTATTTACCGTGATTGGCCCCGACCGGACTTGACGTTCCTTTACGTCACAGTTCGAACGCGATAGAACGAGATTTGGCCATACCGTAGTCCAAACAAGGACATTGTTGAATCTCGTTCTATCTCGTTCGAACTGTGACGTAAAGGAACGTCGAGTCCGGTCGGGCCCAATCACGGCAAACAACCTTGGACCACCGGTTGCCGTAGGCATTACATTTGATTTCTTGTCTGAGGCCGAAATACCAATTTTAATTTTTTTCCCAAAAGCATGCTATAAGTACATAGGCCGTAGCATCTGTCGCCTACGGCCAATATACTTATAGCATGCTTTTGGAAAAAAAATTAAAATTGGTATTTCGGCCTCAGACAAGAAATCAAAAGTGATGCCTGCGGCAACCAGTGGTCTCAGGCTATTTACCGTGATTGGGCCCGACCGGACTCGACGTTCCTTTACGTCACAGTTCGAACGCGATAGAACGAGATTTGGCCATACCGTAGTCCAAACAAGGACATTGTACGGCCAAATCAGGTTGAATCTCGTTCTATCTCGTTCGAACTGTGACGTAAAGGAACGTCGAGTCCGGTCGGGCCCAATCACGGCAAACAACCTTGGACCACCGGTTGCCGTAGGCATTACTTTTGATTTCTTGTCTGAGGCCGAAATACCAATTTTAATTTTTTTCCCAAAAGCATGCTATAAGTACATAGGCCGTAGCATCTGTCGCCTACGGCCAATATACTTATAGCATGCTTTTGGAAAAAAATTAAAATTGGTATTTCGGCCTCAGACAAGAAATCAAAAGTGATGCCTGCGGCAACCAGTGGTCTCAGGCTATTTACCGTGATTGGGCCCGACCGGACTCGACGTTCCTTTACGTCACAGTTCGAACGCGATAGAACGAGATTTGGCCATACCGTAGTCCAAACAAGGACATTGTTGAATCTCGTTCTATCTCGTTCGAACTGTGACGTAAAGGAACGTCGAGTCCGGTCGGGCCCAATCACGGCAAACAACCTTGGACCACCGGTTGCCGTAGGCATTACATTTGATTTCTTGTCTGAGGCCGAAATACCAATTTTAATTTTTTTCCCAAAAGCATGCTATAAGTACATAGGCCGTAGCATCTGTCGCCTACGGCCAATATACTTATAGCATGCTTTTGGAAAAAAAATTAAAATTGGTATTTCGGCCTCAGACAAGAAATCAAAAGTGATGCCTGCGGCAACCAGTGGTCTCAGGCTATTTACCGTGATTGGGCCCGACCGGACTCGACGTTCCTTTACGTCACAGTTCGAACGCGATAGAACGAGATTTGGCCATACCGTAGTCCAAACAAGGACATTGTACAGCCAAATCAGGTTGAATCTCGTTCTATCTCGTTCGAACTGTGACGTAAAGGAACGTCGAGTCCGGTCGGGCCCAATCACGGCAAACAACCTTGGACCACCGGTTGCCGTAGGCATTACTTTTGATTTCTTGTCTGAGGCCGAAATACCAATTTTAATTTTTTTCCCAAAAGCATGCTATAAGTACATAGGCCGTAGCATCTGTCGCCTACGGCCAATATACTTATAGCATGCTTTTGGAAAAAAAATTAAAATTGGTATTTCGGCCTCAGACAAGAAATCAAAAGTGATGCCTGCGGCAACCAGTGGTCTCAGGCTATTTACCGTGATTGGGCCCGACCGGACTCGACGTTCACAGTTCGAACGCGATAGAACGAGATTTGGCCATACCGTAGTCCAAACAAGGACATTGTACGGCCAAATCAGGTTGAATCTCGTTCTATCTCGTTCGAACTGTGACGTAAAGGAACGTCGAGTCCGGTCGGGCCCAATCACGGCAAACAACCTTGGACCACCGGTTGCCGTAGGCATTACTTTTGATTTCTTGTCTGAGGCCGAAATACCAATTTTAATTTTTTTCCCAAAAGCATGCTATAAGTACATAGGCCGTAGCATCTGTCGCCTACGGCCAATATACTTATAGCATGCTTTTGGAAAAAAATTAAAATTGGTATTTCGGCCTCAGACAAGAAATCATAAGTGATGCCTGCGGCAACCAGTGGTCTCAGGCTATTTACCGTGATTGGGCCCGACCGGACTCGACGTTCCTTTACGTCACAGTTCGAACGCGATAGAACGAGATTTGGCCATACCGTAGTCCAAACAAGGACATTGTTGAATCTCGTTCTATCTCGTTCGAACTGTGACGTAAAGGAACGTCGAGTCCGGTCGGGCCCAATCACGGCAAACAACCTTGGACCACCGGTTGCCGTAGGCATTACATTTGATTTCTTGTCTGAAGCCGAAATACCAATTTTAATTTTTTTCCCAAAAGCATGCTATAAGTACATAGGCCGTAGCATCTGTCGCCTACGGCCAATATACTTATAGCATGCTTTTGGAAAAAAAATTAAAATTGGTATTTCGGCCTCAGACAAGAAATCAAAAGTGATGCCTGCGGCAACCAGTGGTCTCAGGCTATTTACCGTGATTGGGCCCGACCGGACTCGACGTTCCTTTACGTCACAGTTCGAACGCGATAGAACGAGATTTGGCCATACCGTAGTCCAAACAAGGACATTGTACAGCCAAATCAGGTTGAATCTCGTTCTATCTCGTTCGAACTGTGACGTAAAGGAACGTCGAGTCCGGTCGGGCCCAATCACGGCAAACAACCTTGGACCACCGGTTGCCGTAGGCATTACTTTTGATTTCTTGCCTGAGGCCGAAATACCAATTTTAATTTTTTTCCCAAAAGCATGCTATAAGTACATAGGCCGTAGCATCTGTCGCCTACGGCCAATATACTTATAGCATGCTTTTGGAAAAAAAATTAAAATTGGTATTTCGGCCTCAGACAAGAAATCAAAAGTGATGCCTGCGGCAACCAGTGGTCTCAGGCTATTTACCGTGATTGGGCCCGACCGGACTCGACGTTCACAGTTCGAACGCGATAGAACGAGATTTGGCCATACCGTAGTCCAAACAAGGACATTGTACGGCCAAATCAGGTTGAATCTCGTTCTATCTCGTTCGAACTGTGACGTAAAGGAACGTCGAGTCCGGTCGGGCCCAATCACGGCAAACAACCTTGGACCACCGGTTGCCGTAGGCATTACTTTTGATTTCTTGTCTGAGGCCGAAATACCAATTTTAATTTTTTTCCCAAAAGCATGCTATAAGTACATAGGCCGTAGCATCTGTCGCCTACGGCCAATATACTTATAGCATGCTTTTGGAAAAAAAATTAAAATTGGTATTTCGGCCTCAGACAAGAAATCAAAAGTGATGCCTGCGGCAACCAGTGGTCTCAGGCTATTTACCGTGATTGGCCCCGACCGGACTTGACGTTCCTTTACGTCACAGTTCGAACGCGATAGAACGAGATTTGGCCATACCGTAGTCCAAACAAGGACATTGTTGAATCTCGTTCTATCTCGTTCGAACTGTGACGTAAAGGAACGTCGAGTCCGGTCGGGCCCAATCACGGCAAACAACCTTGGACCACCGGTTGCCGTAGGCATTACATTTGATTTCTTGTCTGAGGCCGAAATACCAATTTTAATTTTTTTCCCAAAAGCATGCTATAAGTACATAGGCCGTAGCATCTGTCGCCTACGGCCAATATACTTCTAGCATGCTTTTGGAAAAAAAATTAAAATTGGTATTTCGGCCTCAGACAAGAAATCAAAAGTGATGCCTGCGGCAACCAGTGGTCTCAGGCTATTTACCGTGATTGGCCCCGACCGGACTTGACGTTCCTTTACGTCACAGTTCGAACGCGATAGAACGAGATTTGGCCATACCGTAGTCCAAACAAGGACATTGTACGGCCAAATCAGGTTGAATCTCGTTCTATCTCGTTCGAACTGTGACGTAAAGGAACGTCGAGTCCGGTCGGGCCCAATCACGGCAAACAACCTTGGACCACCGGTTGCCGTAGGCATTACTTTTGATTTCTTGTCTGAGGCCGAAATACCAATTTTAATTTTTTTCCCAAAAGCATGCTATAAGTACATAGGCCGTAGCATCTGTCGCATACGGCCAATATACTTATAGCATGCTTTTGGAAAAAAAATTAAAATTGGTATTTCGGCCTCAGACAAGAAATCAAAAGTGATGCCTGCGGCAACCAGTGGTCTCAGGCTATTTACCGTGATTGGGCCCGACCGGACTCGACGTTCCTTTACGTCACAGTTCGAACGCGATAGAACGAGATTTGGCCATACCGTAGTCCAAACAAGGACATTGTTGAATCTCGTTCTATCTCGTTCGAACTGTGACGTAAAGGAACGTCGAGTCCGGTCGGGCCCAATCACGGCAAACAACCTTGGACCACCGGTTGCCGTAGGCATTACATTTGATTTCTTGTCTGAAGCCGAAATACCAATTTTAATTTTTTTCCCAAAAGCATGCTATAAGTACATAGGCCGTAGCATCTGTCGCCTACGGCCAATATACTTATAGCATGCTTTTGGAAAAAAAATTAAAATTGGTATTTCGGCCTCAGACAAGAAATCAAAAGTGATGCCTGCGGCAACCAGTGGTCTCAGGCTATTTACCGTGATTGGGCCCGACCGGACTCGACGTTCCTTTACGTCACAGTTCGAACGCGATAGAACGAGATTTGGCCATACCGTAGTCCAAACAAGGACATTGTACAGCCAAATCAGGTTGAATCTCGTTCTATCTCGTTCGAACTGTGACGTAAAGGAACGTCGAGTCCGGTCGGGCCCAATCACGGCAAACAACCTTGGACCACCGGTTGCCGTAGGCATTACTTTTGATTTCTTGCCTGAGGCCGAAATACCAATTTTAATTTTTTTCCCAAAAGCATGCTATAAGTACATAGGCCGTAGCATCTGTCGCCTACGGCCAATATACTTATAGCATGCTTTTGGAAAAAAAATTAAAATTGGTATTTCGGCCTCAGACAAGAAATCAAAAGTGATGCCTGCGGCAACCAGTGGTCTCAGGCTATTTACCGTGATTGGGCCCGACCGGACTCGACGTTCACAGTTCGAACGCGATAGAACGAGATTTGGCCATACCGTAGTCCAAACAAGGACATTGTACGGCCAAATCAGGTTGAATCTCGTTCTATCTCGTTCGAACTGTGACGTAAAGGAACGTCGAGTCCGGTCGGGCCCAATCACGGCAAACAACCTTGGACCACCGGTTGCCGTAGGCATTACTTTTGATTTCTTGTCTGAGGCCGAAATACCAATTTTAATTTTTTTCCCAAAAGCATGCTATAAGTACATAGGCCGTAGCATCTGTCGCCTACGGCCAATATACTTATAGCATGCTTTTGGAAAAAAATTAAAATTGGTATTTCGGCCTCAGACAAGAAATCAAAAGTGATGCCTGCGGCAACCAGTGGTCTCAGGCTATTTACCGTGATTGGGCCCGACCGGACTCGACGTTCCTTTACGTCACAGTTCGAACGCGATAGAACGAGATTTGGCCATACCGTAGTCCAAACAAGGACATTGTTGAATCTCGTTCTATCTCGTTCGAACTGTGACGTAAAGGAACGTCGAGTCCGGTCGGGCCCAATCACGGCAAACAACCTTGGACCACCGGTTGCCGTAGGCATTACATTTGATTTCTTGTCTGAAGCCGAAATACCAATTTTAATTTTTTTCCCAAAAGCATGCTATAAGTACATAGGCCGTAGCATCTGTCGCCTACGGCCAATATACTTATAGCATGCTTTTGGAAAAAAAATTAAAATTGGTATTTCGGCCTCAGACAAGAAATCAAAAGTGATGCCTGCGGCAACCAGTGGTCTCAGGCTATTTACCGTGATTGGGCCCGACCGGACTCGACGTTCCTTTACGTCACAGTTCGAACGCGATAGAACGAGATTTGGCCATACCGTAGTCCAAACAAGGACATTGTACAGCCAAATCAGGTTGAATCTCGTTCTATCTCGTTCGAACTGTGACGTAAAGGAACGTCGAGTCCGGTCGGGCCCAATCACGGCAAACAACCTTGGACCACCGGTTGCCGTAGGCATTACTTTTGATTTCTTGCCTGAGGCCGAAATACCAATTTTAATTTTTTTCCCAAAAGCATGCTATAAGTACATAGGCCGTAGCATCTGTCGCCTACGGCCAATATACTTATAGCATGCTTTTGGAAAAAAAATTAAAATTGGTATTTCGGCCTCAGACAAGAAATCAAAAGTGATGCCTGCGGCAACCAGTGGTCTCAGGCTATTTACCGTGATTGGGCCCGACCGGACTCGACGTTCACAGTTCGAACGCGATAGAACGAGATTTGGCCATACCGTAGTCCAAACAAGGACATTGTACGGCCAAATCAGGTTGAATCTCGTTCTATCTCGTTCGAACTGTGACGTAAAGGAACGTCGAGTCCGGTCGGGCCCAATCACGGCAAACAACCTTGGACCACCGGTTGCCGTAGGCATTACTTTTGATTTCTTGTCTGAGGCCGAAATACCAATTTTAATTTTTTTCCCAAAAGCATGCTATAAGTACATAGGCCGTAGCATCTGTCGCCTACGGCCAATATACTTATAGCATGCTTTTGGAAAAAAATTAAAATTGGTATTTCGGCCTCAGACAAGAAATCAAAAGTGATGCCTGCGGCAACCAGGGGTCTCAGGCTATTTACCGTGATTGGGCCCGACCGGACTCGACGTTCCTTTACGTCACAGTTCGAACGCGATAGAACGAGATTTGGCCATACCGTAGTCCAAACAAGGACATTGTACAGCCAAATCAGGTTGAATCTCGTTCTATCTCGTTCGAACTGTGACGTAAAGGAACGGCGAGTCCGGTCGGGCCCAATCACGGCAAACAACCTTGGACCACCGGTTGCCGTAGGCATTACTTTTGATTTCTTGTCTGAGGCCGAAATACCAATTTTAATTTTTTTCCCAAAAGCATGCTATAAGTACATAGGCCGTAGCATCTGTCGCCTACGGCCAATATACTTATAGCATGCTTTTGGAAAAAAAATTAAAATTGGTATTTCGGCCTCAGACAAGAAATCAAAAGTGATGCCTGCGGCAACCAGTGGTCTCAGGCTATTTACCGTGATTGGCCCCGACCGGACTTGACGTTCCTTTACGTCACAGTTCGAACGCGATAGAACGAGATTTGGCCATACCGTAGTCCAAACAAGGACATTGTTGAATCTCGTTCTATCTCGTTCGAACTGTGACGTAAAGGAACGTCGAGTCCGGTCGGGCCCAATCACGGCAAACAACCTTGGACCACCGGTTGCCGTAGGCATTACATTTGATTTCTTGTCTGAGGCCGAAATACCAATTTTAATTTTTTTCCCAAAAGCATGCTATAAGTACATAGGCCGTAGCATCTGTCGCCTACGGCCAATATACTTATAGCATGCTTTTGGAAAAAAAATTAAAATTGGTATTTCGGCCTCAGACAAGAAATCAAAAGTGATGCCTGCGGCAACCAGTGGTCTCAGGCTATTTACCGTGATTGGCCCCGACCGGACTTGACGTTCCTTTACGTCACAGTTCGAACGCGATAGAACGAGATTTGGCCATACCGTAGTCCAAACAAGGACATTGTACGGCCAAATCAGGTTGAATCTCGTTCTATCTCGTTCGAACTGTGACGTAAAGGAACGTCGAGTCCGGTCGGGCCCAATCACGGCAAACAACCTTGGACCACCGGTTGCCGTAGGCATTACTTTTGATTTCTTGTCTGAGGCCGAAATACCAATTTTAATTTTTTTCCCAAAAGCATGCTATAAGTACATAGGCCGTAGCATCTGTCGCATACGGCCAATATACTTATAGCATGCTTTTGGAAAAAAAATTAAAATTGGTATTTCGGCCTCAGACAAGAAATCAAAAGTGATGCCTGCGGCAACCAGTGGTCTCAGGCTATTTACCGTGATTGGGCCCGACCGGACTCGACGTTCCTTTACGTCACAGTTCGAACGCGATAGAACGAGATTTGGCCATACCGTAGTCCAAACAAGGACATTGTTGAATCTCGTTCTATCTCGTTCGAACTGTGACGTAAAGGAACGTCGAGTCCGGTCGGGCCCAATCACGGCAAACAACCTTGGACCACCGGTTGCCGTAGGCATTACATTTGATTTCTTGTCTGAAGCCGAAATACCAATTTTAATTTTTTTCCCAAAAGCATGCTATAAGTACATAGGCCGTAGCATCTGTCGCCTACGGCCAATATACTTATAGCATGCTTTTGGAAAAAAAATTAAAATTGGTATTTCGGCCTCAGACAAGAAATCAAAAGTGATGCCTGCGGCAACCAGTGGTCTCAGGCTATTTACCGTGATTGGGCCCGACCGGACTCGACGTTCCTTTACGTCACAGTTCGAACGCGATAGAACGAGATTTGGCCATACCGTAGTCCAAACAAGGACATTGTACAGCCAAATCAGGTTGAATCTCGTTCTATCTCGTTCGAACTGTGACGTAAAGGAACGTCGAGTCCGGTCGGGCCCAATCACGGCAAACAACCTTGGACCACCGGTTGCCGTAGGCATTACTTTTGATTTCTTGCCTGAGGCCGAAATACCAATTTTAATTTTTTTCCCAAAAGCATGCTATAAGTACATAGGCCGTAGCATCTGTCGCCTACGGCCAATATACTTATAGCATGCTTTTGGAAAAAAAATTAAAATTGGTATTTCGGCCTCAGACAAGAAATCAAAAGTGATGCCTGCGGCAACCAGTGGTCTCAGGCTATTTACCGTGATTGGGCCCGACCGGACTCGACGTTCACAGTTCGAACGCGATAGAACGAGATTTGGCCATACCGTAGTCCAAACAAGGACATTGTACGGCCAAATCAGGTTGAATCTCGTTCTATCTCGTTCGAACTGTGACGTAAAGGAACGTCGAGTCCGGTCGGGCCCAATCACGGCAAACAACCTTGGACCACCGGTTGCCGTAGGCATTACTTTTGATTTCTTGTCTGAGGCCGAAATACCAATTTTAATTTTTTTCCCAAAAGCATGCTATAAGTACATAGGCCGTAGCATCTGTCGCCTACGGCCAATATACTTATAGCATGCTTTTGGAAAAAAATTAAAATTGGTATTTCGGCCTCAGACAAGAAATCAAAAGTGATGCCTGCGGCAACCAGTGGTCTCAGGCTATTTACCGTGATTGGGCCCGACCGGACTCGACGTTCCTTTACGTCACAGTTCGAACGCGATAGAACGAGATTTGGCCATACCGTAGTCCAAACAAGGACATTGTACAGCCAAATCAGGTTGAATCTCGTTCTATCTCGTTCGAACTGTGACGTAAAGGAACGTCGAGTCCGGTCGGGCCCAATCACGGCAAACAACCTTGGACCACCGGTTGCCGTAGGCATTACTTTTGATTTCTTGTCTGAGGCCGAAATACCAATTTTAATTTTTTTCCCAAAAGCATGCTATAAGTACATAGCCCGTAGCATCTGTCGCCTACGGCCAATATACTTATAGCATGCTTTTGGAAAAAAAATTAAAATTGGTATTTCGGCCTCAGACAAGAAATCAGATAGAACGAGATTTGGCCATACCGTAGTCCAAACAAGGACATTGTACGGCCAAATCAGGTTGAATCTCGTTCTATCTCGTTCGAACTGTGACGTAAAGGAACGTCGAGTCCGGTCGGGCCCAATCACGGCAAACAACCTTGGACCACCGGTTGCCGTAGGCATTACTTTTGATTTCTTGTCTGAGGCCGAAATACCAATTTTAATTTTTTTCCCAAAAGCATGCTATAAGTACATAGGCCGTAGCATCTGTCGCATACGGCCAATATACTTATAGCATGCTTTTGGAAAAAAAATTAAAATTGGTATTTCGGCCTCAGACAAGAAATCAAAAGTGATGCCTGCGGCAACCAGTGGTCTCAGGCTATTTACCGTGATTGGGCCCGACCGGACTCGACGTTCCTTTACGTCACAGTTCGAACGCGATAGAACGAGATTTGGCCATACCGTAGTCCAAACAAGGACATTGTACAGCCAAATCAGGTTGAATCTCGTTCTATCTCGTTCGAACTGTGACGTAAAGGAACGTCGAGTCCGGTCGGGCCCAATCACGGCAAACAACCTTGGACCACCGGTTGCCGTAGGCATTACTTTTGATTTCTTGTCTGAGGCCGAAATACCAATTTTAATTTTTTTCCCAAAAGCATGCTATAAGTACATAGGCCGTAGCATCTGTCGCCTACGGCCAATATACTTATAGCATGCTTTTGGAAAAAAAATTAAAATTGGTATTTCGGCCTCAGACAAGAAATCAAAAGTGATGCCTGCGGCAACCAGTGGTCTCAGGCTATTTACCGTGATTGGGCCCGACCGGACTCGACGTTCACAGTTCGAACGCGATAGAACGAGATTTGGCCATACCGTAGTCCAAACAAGGACATTGTACGGCCAAATCAGGTTGAATCTCGTTCTATCTCGTTCGAACTGTGACGTAAAGGAACGTCGAGTCCGGTCGGGCCCAATCACGGCAAACAACCTTGGACCACAGGTTGCCGTAGGCATTACTTTTGATTTCTTGTCTGAGGCCGAAATACCAATTTTAATTTTTTTCCCAAAAGCATGCTATAAGTACATAGGCCGTAGCATCTGTCGCCTACGGCCAATATACTTATAGCATGCTTTTGGAAAAAAATTAAAATTGGTATTTCGGCCTCAGACAAGAAATGAAAAGTGATGCCTGCGGCAACCAGTGGTCTCAGGCTATTTACCGTGATTGGGCCCGACCGGACTCGACGTTCCTTTACGTCACAGTTCGAACGCGATAGAACGAGATTTGGCCATACCGTAGTCCAAACAAGGACATTGTACGGCCAAATCAGGTTGAATCTCGTTCTATCTCGTTCGAACCGTGACGTAAAGGAACGTCGAGTCCGGTCGGGCCCAATCACGGCAAACAACCTTGGACCACCGGTTGCCGTAGGCATTACTTTTGATTTCTTGTCTGAGGCCGAAATACCAATTTTAATTTTTTTCCCAAAAGCATGCTATAAGTACATAGGCCGTAGCATCTGTCGCCTACGGCCAATATACTTATAGCATGCTTTTGGAAAAAAAATTAAAATTGGTATTTCGGCCTCAGACAAGAAATCAAAAGTGAAGCCTGCGGCAACCAGTGGTCTCAGGCTATTTACCGTGATTGGCCCCGACCGGACTTGACGTTCCTTTACGTCACAGTTCGAACGCGATAGAACGAGATTTGGCCATACCGTAGTCCAAACAAGGACATTGTACGGCCAAATCAGGTTGAATCTCGTTCTATCTCGTTCGAACTGTGACGTAAAGGAACGTCGAGTCCGGTCGGGCCCAATCACGGCAAACAACCTTGGACCACCGGTTGCCGTAGGCATTACTTTTGATTTCTTGTCTGAGGCCGAAATACCAATTTTAATTTTTTTCCCAAAAGCATGCTATAAGTACATAGGCCGTAGCATCTGTCGCCTACGGCCAATATACTTATAGCATGCTTTTGGAAAAAAAATTAAAATTGGTATTTCGGCCTCAGACAAGAAATCAAAAGTGATGCCTGCGGCAACCAGTGGTCTCAGGCTATTTACCGTGATTGGGCCCGACCGGACTCGACGTTCCTTTACGTCACAGTTCGAACGCGATAGAACGAGATTTGGCCATACCGTAGTCCAAACAAGGACATTGTACAGCCAAATCAGGTTGAATCTCGATCTATCTCGTTCGAACTGTGACGTAAAGGAACGTCGAGTCCGGTCGGGCCCAATCACGGCAAACAACCTTGGACCACCGGTTGCCGTAGGCATTACTTTTGATTTCTTGTCTGAGGCCGAAATACCAATTTTAATTTTTTTCCCAAAAGCATGCTATAAGTACATAGGCCGTAGCATCTGTCGCCTACGGCCAATATACTTATAGCATGCTTTTGGAAAAAAAATTAAAATTGGTATTTCGGCCTCAGACAAGAAATCAAAAGTGATGCCTGCGGCAACCAGTGGTCTCAGGCTATTTACCGTGATTGGGCCCGACCGGACTCGACGTTCACAGTTCGAACGCGATAGAACGAGATTTGGCCATACCGTAGTCCAAACAAGGACATTGTACGGCCAAATCAGGTTGAATCTCGTTCTATCTCGTTCGAACTGTGACGTAAAGGAACGTCGAGTCCGGTCGGGCCCAATCACGGCAAACAACCTTGGACCACCGGTTGCCGTAGGCATTACTTTTGATTTCTTGTCTGAGGCCGAAATACCAATTTTAATTTTTTTCCCAAAAGCATGCAATAAGTACATAGGCCGTAGCATCTGTCGCCTACGGCCAATATACTTATAGCATGCTTTTGGAAAAAAAATTAAAATTGGTATTTCGGCCTCAGACAAGAAATCAAAAGTGATGCCTGCGGCAACCAGTGGTCTCAGGCTATTTACCGTGATTGGGCCCGACCGGACTCGACGTTCCTTTACGTCACAGTTCGAACGCGATAGAACGAGATTTGGCCATACCGTAGTCCAAACAAGGACATTGTACGGCCAAATCAGGTTGAATCTCGTTCTATCTCGTTCGAACTGTGACGTAAAGGAACGTCGAGTCCGGTCGGGCCCAATCACGGCAAACAACCTTGGACCACCGGTTGCCGTAGGCATTACTTTTGATTTCTTGTCTGAGGCCGAAATACCAATTTTAATTTTTTTCCCAAAAGCATGCTATAAGTACATAGGCCGTAGCATCTGTCGCCTACGGCCAATATACTTATAGCATGCTTTTGGAAAAAAAATTAAAATTGGTATTTCGGCCTCAGACAAGAAATCAAAAGTGATGCCTGCGGCAACCAGTGGTCTCAGGCTATTTACCGTGATTGGGCCCGACCGGACTCGACGTTCCTTTACGTCACAGTTCGAACGCGATAGAACGAGATTTGGCCATACCGTAGTCCAAACAAGGACATTGTACAGCCAAATCAGGTTGAATCTCGATCTATCTCGTTCGAACTGTGACGTAAAGGAACGTCGAGTCCGGTCGGGCCCAATCACGGCAAACAACCTTGGACCACCGGTTGCCGTAGGCATTACTTTTGATTTCTTGTCTGAGGCCGAAATACCAATTTTAATTTTTTTCCCAAAAGCATGCTATAAGTACATAGGCCGTAGCATCTGTCGCCTACGGCCAATATACTTATAGCATGCTTTTGGAAAAAAAATTAAGATTGGTATTTCGGCCTCAGACAAGAAATCAAAAGTGATGCCTGCGGCAACCAGTGGTCTCAGGCTATTTACCGTGATTGGGCCCGACCGGACTCGACGTTCACAGTTCGAACGCGATAGAACGAGATTTGGCCATACCGTAGTCCAAACAAGGACATTGTACGGCCAAATCAGGTTGAATCTCGTTCTATCTCGTTCGAACTGTGACGTAAAGGAACGTCGAGTCCGGTCGGGCCCAATCACGGCAAACAACCTTGGACCACCGGTTGCCGTAGGCATTACTTTTGATTTCTTGTCTGAGGCCGAAATACCAATTTTAATTTTTTTCCCAAAAGCATGCAATAAGTACATAGGCCGTAGCATCTGTCGCCTACGGCCAATATACTTATAGCATGCTTTTGGAAAAAAAATTAAAATTGGTATTTCGGCCTCAGACAAGAAATCAAAAGTGATGCCTGCGGCAACCAGTGGTCTCAGGCTATTTACCGTGATTGGGCCCGACCGGACTCGACGTTCCTTTACGTCACAGTTCGAACGCGATAGAACGAGATTTGGCCATACCGTAGTCCAAACAAGGACATTGTACGGCCAAATCAGGTTGAATCTCGTTCTATCTCGTTCGAACTGTGACGTAAAGGAACGTCGAGTCCGGTCGGGCCCAATCACGGCAAACAACCTTGGACCACCGGTTGCCGTAGGCATTACTTTTGATTTCTTGTCTGAGGCCGAAATACCAATTTTAATTTTTTTCCCAAAAGCATGCTATAAGTACATAGGCCGTAGCATCTGTCGCCTACGGCCAATATACTTATAGCATGCTTTTGGAAAAAAAATTAAAATTGGTATTTCGGCCTCAGACAAGAAATCAAAAGTGATGCCTGCGGCAACCAGTGGTCTCAGGCTATTTACCGTGATTGGCCCCGACCGGACTTGACGTTCCTTTACGTCACAGTTCGAACGCGATAGAACGAGATTTGGCCATACCGTAGTCCAAACAAGGACATTGTACGGCCAAATCAGGTTGAATCTCGTTCTATCTCGTTCGAACTGTGACGTAAAGGAACGTCGAGTCCGGTCGGGCCCAATCACGGCAAACAACCTTGGACCACCGGTTGCCGTAGGCATTACTTTTGATTTCTTGTCTGAGGCCGAAATACCAACTTTGATTTTTTTCCCAAAATCATGCTATAAGTACATAGGCCGTAGCATCTGTCGCCTACGGCCAATATACTTATAGCATGCTTTTGGAAAAAAATTGAAATTGGTATTTCGGCCTCAGACAAGAAATCAAAAGTGATGCCTGCGGCAACCAGTGGTCTCAGGCTATTTACCGTGATTGGGCCCGACCGGACTCGACGTTCCTTTACGTCACAGTTCGAACGCGATAGAACGAGATTTGGCCATACCGTAGTCCAAACAAGGACATTGTACAGCCAAATCAGGTTGAATCTCGTTCTATCTCGTTCGAACTGTGACGTAAAGGAACGTCGAGTCCGGTCGGGCCCAATCACGGCAAACAACCTTGGATCACAGGTTGCCGTAGGCATTACTTTTGATTTCTTGTCTGAGGCCGAAATACCAATTTTAATTTTTTTCCCAAAAGCATGCTATAAGTACATAGGCCGTAGCATCTGTCGCCTACGGCCAATATACTTATAGAGTGCTTTTGGAAAAAAAATTAAAATTGGTATTTCGGCCTCAGACAAGAAATCAAAAGTGATGCCTGCGGCAACCAGTGGTCTCAGGCTATTTACCGTGATTGGCCCCGACCGGACTTGACGTTCCTTTACGTCACAGTTCGAACGCGATAGAACGAGATTTGGCCATACCGTAGTCCAAACAAGGACATTGTACGGCCAAATCAGGTTGAATCTCGTTCTATCTCGTTCGAACTGTGACGTAAAGGAACGTCGAGTCCGGTCGGGCCCAATCACGACAAACAACCTTAGACCACCGGTTGCCGTAGGCATTACTTTTGATTTCTTGTCTGAGGCCGAAATACCAATTTCAATTTTTTTCCCAAAAGCATGCTATAAGTACATAGGCCGTAGCATCTGTCGCCTACGGCCAATAAACTTATAGTATGCTTTTGGAAAAAAAATTAAAATTGGTATTTCGGCCTCAGACAAGAAATCAAAAGTGATGCCTGCGGCAACCAGTGGTCTCAGGCTATTTACCGTGATTGGGCCCGACCGGACTTGACTTTCCTTTACGTCACAGTTCGAACGAGATAGAACGAGATTTGGCCATACCGTAGTCCAAACAAGGACATTGTACGGCCAAATCAGGTTGAATCTCGTTCTATCTCGTTCGAACTGTGACGTAAAGGAACGTCGAGTCCGGTCGGGCCCAATCACGGCAAACAACCTTGGACCACCGGTTGCCGTAGGGATTACTTTTGATTTCTTGTCTGAGGCCGAAATGCCAATTTTAATTTTTTTCCCAAAAGCATGCTATAAGTACATAGGCCGTAGCATCTGTCGCCTACGGCCAATATACTTATAGCATGCTTTTGGAAAAAAAATGAAATTGGTATTTCGGCCTCAGACAAGAAATCAAAAGTGATGCCTGCGGCAACTAGTGGTCTCAGGCTATTTACCGTGATTGGCCCCGACCGGACTTGACGTTCCTTTACGTCACAGTTCGAACGCGATAGAACGAGATTTGGCCATACCGTAGTCCAAACAAGGACATTGTACGGCCAAATCAGGTTGAATCTCGTTCTATCTCGTTCGAACTGTGACGTAAAGGAACGTCGAGTCCGGTCGGGCCCAATCACGGCAAACAACCTTATGCCACCGGTTGAAGTAGGCATTACTTTTGATTTCTTGTCTGAGGCCGAAATACCAATTTTAATTTTTTTCCCAAAAGCATGCTATAAGTACATAGGCCGTTGCATCTGTCGCCTACGGCCAATATACTTATAGCATGCTTTTGGAAAAAAAATTAAAATTGGTATTTCGGCCTCAGACAAGAAATCAAAAGTGATGCCTGCGGCAACCAGTGGTCTCAGGCGATTTACCGTGATTGGCCCCGACCGGACTTGACGTTCCTTTACGTCACAGTTCGAACGCGATAGAACGAGATTTGGCCATACCGTAGTCCAAACAAGGACATTGTACGGCCAAATCAGGTTGAATCTCGTTCTATCTCGTTCGAACTGTGACGTAAAGGAACGTCGAGTCCGGTCGGGCCCAATCACGGCAAACAACCTTGGACCACCGGTTGCCGTAGGCATTACTTTTGATTTCTTGTCTGAGGCCGAAATACCAATTTTAATTTTTTTCCCAAAAGCATGCTATAAGTACATAGGCCGTAGCATCTGTCGCATACGGCCAATATACTTATAGCATGCTTTTGGAAAAAAAATTAAAATTGGTATTTCGGCCTCAGACAAGAAATCAAAAGTGATGCCTGCGGCAACCAGTGGTCTCAGGCTATTTACCGTGATTGGCCCCGACCGGACTTGACGTTCCTTTACGTCACAGTTCGAACGCGATAGAACGAGATTTGGCCATACCGTAGTCCAAACAAGGACATTGTACGGCCAAATCAGGTTGAATCTCGTTCTATCTCGTTCGAACTGTGACGTAAAGGAACGTCGAGTCCGGTCGGGCCCAATCACGGCAAACAACCTTCGACCACCGGTTGCCGTAGGCATTACTTTTGATTTCTTGTCTGAGGCCGAAATACCAATTTTATTTTTTTCCCAAAAGCATGCTATAAGTACATAGGCCGTAGCATCTGTCGCCTACGGCCAATATACTTATAGCATGCTTTTGGAAAAAAAATTAAAATTGGTATTTCGGCCTCAGACAAGAAATCAAAAGTGATGCCTGCGGCAACCAGTGGTCTCAGGCTATTTACCGTGATTGGGCCCGACCGGACTCGACGTTCACAGTTCGAACGCGATAGAACGAGATTTGGCCATACCGTAGTCCAAACAAGGACATTGTACGGCCAAATCAGGTTGAATCTCGTTCTATCTCGTTCGAACTGTGACGTAAAGGAACGTCGAGTCCGGTCGGGCCCAATCACGGCAAACAACCTTGGACCACCGGTTGCCGTAGGCATTACTTTTGATTTCTTGTCTGAGGCCGAAATACCAATTTTAATTTTTCCCAAAAGCATGCTATAAGTACATAGGCCGTAGCATCTGTCGCCTACGGCCAATATACTTATAGCATGCTTTTGGAAAAAAAATTAAAATTGGTATTTCGGCCTCAGACAAGAAATCAAAAGTGATGCCTGCGGCAACCAGTGGTCTCAGGCTATTTACCGTGATTGGGCCCGACCGGACTCGACGTTCCTTTACGTCACAGTTCGAACGCGATAGAACGAGATTTGGCCATACCGTAGTCCAAACAAGGACATTGTACGGCCAAATCAGGTTGAATCTCGTTCTATCTCGTTCGAACTGTGACGTAAAGGAACGTCGAGTCCGGTCGGGCCCAATCACGGCAAACAACCTTGGACCACCGGTTGCCGTAGGCATTACTTTTGATTTCTTGTCTGAGGCCGAAATACCAATTTTAATTTTTTTCCCAAAAGCATGCTATAAGTACATAGGACGTAGCATCTGTCGCCTACGGCCAATATACTTATAGCATGCTTTTGGAAAAAAAAATTAAAATTGGTATTTCGGCCTCAGACAAGACATCAAAAGTGATGCCTGCGGCAACCAGTGGTCTCAGGCTATTTACCGTGATTGGCCCCGACCGGACTTGACGTTCCTTTACGTCACAGTTCGAACGCGATAGAACGAGATTTGGCCATACCGTAGTCCAAACAAGGACATTGTACGGCCAAATCAGGTTGAATCTCGTTCTATCTCGTTTGAACTGTGACGTAAAGGAACGTCGAGTCCGGTCGGGCCCAATCACGGCAAACAACCTTGGACCACCGGTTGCCGTAGGCATTACTTTTGATTTCTTGTCTGAGGCCGAAATACCAATTTTAATTTTTTTCCCAAAAGCATGCTATAAGTACATAGGCCGTAGCATCTGTCGCCTACGGCCAATATACTTATAGCATGCTTTTGGAAAAAAAATTAAAATTGGTATTTCGGCCTCAGACAAGAAATCAAAAGTGATGCCTGCGGCAACCAGTGGTCTCAGGCTATTTACCGTGATTGGCCCCGACCGGACTTGACGTTCCTTTACGTCACAGTTCGAACGCGATAGAACGAGATTTGGCCATACCGTAGTCCAAACAAGGACATTGTACGGCCAAATCAGGTTGAATCTCGTTCTATCTCGTTCGAACTGTGACGTAAAGGAACGTCGAGTCCGGTCGGGCCGAATCACTGCAAACAACCTTGGACCACCGGTTGCCGTAGGCATTACTTTTGATTTCTTGTCTAAGGCCGAAATACCAATTTTAATTTTTTTTCCAAAAGCATGCTATAAGTACATAGGCCGTAGCATCTGTCGCCTACGGCCAATATACTTATAGCTTGCTTTTGGAAAAAAACTTAAAATTGGTATTTCGGCCTCAGACAAGAAATCAAAAGTGATGCCTGCGGCAACCAGTGGTCTCAGGCTATTTACCGTGATTGGCCCCGACCGGACTTGACGTTCCTTTACGTCACAGTTCGAACGCGATAGAACGAGATTTGGCCATACCGTAGTCCAAACAAGGACATTGTACGGCCAAATCAGGTTGAATCTCGTTCTATCTCGTTCGAACTGTGACGTAAAGGAACGTCGAGTCCGGTCGGGCCCAATCACGGCAAACAACCTTGGACCACCGGTTGCCGTAGGCATTACTTTTGATTTCTTGTCTGAGGCCGAAATACCAATTTTAATTTTTTTCCCAAAAGCATGCTATAAGTACATAGGCCGTAGCATCTGTCGCCTACGGCCAATATACTTATAGCATGCTTTTGGAAAAAAAATTAAAATTGGTATTTCGGCCTCAGACAAGAAATCAAAAGTGATGCCTGCGGCAACCAGTGGTCTCAGGCTATTTACCGTGATTGGGCCCGACCGGACTCGACGTTCCTTTACGTCACAGTTCGAACGCGATAGAACGAGATTTGGCCATACCGTAGTCCAAACAAGGACATTGTACGGCCAAATCAGGTTGAATCTCGTTCTATCTCGTTCGAACTGTGACGTAAAGGAACGTCGAGTCCGGTCGGGCCCAATCACGGCAAACAACCTTGGACCACCGGTTGCCGTAGGCATTACTTTTGATTTCTTGTCTGAGGCCGAAATACCAATTTTAATTTTTTTCCCAAAAGCATGCTATAAGTACATAGGCCGTAGCATCTGTCGCCTACGGCCAATATACTTATAGCATGCTTTTGGAAAAAAAATTAAAATTGGTATTTCGGCCTCAGACAAGAAATCAAAAGTGATGCCTGCGGCAACCAGTGGTCTCAGGCTATTTACCGTGATTGGCCCCGACCGGACTTGACGTTCCTTTACGTCACAGTTCGAACGCGATAGAACGAGATTTGGCCATACCGTAGTCCAAACAAGGACATTGTACGGCCAAATCAGGTTGAATCTCGTTCTATCTCGTTCGAACTGTGACGTAAAGGAACGTCGAGTCCGGTCGGGCCCAATCACGGCAAACAACCTTGGACCACCGGTTGCCGTAGGCATTACTTTTGATTTCTTGTCTGAGGCCGAAATACCAATTTTAATTTTTTTCCCAAAAGCATGCTATAAGTACATAGGACGTAGCATCTGTCGCCTACGGCCAATATACTTATAGCATGCTTTTGGAAAAAAAAATTAAAATTGGTATTTCGGCCTCAGACAAGACATCAAAAGTGATGCCTGCGGCAACCAGTGGTCTCAGGCTATTTACCGTGATTGGCCCCGACCGGACTTGACGTTCCTTTACGTCACAGTTCGAACGCGATAGAACGAGATTTGGCCATACCGTAGTCCAAACAAGGACATTGTACGGCCAAATCAGGTTGAATCTCGTTCTATCTCGTTTGAACTGTGACGTAAAGGAACGTCGAGTCCGGTCGGGCCCAATCACGGCAAACAACCTTGGACCACCGGTTGCCGTAGGCATTACTTTTGATTTCTTGTCTAAGGCCGAAATACCAATTTTAATTTTTTTCCCAAAAGCATGCTATAAGTACATAGGCCGTAGCATCTGTCGCCTACGGCCAATATACTTATAGCTTGCTTTTGGAAAAAAAATTAAAATTGGTATTTCGGCCTCAGACAAGAAATCAAAAGTGATGCCTGCGGCAACCAGTGGTCTCAGGCTATTTACCGTGATTGGCCCCGACCGGACTTGACGTTCCTTTACGTCACAGTTCGAACGCGATAGAACGAGATTTGGCCATACCGTAGTCCAAACAAGGACATTGTACGGCCAAATCAGGTTGAATCTCGTTCTATCTCGTTCGAACTGTGACGTAAAGGAACGTCGAGTCCGGTCGGGCCCAATCACGGCAAACAACCTTGGACCACCGGTTGCCGTAGGCATTACTTTTGATTTCTTGTCTGAGGCCGAAATACCAATTTTAATTTTTTTCCCAAAAGCATGCTATAAGTACATAGGCCGTAGCATCTGTCGCCTACGGCCAATATACTTATAGCATGCTTTTGGAAAAAAAATTAAAATTGGTATTTCGGCCTCAGACAAGAAATCAAAAGTGATGCCTGCGGCAACCAGTGGTCTCAGGCTATTTACCGTGATTGGGCCCGACCGGACTCGACGTTCCTTTACGTCACAGTTCGAACGCGATAGAACGAGATTTGGCCATACCGTAGTCCAAACAAGGACATTGTACGGCCAAATCAGGTTGAATCTCGTTCTATCTCGTTCGAACTGTGACGTAAAGGAACGTCGAGTCCGGTCGGGCCCAATCACGGCAAACAACCTTGGACCACCGGTTGCCGTAGGCATTACTTTTGATTTCTTGTCTGAGGCCGAAATACCAATTTTAATTTTTTTCCCAAAAGCATGCTATAAGTACATAGGCCGTAGCATCTGTCGCCTACGGCCAATATACTTATAGCATGCTTTTGGAAAAAAAATTAAAATTGGTATTTCGGCCTCAGACAAGACATCAAAAGTGATGCCTGCGGCAACCAGTGGTCTCAGGCTATTTACCGTGATTGGCCCCGACCGGACTTGACGTTCCTTTACGTCACAGTTCGAACGCGATAGAACGAGATTTGGCCATACCGTAGTCCAAACAAGGACATTGTACGGCCAAATCAGGTTGAATCTCGTTCTATCTCGTTCGAACTGTGACGTAAAGGAACGTCGAGTCCGGTCGGGCCCAATCACGGCAAACAACCTTGGACCACCGGTTGCCGTAGGCATTACTTTTGATTTCTTGTCTGAGGCCGAAATACCAATTTTAATTTTTTTCCCAAAAGCATGCTATAAGTACATAGGCCGTAGCATCTGTCGCCTACGGCCAATATACTTATAGCATGCTTTTGGAAAAAAAATTAAAATTGGTATTTCGGCCTCAGACAAGAAATCAAAAGTGATGCCTGCGGCAACCAGTGGTCTCAGGCTATTTACCGTGATTGGCCCCGACCGGACTTGACGTTCCTTTACGTCACAGTTCGAACGCGATAGAACGAGATTTGGCCATACCGTAGTCCAAACAAGGACATTGTACGGCCAAATCAGGTTGAACCTCGTTCTTTCTCGTTCGAACTGTGACGTAAAGGAACGTCGAGTCCGGTCGGGCCCAATCACGGCAAACAACCTTGGACCACCGGTTGCCGTAGGCATTACTTTTGATTTCTTGTCTGAGGCCGAAATACCAATTTTAATTTTTTTCCCAAAAGCATGCTATAAGTACATAGGCCGTAGCATCTGTCGCCTACGGCCAATATACTTATAGCATGCTTTTGGAAAAAAAATTAAAATTGGTATTTCGGCCTCAGACAAGAAATCAAAAGTGATGCCTGCGGCAACCAGTGGTCTCAGGCTATTTACCGTGATTGGCCCCGACCGGACTTGACGTTGCTTTACGTCACAGTTCGAACGCGATAGAACGAGATTTGGCCATACCGTAGTCCAAACAAGGACATTGTACGGCCAAATCCGGTTGAATCTCGTTCTATCTCGTTCGAACTGTGACGTACTGGAACGTCGAGTCCGGTCGGCCCAAATCACGGCAAACAACCTTGGACCACCGGTTGCCGTAGGCATTACTTTTGATTTCTTGTCTGAGGCCGAAATACCAATTCTAATTTTTTTCCCAAAAGCATGCTATAAGTACATAGGCCGTAGCATCTGTCGCCTACGGCCAATATACTTATAGCATGCTTTTGGAAAAAAAATTAAAATTGGTATTTCGGCCTCAGACAAGAAATCAAAAGTGATGCCTGCGGCAACCAGTGGTCCCAGGCTATTTACCGTGATTGGGCCCGACCGGACTCGACGTTCTTTTACGTCACAGTTCGAACGCGATAGAACGAGATTTGGCCATACCGTAGTCCAAACAAGGACATTGTACGGCCAAATCAGGTTGAATCTCGTTCTATCTCGTTCGAACTGTGACGTAAAGGAACGTCGAGTCCGGTCGGGCCCAATCACGGCAAACAACCTTGGACCACCGGTTGCCGTAGGCATTACTTTTGATTTCTTGTCTGAGGCCGAAATACCAATTTTAATTTTTTTCCCAAAAGCATGCTATAAGTACATAGGCCGTAGCATCTGTCGCCTACGGCCAATATACTTATAGCATGCTTTTGGAAAAAAAATTAAAATTGGTATTTCGGCCTCAGACAAGAAATCAAAAGTGATGCCTGCGGCAACCAGTGGTCTCAGGCTATTTACCGTGATTGGCCCCGACCGGACTTGACGTTCCTTTACGTCACAGTTCGAACGCGATAGAACGAGATTTGGCCATACCGTAGTCCAAACAAGGACATTGTACGGCCAAATCAGGTTGAATCTCGTTCTATCTCGTTCGAACTGTGACGTAAAGGAACGTCGAGTCCGGTCGGGCCCAATCACGGCAAACAACCTTGGACCACCGGTTGCCGTAGGCATTACTTTTGATTTCTTGTCTGAGGCCGAAATACCAATTTTAATTTTTTTCCCAAAAGCATGCTATAAGTACATAGGCCGTAGCATCTGTCGCCTACGGCCAATATACTTATAGCATGCTTTTGGAAAAAAAATTAAAATTGGTATTTCGGCCTCAGACAAGAAATCAAAAGTGATGCCTGCGGCAACCAGTGGTCTCAGGCTATCTACCGTGATTGGGCCCGACCGGACTCGACGTTCCTTTACGTCACAGTTCGAACGCGATAGAACGAGATTTGGCCATACCGTAGTCCAAACAAGGACATTGTACGGCCAAATCAGGTTGAATCTCGTTCTATCTCGTTCGAACCGTGACGTAAAGGAACGTCGAATCCGGTCGGGCCCAATCACGGCAAACAACCTTGGACCACCGGTTGCCGTAGGCATTACTTTTGATTTCTTGTCTGAGGCCGAAATACCAATTTTAATTTTTTTCCCAAAAGCATGCTATAAGTACATAGGCCGTAGCATCTGTCGCCTACGGCCAATATACTTATAGCATGCTTTTGGAAAAAAAATCAAAATTGGTATTTCGGCCTCAGACAAGAAATCAAAAGTGATGCCTGCGGCAACCAGTGGTCTCAGGCTATTTACCGTGATTGGCCCCGACCGGACTTGACGTTCCTTTACGTCACAGTTCGAACGCGATAGAACGAGATTTGGCCATACCGTAGTCCAAACAAGGACATTGTTGAATCTCGTTCTATCTCGTTCGAACTGTGACGTAAAGGAACGTCGAGTCCGGTCGGGCCCAATCACGGCAAACAACCTTGGACCACCGGTTGCCGTAGGCATTACATTTGATTTCTTGTCTGAGGCCGAAATACCAATTTTAATTTTTTTCCCAAAAGCATGCTATAAGTACATAGGCCGTAGCATCTGTCGCCTACGGCCAATATACTTATAGCATGCTTTTGGAAAAAAAATTAAAATTGGTATTTCGGCCTCAGACAAGAAATCAAAAGTGATGCCTGCGGCAACCAGTGGTCTCAGGCTATTTACCGTGATTGGCCCCGACCGGACTTGACGTTCCTTTACGTCACAGTTCGAACGCGATAGAACGAGATTTAGCCATACCGTAGTCCAAACAAGGACATTGTACGGCCAAATCAGGTTGAATCTCGTTCTATCTCGTTCGAACTGTGACGTAAAGGAACGTCGAGTCCGGTCGGGCCCAATCACGGCAAACAACCTTGGACCACCGGTTGCCGTAGGCATTACTTTTGATTTCATGTCTGAGGCCGAAATACCAATTTTAATTTTTTTCCCAAAAGCATGCTATAAGTACATAGGCCGTAGCATCTGTCGCCTACGGCCAATATACTTATAGCATGCTTTTGGAAAAAAAATTAAAATTGGTATTTCGGCCTCAGACAAGAAATCAAAAGTGATGCCTGCGGCAACCAGTGGTCTCAGGCTATTTACCGTGATTGGCCCCGACCGGACTTGACGTTCCTTTACGTCACAGTTCGAACGCGATAGAACGAGATTTGGCCATACCGTAGTCCAAACAAGGACATTGTACGGCCAAATCAGGTTGAATCTCGTTCTATCTCGTTCGAACTGTAACGTATAGGAACGTCGAGTCCGGTCGGGCCCAATCACGGCAAACAACCTTGGACCACAGGTTGCCGTAGGCATTACTTTTGATTTCTTGTCTGAGGCCGAAATACCAATTTTAATTTTTTTCCCAAAAGCATGCTATAAGTACATAGGCCGTAGCATCTGTCGCCTACGGCCAATATACTTATAGCATGCTTTTGGAAAAAAATTAAAATTGGTATTTCGGCCTCAGACAAGAAATCAAAAGTGATGCCTGCGGCAACCAGTGGTCTCAGGCTATTTACCGTGATTGGGCCCGACCGGACTCGACGTTCCTTTACGTCACAGTTCGAACGCGATAGAACGAGATTTGGCCATACCGTAGTCCAAACAAGGACATTGTACGGCCAAATCAGGTTGAATCTCGTTCTATCTCGTTCGAACTGTGACGTAAAGGAACGTCGAGTCCGGTCGGGCCCAATCACGGCAAACAACCTTGGACCACCGGTTGCCGTAGGCATTACTTTTGATTTCTTGTCTGAGGCCGAAATACCAATTTTAATTTTTTTCCCAAAAGCATGCTATAAGTACATAGGCCGTAGCATCTGTCGCCTACGGCCAATATACTTATAGCATTCTTTTGGAAAAAAAATTAAAATTGGTATTTCGGCCTCAGACAAGAAATCAAAAGTGATGCCTGCGGCAACCAGTGGTCTCAGGCTATTTACCGTGATTGGCCCCGACCGGACTTGACGTTCCTTTACGTCACAGTTCGAACGCGATAGAACGAGATTTGGCCATACCGTAGTCCAAACAAGGACATTGTACGGCCAAATCAGGTTGAATCTCGTTCTATCTCGTTCGAACTGTGACGTAAAGGAACGTCGAGTCCGGTCGGGCCCAATCACGGCAAACAACCTTGGACCACCGGTTGCCGTAGGCATTACTTTTGATTTCTTGTCTGAGGCCGAAATACCAATTTTAATTTTTTTCCCAAAAGCATGCTATAAGTACATAGGCCGTAGCATCTGTCGCCTACGGCCAATATACTTATAGCATGCTTTTGGAAAAAAAATCAAAATTGGTATTTCGGCCTCAGACAAGAAATCAAAAGTGATGCCTGCGGCAACCAGTGGTCTCAGGCTATTTACCGTGATTGGCCCCGACCGGACTTGACGTTCCTTTACGTCACAGTTCGAACGCGATAGAACGAGATTTGGCCATACCGTAGTCCAAACAAGGACATTGTTGAATCTCGTTCTATCTCGTTCGAACTGTGACGTAAAGGAACGTCGAGTCCGGTCGGGCCCAATCACGGCAAACAACCTTGGACCACCGGTTGCCGTAGGCATTACATTTGATTTCTTGTCTGAGGCCGAAATACCAATTTTAATTTTTTCCCCAAAAGCATGCTATAAGTACATAGGCCGTAGCATCTGTCGCCTACGGCCAATATACTTATAGCATGCTTTTGGAAAAAAAATTAAAATTGGTATTTCGGCCTCAGACAAGAAATCAAAAGTGATGCCTGCGGCAACCAGTGGTCTCAGGCTATTTACCGTGATTGGGCCCGACCGGACTCGACGTTCCTTTACGTCACAGTTCGAACGCGATAGAACGAGATTTGGCCATACCGTAGTCCAAACAAGGACATTGTACGGCCAAATCAAGTTGAATCTCGTTCTATCTCGTTCGAACTGTGACGTAAAGGAACGTCGAGTCCGGTCGGGCCCAATCACGGCAAACAACCTTGGACCACCGGTTGCCGTAGGCATTACTTTTGATTTCTTGTCTGAGGCCGAAATACCAATTTTAATTTTTTTCCCAAAAGCATGCTATAAGTACATAGGCCGTAGCATCTGTCGCCTACGGCCAATATACTTATAGCATGCTTTTGGAAAAAAAATTAAAATTGGTATTTCGGCCTCAGACAAGAAATCAAAAGTGATGCCTGCGGCAACCAGTGGTCTCAGGCTATTTACCGTGATTGGCCCCGACCGGACTTGACGTTCCTTTACGTCACAGTTCGAACGAGATAGAACGAGATTTGGCCATACCGTAGTCCAAACAAGGACATTGTACGGCCAAATCAGGTTGAATCTCGTTCTATCTCGTTCGAACTGTGACGTAAAGGAACGTCGAGTCCGGTCGGGCCCAATCACGGCAAACAACCTTGGACCACCGGTTGCCGTAGGCATTACTTTTGATTTCTTGTCTGAGGCCGAAATACCAATTTTAATTTTTTTCCCAAAAGCATGCTATAAGTACATAGGCCGTAGCATCTGTCGCCTACGGCCAATATACTTATAGCATGCTTTTGGAAAAAAATTAAAATTGGTATTTCGGCCTCAGACAAGAAATCAAAAGTGATGCCTGCGGCAACCAGTGGTCTCAGGCTATTTACCGTGATTGGCCCCGACCGGACTTGACGTTCCTTTACGTCACAGTTCGAACGCGATAGAACGAGATTTGGCCATACCGTAGTCCAAACAAGGACATTGTACGGCCAAATCAGATTGAATCTCGTTCTATCTCGTTCGAACTGTGACGTAAAGGAACGTCGAGTCCGGTCGGGCCCAATCACGGCAAACAACCTTGGACCACCGGTTGCCGTAGGCATTACTTTTGATTTCTTGTCTGAGGCCGAAATACCAATTTTAATTTTTTTCCCAAAAGCATGCTATAAGTACATAGGCCGTAGCATCTGTCGCCTACGGCCAATATACTTATAGCATGCTTTTGGAAAAAAAATCAAAATTGGTATTTCGGCCTCAGACAAGAAATCAAAAGTGATGCCTGCGGCAACCAGTGGTCTCAGGCTATTTACCGTGATTGGCCCCGACCGGACTTGACGTTCCTTTACGTCACAGTTCGAACGCGATAGAACGAGATTTGGCCATACCGTAGTCCAAACAAGGACATTGTTAAATCTCGTTCTATCTCGTTCGAACTGTGACGTAAAGGAACGTCGAGTCCGGTCGGGCCCAATCACGGCAAACAACCTTGGACCACCGGTTGCCGTAGGCATTACATTTGATTTCTTGTCTGAGGCCGAAATACCAATTTTAATTTTTTTCCCAAAAGCATGCTATAAGTACATAGGCCGTAGCATCTGTCGCCTACGGCCAATATACTTATAGCATGCTTTTGGAAAAAAAATTAAAATTGGTATTTCGGCCTCAGACAAGAAATCAAAAGTGATGCCTGCGGCAACCAGTGGTCTCAGGCTATTTACCGTGATTGGCCCCGACCGGACTTGACGTTCCTTTACGTCACAGTTCGAACGAGATAGAACGAGATTTGGCCATACCGTAGTCCAAACAAGGACATTGTACGGCCAAATCAGGTTGAATCTCGTTCTATCTCGTTCGAACTGTGACGTAAAGGAACGTCGAGTCCGGTCGGGCCCAATCACGGCAAACAACCTTGGACCACCGGTTGCCGTAGGCATTACTTTTGATTTCTTGTCTGAGGCCGAAATACCAATTTTAATTTTTTTCCCAAAAGCATGCTATAAGTACATAGGCCGTAGCATCTGTCGCCTACGGCCAATATACTTATAGCATGCTTTTGGAAAAAAATTAAAATTGGTATTTCGGCCTCAGACAAGAAATCAAAAGTGATGCCTGCGGCAACCAGTGGTCTCAGGCTATTTACCGTGATTGGCCCCGACCGGACTTGACGTTCCTTTACGTCACAGTTCGAACGCGATAGAACGAGATTTGGCCATACCGTAGTCCAAACAAGGACATTGTACAGCCAAATCAGGTTGAATCTCGTTCTATCTCGTTCGAACTGTGACGTAAAGGAACGTCGAGTCCGGTCGGGCCCAATCACGGCAAACAACCTTGGACCACCGGTTGCCGTAGGCATTACTTTTGATTTCTTGTCTGAGGCCGAAATACCAATTTTAATTTTTTTTCCCAAAAGCATGCTATAAGTACATAGGCCGTAGCATCTGTCGCCTACGGCATATATACTTATAGCATGCTTTTGGAAAAAAAATCAAAATTGGTATTTCGGCCTCAGACAAGAAATCAAAAGTGATGCCTGCGGCAACCAGTGGTCTCAGGCTATTTACCGTGATTGGCCCCGACCGGACTTGACGTTCCTTTACGTCACAGTTCGAACGAGATAGAACGAGATTTGGCCATACCGTAGTCCAAACAAGGACATTGTACGGCCAAATCAGGTTGAATCTCGTTCTATCTCGTTCGAACTGTGACGTAAAGGAACGTCGAGTCCGGTCGGGCCCAATCACGGCAAACAACCTTGGACCACCGGTTGCCGTAGGCATTACTTTTGATTTCTTGTCTGAGGCCGAAATACCAATTTTAATTTTTTTCCCAAAAGCATGCTATAAGTACATAGGCCGTAGCATCTGTCGCCTACGGCCAATATACTTATAGCATGCTTTTGGAAAAAAAATTAAAATTGGTATTTCGGCCTCAGACAAGAAATCAAAAGTGATGCCTGCGGCAACCAGTGGTCTCAGGCTATTTACCGTGATTGGGCCCGACCGGACTCGACGTTCCTTTACGTCACAGTTCGAACGCGATAGAACGAGATTTGGCCATACCATAGTCCAAACAAGGACATTGTACGGCCAAATCAAGTTGAATCTCGTTCTATCTCGTTCGAACTGTGACGTAAAGGAACGTCGAGTCCGGTCGGGCCCAATCACGGCAAACAACCTTGGACCACCGGTTGCCGTAGGCATTACTTTTGATTTCTTGTCTGAGGCCGAAATACCAATTTTAATTTTTTTCCCAAAAGCATGCTATAAGTACATAGGCCGTAGCATCTGTCGCCTACGGCCAATATACTTATAGCATGCTTTTGGAAAAAAAATTAAAATTGGTATTTCGGCCTCAGACAAGAAATCAAAAGTGATGCCTGCGGCAACCAGTGGTCTCAGGCTATTTACCGTGATTGGCCCCGACCGGACTTGACGTTCCTTTACGTCACAGTTCGAACGCGATAGAACGAGATTTGGCCATACCGTAGTCCAAACAAGGACATTGTTGAATCTCGTTCTATCTCGTTCGAACTGTGACGTAAAGGAACGTCGAGTCCGGTCGGGCCCAATCACGGCAAACAACCTTGGACCACCGGTTGCCGTAGGCATTACATTTGATTTCTTGTCTGAGGCCGAAATACCAATTTTAATTTTTTTCCCAAAAGCATGCTATAAGTACATAGGCCGTAGCATCTGTCGCCTACGGCCAATATACTTATAGCATGCTTTTGGAAAAAAAATTAAAATTGGTATTTCGGCCTCAGACAAGAAATCAAAAGTGATGCCTGCGGCAACCAGTGGTCTCAGGCTATTTACCGTGATTGGGCCCGACCGGACTCGACGTTCCTTTACGTCACAGTTCGAACGCGATAGAACGAGATTTGGCCATACCGTAGTCCAAACAAGGACATTGTTAAATCTCGTTCTATCTCGTTCGAACTGTGACGTAAAGGAACGTCGAGTCCGGTCGGGCCCAATCACGGCAAACAACCTTGGACCACCGGTTGCCGTAGGCATTACAGTTGATTTCTTGTCTGAGGCCGAAATACCAATTTTAATTTTTTCCCCAAAAGCATGCTATAAGTACATAGGCCGTAGCATCTGTCGCCTACGGCCAATATACTTATAGCATGCTTTTGGAAAAAAAATTAAAATTGGTATTTCGGCCTCAGACAAGAAATCAAAAGTGATGCCTGCGGCAACCAGTGGTCTCAGGCTATTTACCGTGATTGGGCCCGACCGGACTCGACGTTCCTTTACGTCACAGTTCGAACGCGATAGAACGAGATTTGGCCATACCGTAGTCCAAACAAGGACATTGTACGGCCAAATCAAGTTGAATCTCGTTCTATCTCGTTCGAACTGTGACGTAAAGGAACGTCGAGTCCGGTCGGGCCCAATCACGGCAAACAACCTTGGACCACCGGTTGCCGTAGGCATTACTTTTGATTTCTTGTCTGAGGCCGAAATACCAATTTTAATTTTTTTCCCAAAAGCATGCTATAAGTACATAGGCCGTAGCATCTGTCGCCTACGGCCAATATACTTATAGCATGCTTTTGGAAAAAAAATTAAAATTGGTATTTCGGCCTCAGACAAGAAATCAAAAGTGATGCCTGCGGCAACCAGTGGTCTCAGGCTATTTACCGTGATTGGCCCCGACCGGACTTGACGTTCCTTTACGTCACAGTTCGAACGAGATAGAACGAGATTTGGCCATACCGTAGTCCAAACAAGGACATTGTACGGCCAAATCAGGTTGAATCTCGTTCTATCTCGTTCGAACTGTGACGTAAAGGAACGTCGAGTCCGGTCGGGCCCAATCACGGCAAACAACCTTGGACCACCGGTTGCCGTAGGCATTACTTTTGATTTCTTGTCTGAGGCCGAAATACCAATTTTAATTTTTTTCCCAAAAGCATGCTATAAGTACATAGGCCGTAGCATCTGTCGCCTACGGCCAATATACTTATAGCATGCTTTTGGAAAAAAATTAAAATTGGTATTTCGGCCTCAGACAAGAAATCAAAAGTGATGCCTGCGGCAACCAGTGGTCTCAGGCTATTTACCGTGATTGGCCCCGACCGGACTTGACGTTCCTTTACGTCACAGTTCGAACGCGATAGAACGAGATTTGGCCATACCGTAGTCCAAACAAGGACATTGTACAGCCAAATCAGGTTGAATCTCGTTCTATCTCGTTCGAACTGTGACGTAAAGGAACGTCGAGTCCGGTCGGGCCCAATCACGGCAAACAACCTTGGACCACCGGTTGCCGTAGGCATTACTTTTGATTTCTTGTCTGAGGCCGAAATACCAATTTTAATTTTTTTTCCCAAAAGCATGCTATAAGTACATAGGCCGTAGCATCTGTCGCCTACGGCATATATACTTATAGCATGCTTTTGGAAAAAAAATCAAAATTGGTATTTCGGCCTCAGACAAGAAATCAAAAGTGATGCCTGCGGCAACCAGTGGTCTCAGGCTATTTACCGTGATTGGCCCCGACCGGACTTGACGTTCCTTTACGTCACAGTTCGAACGAGATAGAACGAGATTTGGCCATACCGTAGTCCAAACAAGGACATTGTACGGCCAAATCAGGTTGAATCTCGTTCTATCTCGTTCGAACTGTGACGTAAAGGAACGTCGAGTCCGGTCGGGCCCAATCACGGCAAACAACCTTGGACCACCGGTTGCCGTAGGCATTACTTTTGATTTCTTGTCTGAGGCCGAAATACCAATTTTAATTTTTTTCCCAAAAGCATGCTATAAGTACATAGGCCGTAGCATCTGTCGCCTACGGCCAATATACTTATAGCATGCTTTTGGAAAAAAAATTAAAATTGGTATTTCGGCCTCAGACAAGAAATCAAAAGTGATGCCTGCGGCAACCAGTGGTCTCAGGCTATTTACCGTGATTGGGCCCGACCGGACTCGACGTTCCTTTACGTCACAGTTCGAACGCGATAGAACGAGATTTGGCCATACCATAGTCCAAACAAGGACATTGTACGGCCAAATCAAGTTGAATCTCGTTCTATCTCGTTCGAACTGTGACGTAAAGGAACGTCGAGTCCGGTCGGGCCCAATCACGGCAAACAACCTTGGACCACCGGTTGCCGTAGGCATTACTTTTGATTTCTTGTCTGAGGCCGAAATACCAATTTTAATTTTTTTCCCAAAAGCATGCTATAAGTACATAGGCCGTAGCATCTGTCGCCTACGGCCAATATACTTATAGCATGCTTTTGGAAAAAAAATTAAAATTGGTATTTCGGCCTCAGACAAGAAATCAAAAGTGATGCCTGCGGCAACCAGTGGTCTCAGGCTATTTACCGTGATTGGCCCCGACCGGACTTGACGTTCCTTTACGTCACAGTTCGAACGCGATAGAACGAGATTTGGCCATACCGTAGTCCAAACAAGGACATTGTTGAATCTCGTTCTATCTCGTTCGAACTGTGACGTAAAGGAACGTCGAGTCCGGTCGGGCCCAATCACGGCAAACAACCTTGGACCACCGGTTGCCGTAGGCATTACATTTGATTTCTTGTCTGAGGCCGAAATACCAATTTTAATTTTTTTCCCAAAAGCATGCTATAAGTACATAGGCCGTAGCATCTGTCGCCTACGGCCAATATACTTATAGCATGCTTTTGGAAAAAAAATTAAAATTGGTATTTCGGCCTCAGACAAGAAATCAAAAGTGATGCCTGCGGCAACCAGTGGTCTCAGGCTATTTACCGTGATTGGGCCCGACCGGACTCGACGTTCCTTTACGTCACAGTTCGAACGCGATAGAACGAGATTTGGCCATACCGTAGTCCAAACAAGGACATTGTTAAATCTCGTTCTATCTCGTTCGAACTGTGACGTAAAGGAACGTCGAGTCCGGTCGGGCCCAATCACGGCAAACAACCTTGGACCACCGGTTGCCGTAGGCATTACAGTTGATTTCTTGTCTGAGGCCGAAATACCAATTTTAATTTTTTCCCCAAAAGCATGCTATAAGTACATAGGCCGTAGCATCTGTCGCCTACGGCCAATATACTTATAGCATGCTTTTGGAAAAAAAATTAAAATTGGTATTTCGGCCTCAGACAAGAAATCAAAAGTGATGCCTGCGGCAACCAGTGGTCTCAGGCTATTTACCGTGATTGGGCCCGACCGGACTCGACGTTCCTTTACGTCACAGTTCGAACGCGATAGAACGAGATTTGGCCATACCGTAGTCCAAACAAGGACATTGTACGGCCAAATCAAGTTGAATCTCGTTCTATCTCGTTCGAACTGTGACGTAAAGGAACGTCGAGTCCGGTCGGGCCCAATCACGGCAAACAACCTTGGACCACCGGTTGCCGTAGGCATTACTTTTGATTTCTTGTCTGAGGCCGAAATACCAATTTTAATTTTTTTCCCAAAAGCATGCTATAAGTACATAGGCCGTAGCATCTGTCGCCTACGGCCAATATACTTATAGCATGCTTTTGGAAAAAAAATTAAAATTGGTATTTCGGCCTCAGACAAGAAATCAAAAGTGATGCCTGCGGCAACCAGTGGTCTCAGGCTATTTACCGTGATTGGCCCCGACCGGACTTGACGTTCCTTTACGTCACAGTTCGAACGAGATAGAACGAGATTTGGCCATACCGTAGTCCAAACAAGGACATTGTACGGCCAAATCAGGTTGAATCTCGTTCTATCTCGTTCGAACTGTGACGTAAAGGAACGTCGAGTCCGGTCGGGCCCAATCACGGCAAACAACCTTGGACCACCGGTTGCCGTAGGCATTACTTTTGATTTCTTGTCTGAGGCCGAAATACCAATTTTAATTTTTTTCCCAAAAGCATGCTATAAGTACATAGGCCGTAGCATCTGTCGCCTACGGCCAATATACTTATAGCATGCTTTTGGAAAAAAATTAAAATTGGTATTTCGGCCTCAGACAAGAAATCAAAAGTGATGCCTGCGGCAACCAGTGGTCTCAGGCTATTTACCGTGATTGGCCCCGACCGGACTTGACGTTCCTTTACGTCACAGTTCGAACGCGATAGAACGAGATTTGGCCATACCGTAGTCCAAACAAGGACATTGTACAGCCAAATCAGGTTGAATCTCGTTCTATCTCGTTCGAACTGTGACGTAAAGGAACGTCGAGTCCGGTCGGGCCCAATCACGGCAAACAACCTTGGACCACCGGTTGCCGTAGGCATTACTTTTGATTTCTTGTCTGAGGCCGAAATACCAATTTTAATTTTTTTTCCCAAAAGCATGCTATAAGTACATAGGCCGTAGCATCTGTCGCCTACGGCATATATACTTATAGCATGCTTTTGGAAAAAAAATCAAAATTGGTATTTCGGCCTCAGACAAGAAATCAAAAGTGATGCCTGCGGCAACCAGTGGTCTCAGGCTATTTACCGTGATTGGCCCCGACCGGACTTGACGTTCCTTTACGTCACAGTTCGAACGAGATAGAACGAGATTTGGCCATACCGTAGTCCAAACAAGGACATTGTACGGCCAAATCAGGTTGAATCTCGTTCTATCTCGTTCGAACTGTGACGTAAAGGAACGTCGAGTCCGGTCGGGCCCAATCACGGCAAACAACCTTGGACCACCGGTTGCCGTAGGCATTACTTTTGATTTCTTGTCTGAGGCCGAAATACCAATTTTAATTTTTTTCCCAAAAGCATGCTATAAGTACATAGGCCGTAGCATCTGTCGCCTACGGCCAATATACTTATAGCATGCTTTTGGAAAAAAAATTAAAATTGGTATTTCGGCCTCAGACAAGAAATCAAAAGTGATGCCTGCGGCAACCAGTGGTCTCAGGCTATTTACCGTGATTGGGCCCGACCGGACTCGACGTTCCTTTACGTCACAGTTCGAACGCGATAGAACGAGATTTGGCCATACCATAGTCCAAACAAGGACATTGTACGGCCAAATCAAGTTGAATCTCGTTCTATCTCGTTCGAACTGTGACGTAAAGGAACGTCGAGTCCGGTCGGGCCCAATCACGGCAAACAACCTTGGACCACCGGTTGCCGTAGGCATTACTTTTGATTTCTTGTCTGAGGCCGAAATACCAATTTTAATTTTTTTCCCAAAAGCATGCTATAAGTACATAGGCCGTAGCATCTGTCGCCTACGGCCAATATACTTATAGCATGCTTTTGGAAAAAAAATTAAAATTGGTATTTCGGCCTCAGACAAGAAATCAAAAGTGATGCCTGCGGCAACCAGTGGTCTCAGGCTATTTACCGTGATTGGCCCCGACCGGACTTGACGTTCCTTTACGTCACAGTTCGAACGCGATAGAACGAGATTTGGCCATACCGTAGTCCAAACAAGGACATTGTTGAATCTCGTTCTATCTCGTTCGAACTGTGACGTAAAGGAACGTCGAGTCCGGTCGGGCCCAATCACGGCAAACAACCTTGGACCACCGGTTGCCGTAGGCATTACATTTGATTTCTTGTCTGAGGCCGAAATACCAATTTTAATTTTTTTCCCAAAAGCATGCTATAAGTACATAGGCCGTAGCATCTGTCGCCTACGGCCAATATACTTATAGCATGCTTTTGGAAAAAAAATTAAAATTGGTATTTCGGCCTCAGACAAGAAATCAAAAGTGATGCCTGCGGCAACCAGTGGTCTCAGGCTATTTACCGTGATTGGGCCCGACCGGACTCGACGTTCCTTTACGTCACAGTTCGAACGCGATAGAACGAGATTTGGCCATACCGTAGTCCAAACAAGGACATTGTTAAATCTCGTTCTATCTCGTTCGAACTGTGACGTAAAGGAACGTCGAGTCCGGTCGGGCCCAATCACGGCAAACAACCTTGGACCACCGGTTGCCGTAGGCATTACAGTTGATTTCTTGTCTGAGGCCGAAATACCAATTTTAATTTTTTCCCCAAAAGCATGCTATAAGTACATAGGCCGTAGCATCTGTCGCCTACGGCCAATATACTTATAGCATGCTTTTGGAAAAAAAATTAAAATTGGTATTTCGGCCTCAGACAAGAAATCAAAAGTGATGCCTGCGGCAACCAGTGGTCTCAGGCTATTTACCGTGATTGGGCCCGACCGGACTCGACGTTCCTTTACGTCACAGTTCGAACGCGATAGAACGAGATTTGGCCATACCGTAGTCCAAACAAGGACATTGTACGGCCAAATCAAGTTGAATCTCGTTCTATCTCGTTCGAACTGTGACGTAAAGGAACGTCGAGTCCGGTCGGGCCCAATCACGGCAAACAACCTTGGACCACCGGTTGCCGTAGGCATTACTTTTGATTTCTTGTCTGAGGCCGAAATACCAATTTTAATTTTTTTCCCAAAAGCATGCTATAAGTACATAGGCCGTAGCATCTGTCGCCTACGGCCAATATACTTATAGCATGCTTTTGGAAAAAAAATTAAAATTGGTATTTCGGCCTCAGACAAGAAATCAAAAGTGATGCCTGCGGCAACCAGTGGTCTCAGGCTATTTACCGTGATTGGCCCCGACCGGACTTGACGTTCCTTTACGCCACAGTTCGAACGCGATAGAACGAGATTTGGCCATACCGTAGTCCAAACAAGGACATTGTTGAATCTCGTTCTATCTCGTTCGAACTGTGACGTAAAGGAACGTCGAGTCCGGTCGGGCCCAATCACGGCAAACAACCTTGGACCACCGGTTGCCGTAGGCATTACATTTGATTTCTTGTCTGAGGCCGAAATACCAATTTTAATTTTTTTCCCAAAAGCATGCTATAAGTACATAGGCCGTAGCATCTGTCGCCTACGGCCAATATACTTATAGCATGCTTTTGGAAAAAAAATTAAAATTGGTATTTCGGCCTCAGACAAGAAATCAAAAGTGATGCCTGCGGCAACCAGTGGTCTCAGGCTATTTACCGTGATTGGGCCCGACCGGACTCGACGTTCCTTTACGTCACAGTTCGAACGCGATAGAACGAGATTTGGCCATACCGTAGTCCAAACAAGGACATTGTACGGCCAAATCAAGTTGAATCTCGTTCTATCTCGTTCGAACTGTGACGTAAAGGAACGTCGAGTCCGGTCGGGCCCAATCACGGCAAACAACCTTGGACCACCGGTTGCCGTAGGCATTACTTTTGATTTCTTGTCTGAGGCCGAAATACCAATTTTAATTTTTTTCCCAAAAGCATGCTATAAGTACATAGGCCGTAGCATCTGTCGCCTACGGCCAATATACTTATAGCATGCTTTTGGAAAAAAAATTAAAATTGGTATTTCGGCCTCAGACAAGAAATCAAAAGTGATGCCTGCGGCAACCAGTGGTCTCAGGCTATTTACCGTGATTGGCCCCGACCGGACTTGACGTTCCTTTACGTCACAGTTCGAACGAGATAGAACGAGATTTGGCCATACCGTAGTCCAAACAAGGACATTGTACGGCCAAATCAGGTTGAATCTCGTTCTATCTCGTTCGAACTGTGACGTAAAGGAACGTCGAGTCCGGTCGGGCCCAATCACGGCAAACAACCTTGGACCACCGGTTGCCGTAGGCATTACTTTTGATTTCTTGTCTGAGGCCGAAATACCAATTTTAATTTTTTTCCCAAAAGCATGCTATAAGTACATAGGCCGTAGCATCTGTCGCCTACGGCCAATATACTTATAGCATGCTTTTGGAAAAAAATTAAAATTGGTATTTCGGCCTCAGACAAGAAATCAAAAGTGATGCCTGCGGCAACCAGTGGTCTCAGGCTATTTACCGTGATTGGCCCCGACCGGACTTGACGTTCCTTTACGTCACAGTTCGAACGCGATAGAACGAGATTTGGCCATACCGTAGTCCAAACAAGGACATTGTACAGCCAAATCAGGTTGAATCTCGTTCTATCTCGTTCGAACTGTGACGTAAAGGAACGTCGAGTCCGGTCGGGCCCAATCACGGCAAACAACCTTGGACCACCGGTTGCCGTAGGCATTACTTTTGATTTCTTGTCTGAGGCCGAAATACCAATTTTAATTTTTTTTCCCAAAAGCATGCTATAAGTACATAGGCCGTAGCATCTGTTGCCTACGGCATATATACTTATAGCATGCTTTTGGAAAAAAAATCAAAATTGGTATTTCGGCCTCAGACAAGAAATCAAAAGTGATGCCTGCGGCAACCAGTGGTCTCAGGCTATTTACCGTGATTGGCCCCGACCGGACTTGACGTTCCTTTACGTCACAGTTCGAACGAGATAGAACGAGATTTGGCCATACCGTAGTCCAAACAAGGACATTGTACGGCCAAATCAGGTTGAATCTCGTTCTATCTCGTTCGAACTGTGACGTAAAGGAACGTCGAGTCCGGTCGGGCCCAATCACGGCAAACAACCTTGGACCACCGGTTGCCGTAGGCATTACTTTTGATTTCTTGTCTGAGGCCGAAATACCAATTTTAATTTTTTTTCCAAAAGCATGCTATAAGTATATTGGCCGTAGGCGACAGATGCTACGGCCTATGTACTTATAGCATGCTTTTGGGAAAAAAATTAAAATTGGTATTTCGGCCACAGACAAGAAATCAAAAGTAATGCCTACGGCAACCGGTGGTCCAAGGTTGTTTGCCGTGATTGGGCCCGACCGGACTCGACGTTCCTTTACGTCACAGTTCGAACGAGATAGAACGAGATTCAACCTGATTTGGCCGTACAATGTCCTTGTTTGGACTACGGTATGGCCAAATCTCGTTCTATCGCGTTCGAACTGTGACGTAAAGGAACGTCGAGTCCGGTCCGGGCCAATCACGGTAAATAGCCTGAGACCACTGGTTGCCGCAGGCATCACTTTTGATTTCTTGTCTGAGGCCGAAATACCAATTTTAATTTTTTTTCCAAAAGCATGCTATAAGTATATTGGCCGTAGACGACAGATGCTACGGCCTATGTACTTATAGCATGCTTTTGGGAAAAAAATTAAAATTGGTATTTCGGCCTCAGACAAGAAATCAAAAGTAATGCCTACGGCAACCGGTGGTCCAAGGTTGTTTGCCGTGATTGGGCCCGACCGGACTCGACGTTCCTTTACGTCACAGTTCGAACGAGATAGAACGAGATTCAATCTGATTTGGCCGCCGTACAATGTCCTTGTTTGGACTACGGTATGGCCAAATCTCGTTCTATCGCGTTCGAACTGTGACGTAAAGGAACGTCAAGTCCGGTCGGGGCCAATCACGGTAAATAGCCTGAGACCACTGGTTGCCGCAGGCATCACTTTTGATTTCTTGTCTGAGGCCGAAATACCAATTTTAAGTTTTTTTCCAAAAGCATGCTATAAGTATATTGGCCGTAGGCGACAGATGCTACGGCCTATGTACTTATAGCATGCTTTTGGGAAAAAAATTAAAATTGGTATTTCGGCTTCAGACAAGAAATCAAAAGTAATGCCTACGGCAACCGGTGGTCCAAGGTTGTTTGCCGTGATTGGGCCCGACCGGACTCGACGTTCCTTTACGTCACAGTTCGAACGAGATAGAACGAGATTCAACCTGATTTGGCTGTACAATGTCCTTGTTTGGACTACGGTATGGCCAAATCTCGTTCTATCGCGTTCGAACTGTGACGTAAAGGAACGTCGAGTCCGGTCGGGCCCAATCACGGTAAATAGCCTGAGACCACTGGTTGCCGCAGGCATCACTTTTGATTTCTTGTCTGAGGCCGAAATACCAATTTTAATTTTTTTTCCAAAAGCATGCTATAAGTATATTGGCCGTAGGCGACAGATGCTACGGCCTATGTACTTATAGCATGCTTTGGGGAAAAAAATTAAAATTGGTATTTCGGCCACAGACAAGAAATCAAAAGTAATGCCTACGGCAACCGGTGGTCCAAGGTTGTTTGCCGTGATTGGGCCCGACCGGACTCGACGTTCCTTTACGTCACAGTTCGAACGAGATAGAACGAGATTCAACCTGATTTGGCTGTACAATGTCCTTGTTTGGACTACGGTATGGCCAAATCTCGTTCTATCGCGTTCGAACTGTGACGTAATGGAACGTCGAGTCCGGTCGGGCCCAATCACGGTAAATAGCCTGAGACCACTGGTTGCCGCAGGCATCACTTTTGATTTCTTGTCTGAGGCCGAAATACCAATTTTAATTTTTTTTCCAAAAGCATGCTATAAGTATATTGGCCGTAGGCGACAGATGCTACGGCCTATGTACTTATAGCATGCTTTTGGGAAAAAAATTAAAATTGGTATTTCGGCCTCAGACAAGAAATCAAAAGTAATGCCTACGGCAACCGGTGGTCCAAGGTTGTTTGCCGTGATTGGGCCCGACCGGACTCGACGTTCCTTTACGTCACAGTTCGAACGAGATAGAACGAGATTCAACCTGATTTGGCTGTACAATGTCCTTGTTTGGACTACGGTATGGCCAAATCTCGTTCTATCGCGTTCGAACTGTGACGTAAAGGAACGTCAAGTCCGGTCGGGGCCAATCACGGTAAATAGCCTGAGACCACTGGTTGCCGCAGGCATCACTTTTGATTTCTTGTCTGAGGCCGAAATACCAATTTTAATTTTTTTTCCAAAAGCATGCTATAAGTATATTGGCCGTAGGCGACAGATGCTACGGCCTATGTACTTATAGCATGCTTTTGGGAAAAAAATTAAAATTGGTATTTCGGCCTCAGACAAGAAATCAAAAGTAATGCCTACGGCAACCGGTGGTCCAAGGTTGTTTGCCGTGATTGGGCCCGACCGGACTCGACGTTCCTTTACGTCACAGTTCGAACGAGATAGAACGAGATTCAACCTGATTTGGCCGTACAATGTCCTTGTTTGGACTACGGTATGGCCAAATCTCGTTCTATCGCGTTCGAACTGTGACGTAAAGGAACGTCAAGTCCGGTCGGGGCCAATCACGGTAAATAGCCTGAGACCACTGGTTGCCGCAGGCATCACTTTTGATTTCTTGTCTGAGGCCGAAAAACCAATTTTAATTTTTTTTCCAAAAGCATGCTATAAGTATATTGGCCGTAGGCGACAGATGCTACGGCCTATGTACTTATAGCATGCTTTTGGGAAAAAAATTAAAATTGGTATTTCGGCCTCAGACAAGAAATCAAAAGTAATGCCTACGGCAACCGGTGGACCAAGGTTGTTTGCCGTGATTGGGCCCGACCGGACTTGACGTTCCTTTACGTCACAGTTCGAACGAGATAGAACGAGATTCAATCTGATTTGGCTGTACAATGTCCTTGTTTGGACTACGGTATGGCCAAATCTCGTTCTATCGCGTTCGAACTGTGACGTAAAGGAACGTCAAGTCCGGTCGGGGCCAATCACGGTAAATAGCCTGAGACCACTGGTTGCCGCAGGCATCACTTTTGATTTCTTGTCTGAGGCCGAAATACCAATTTTAAGTTTTTTTCCAAAAGCATGCTATAAGTATATTGGCCGTAGGCGACAGATGCTACGGCCTATGTACTTATAGCATGCTTTTGGGAAAAAAATTAAAATTGGTATTTCGGCTTCAGACAAGAAATCAAAAGTAATGCCTACGGCAACCGGTGGTCCAAGGTTGTTTGCCGTGATTGGGCCCGACCGGACTCGACGTTCCTTTACGTCACAGTTCGAACGAGATAGAACGAGATTCAACCTGATTTGGCTGTACAATGTCCTTGTTTGGACTACGGTATGGCCAAATCTCGTTCTATCGCGTTCGAACTGTGACGTAAAGGAACGTCGAGTCCGGTCGGGCCCAATCACGGTAAATAGCCTGAGACCACTGGTTGCCGCAGGCATCACTTTTGATTTCTTGTCTGAGGCCGAAATACCAATTTTAATTTTTTTTCCAAAAGCATGCTATAAGTATATTGGCCGTAGGCGACAGATGCTACGGCCTATGTACTTATAGCATGCTTTTGGGAAAAAAATTAAAATTGGTATTTCGGCCTCAGACAAGAAATCAAAAGTAATGCCTACGGCAACCGGTGGTCCAAGGTTGTTTGCCGTGATTGGGCCCGACCGGACTCGACGTTCCTTTACGTCACAGTTCGAACGAGATAGAACGAGATTCAACCTGATTTGGCTGTACAATGTCCTTGTTTGGACTACGGTATAGCCAAATCTCGTTCTATCGCGTTCGAACTGTGACGTAAAGGAACGTCAAGTCCGGTCGGGGCCAATCACGGTAAATAGCCTGAGACCACTGGTTGCCGCAGGCATCACTTTTGATTTCTTGTCTGAGGCCGAAATACCAATTTTAATTTTTTTTCCAAAAGCATGCTATAAGTATATTGGCCGTAGGCGACAGATGCTACGGCCTATGTACTTATAGCATGCTTTTGGGAAAAAAATTAAAATTGGTATTTCGGCCACAGACAAGAAATCAAAAGTAATGCCTACGGCAACCGGTGGTCCAAGGTTGTTTGCCGTGATTGGGCCCGACCGGACTCGACGTTCCTTTACGTCACAGTTCGAACGAGATAGAACGAGATTCAACCTGATTTGGCCGTACAATGTCCTTGTTTGGACTACGGTATGGCCAAATCTCGTTCTATCGCGTTCGAACTGTGACGTAAAGGAACGTCGAGTCCGGTCGGGGCCAATCACGGTAAATAGCCTGAGACCACTGGTTGCCGCAGGCATCACTTTTGATTTCTTGTCTGAGGCCGAAATACCAATTTTAAGTTTTTTTCCAAAAGCATGCTATAAGTATATTGGCCGTAGGCGACAGATGCTACGGCCTATGTACTTATAGCATGCTTTTGGGAAAAAAATTAAAATTGGTATTTCGGCCTCAGACAAGAAATCAAAAGTAATGCCTACGGCAACCGGTGGTCCAAGGTTGTTTGCCGTGATTGGGCCCGACCGGACTAGACGTTCCTTTACGTCACAGTTCGAACGAGATAGAACGAGATTCAACCTGATTTGGCTGTACAATGTCCTTGTTTGGACTACGGTATGGCCAAATCTCGTTCTATCGCGTTCGAACTGTGACGTAAAGGAACGTCGAGTCCGGTCGGGCCCAATCACGGTAAATAGCCTGAGACCACTGGTTGCCGCAGGCATCACTTTTGATTTCTTGTCTGAGGCCGAAATACCAATTTTAATTTTTTTTCCAAAAGCATGCTATAAGTATATTGGCCGTAGGCGACAGATGCTACGGCCTATGTACTTATAGCATGCTTTTGGGAAAAAAATTAAAATTGGTATTTCGGCCTCAGACAAGAAATCAAAAGTAATGCCTACGGCAACCGGTGGTCCAAGGTTGTTTGCCGTGATTGGGCCCGACCGGACTCGACGTTCCTTTACGTCACAGTTCGAACGAGATAGAACGAGATTCAACCTGATTTGGCTGTACAATGTCCTTGTTTGGACTACGGTATGGCCAAATCTCGTTCTATCGCGTTCGAACTGTGACGTAAAGGAACGTCAAGTCCGGTCGGGGCCAATCACGGTAAATAGCCTGAGACCACTGGTTGCCGCAGGCATCACTTTTGATTTCTTGTCTGAGGCCGAAATACCAATTTTAATTTTTTTTCCAAAAGCATGCTATAAGTATATTGGCCGTAGGCGACAGATGCTACGGCCTATGTACTTATAGCATGCTTTTGGGAAAAAAATTAAAATTGGTATTTCGGCCACAGACAAGAAATCAAAAGTAATGCCTACGGCAACCGGTGGTCCAAGGTTGTTTGCCGTGATTGGGCCCGACCGGACTCGACGTTCCTTTACGTCACAGTTCGAACGAGATAGAACGAGATTCAACCTGATTTGGCCGTACAATGTCCTTGTTTGGACTACGGTATGGCCAAATCTCGTTCTATCGCGTTCGAACTGTGACGTAAAGGAACGTCAAGTCCGGTCGGGGCCAATCACGGTAAATAGCCTGAGACCACTGGTTGCCGCAGGCATCACTTTTGATTTCTTGTCTGAGGCCGAAATACCAATTTTAATTTTTTTTCCAAAAGCATGCTATAAGTATATTGGCCGTAGGCGACAGATGCTACGGCCTATGTACTTATAGCATGCTTTTGGGAAAAAAAATTAAAATTGGTATTTCGGCCTCAGACAAGAAATCAAAAGTAATGCCTACGGCAACCGGTGGTCCAAGGTTGTTTGCCGTGATTGGGCCCGACCGGACTCGACGTTCCTTTACGTCACAGTTCGAACGAGATAGAACGAGATTCAACCTGATTTGGCTGTACAATGTCCTTGTTTGGACTACGGTATGGCCAAATCTCGTTCTATCGCGTTCGAACTGTGACGTAAAGGAACGTCGAGTCCGGTCGGGCCCAATCACGGTAAATAGCCTGAGACCACTGGTTGCCGCAGGCATCACTTTTGATTTCTTGTCTGAGGCCGAAATACCAATTTTAATTTTTTTTCCAAAAGCATGCTGTAAGTATATTGGCCGTAGGCGACATATGCTACGGGCTATGTACTTATAGCATGCTTTTGGGAAAAAAATTAAAATTGGTATTTCGGCCTCAGACAAGAACTCAAAAGTAATGCCTACGGCAACCGGTGGTCCAAGGTTGTTTGCCGTGATTGGGCCCGACCGGACTCGACGTTCCTTTACGTCACAGTTCGAACGAGATAGAACGAGATTCAACCTGATTTGGCCGTACAATGTCCTTGTTTGGACTACGGTATGGCCAAATCTCGTTCTATCGCGTTCGAACTGTGACGTAAAGGAACGTCAAGTCCGGTCGGGGCCAATCACGGTAAATAGCCTGAGACCACTGGTTGCCGCAGGCATCACTTTTGATTTCTGGCCTGAGGCCGAAATACCAATTTTAATTTTTTTTCCAAAAGCATGCTATACGTATATTGGCCGTAGGCGACAGATGCTACGGCCTATGTACTTACAGCATGCTTTTGGGAAAAAAATTAAAATTGGTATTTCGGCCTCAGACAAGAAATCAAAAGTAAAGCCTACGGCAACCGGTGGTCCAAGGTTGTTTGCCGTGATTGGGCCCGACCCGACTCGACGTTCCTTTACGTCACAGTTCGAACGAGATAGAACGAGATTCAACCTGATTTGGCCGTACAATGTCCTTGTTTGGACTACGGTATGGCCAAATCTCGTTCTATCGCGTTCGAACTGTGACGTAAAGGAACGTCGAGTCCGGTCGGGCCCAATCACGGTAAATAGCCTGAGACCACTGGTTGCCGCAGGCATCACTTTTGATTTCTTGTCTGAGGCCGAAATACCAATTTTAATTTTTTTTCCAAAAGCATGCTGTAAGTATATTGGCCGTAGGCGACAGATGCTACGGGCTATGTACTTATAGCATGCTTTTGGGAAAAAAATTAAAATTGGTATTTCGGCCTCAGACAAGAAATCAAAAGTAATGCCTACGGCAACCGGTGGTCCAAGGTTGTTTGCCGTGATTGGGCCCGACCGGACTCGACGTTCTTTTACGTCACAGTTCGAACGAGATAGAACGAGATTCAACCTGATTTGGCCGTACAATGTCCTTGTTTGGACTACGGTATGGCCAAATCTCGTTCTATCGCGTTCGAACTGTGACGTTAAGGAACGTCAAGTCCGGTCGGGGCCAATCACGGTAAATAGCCTGAGACCACTGGTTGCCGCAGGCATCACTTTTGATTTCTTGTCTGAGGCCGAAATACCAATTTTAATTTTTTTCCCAAAAGCATGCTATAAGTACATAGGCCGTAGCATCTGTCGCCTACGGCCAATATACTTATAGCATGCTTTTGGAAAAAAAAATTAAAATTGGTATTTCGGCCTCAGACAAGAAATCAAAATAATGCCTACGGCAACCGGTGGTCCAAGGTTGTTTGCCGTGATTGGGCCCGACCGGACTAGACGTTCCTTTACGTCACAGTTCGAACGAGATAGAACGAGATTCAACCTGATATGGCTGTACAATGTCCTTGTTTGGACTACGGTATGGCCAAATCTCGTTCTATCGCGTTCGAACTGTGACGTAAAGGAACGTCGAGTCCGGTCGGGCCCAATCACGGTAAATAGCCTGAGACCACTGGTTGCCGCAGGCATCACTTTTGATTTCTTGTCTGAGGCCGAAATACCAATTTTAATTTTTTTTTCCAAAAGCATGCTATAAGTATATTGGCCGTAGGCGACAGATGCTACGGCCTATGTACTTATAGCATGCTTTTGGGAAAAAAATTAAGATTGGTATTTCGGCCTCAGACAAGAAATCAAAAGTAATGCCTACGGCAACCGGTGGTCCAAGGTTGTTTGCCGTGATTGGGCCCGACCGGACTCGACGTTCCTTTACGTCACAGTTCGAACGAGATAGAACGAGATTCAACCTGATTTGGCCGTACAATGTCCTTGTTTGGACTACGGTATGGCCAAATCTCGTTCTATCGCGTTCGAACTGTGACGTAAAGGAACGTCGAGTCCGGTCGGGCCCAATCACGGTAAATAGCCTGAGACCACTGGTTGCCGCAGGCATCACTTTTGATTTCTTGTCTGAGGCCGAAATACCAATTTTAATTTTTTTTTCCAAAAGCATGCTATAAGTATATTGGCCGTAGGCGACAGATGCTACGGGCTATGTACTTATAGCATGCTTTTGGGAAAAAAATTAAAATTGGTATTTCGGCCTCAGACAAGAAATCAAAAGTAATGCCTACGGCAACCGGTGGTCCAAGGTTGTTTGCCGTGATTGGGCCCGACCGGACTCGACGTTCCTTTACGTCACAGTTCGAACGAGATAGAACGAGATTCAACCTGATTTGGCCGTACAATGTCCTTGTTTGGACTACGGTATGGCCAAATCTCGTTCTATCGCGTTCGAACTGTGACGTAAAGGAACGTCAAGTCCGGTCGGGGCCAATCACGGTAAATAGCCTGAGACCACTGGTTGCCGCAGGCATCACTTTTGATTTCTTGTCTGAGGCCGAAATACCAATTTTAATTTTTTTCCAAAAGCATGCTATAAGTATATTGGCCGTAGGCGACAGATGCTACGGCCTATGTACTTATAGCATGCTTTTGGGAAAAAAATTAAAATTGGTATTTCGGCCTCAGACAAGAAATCAAAAGTAATGCCTACGGCAACCGGTGGTCCAAGGTTGTTTGCCGTGATTGGGCCCGACCGGACTCGACGTTCCTTTACGTCACAGTTCGAACGAGATAGAACGAGATTCAACCTGATTTGGCCGTACAATGTCCTTGTTTGGACTACGGTATGGCCAAATCTCGTTCTATCGCGTTCGAACTGTGACGTAAAGGAACGTCAAGTCCGGTCGGGGCCAATCACGGTAAATAGCCTGAGACCACTGGTTGCCGCAGGCATCACTTTTGATTTCTTGTCTGAGGCCGAAATACCAATTTTAATTTTTTTTCCAAAAGCATGCTATAAGTATATTGGCCGTAGGCGACAGATGCTACGGCCTATGTGCTTATAGCATGCTTTTGGGAAAAAAATTAAAATTGGTATTTCGGCCTCAGACAAGAAATCAAAAGTAATGCCTACGGCAACCGGTGGTCCAAGGTTGTTTGCCGTGATTGGGCCCGACCGGACTCGACGTTCCTTTACGTCACAGTTCGAACGAGATAGAACGAGATTCAACCTGATTTGGCTGTACAATGTCCTTGTTTGGACTACGGTATGGCCAAATCTCGTTCTATCGCGGTCGAACTGTGACGTAAAGGAACGTCGAGTCCGGTCGGGCCCAATCACGGTAAATAGCCTGAGACCACTGGTTGCCGCAGGCATCACTTTTGATTTCTTGTCTGAGGCCGAAATACCAATTTTAATTTTTTTTCCAAAAGCATGCTATAAGTATATTGGCCGTAGGCGACAGATGCTACGGCCTATGTACTTATAGCATGCTTTTGGGAAAAAAATTAAAATTGGTATTTCGGCCTCAGACAAGAAATCAAAAGTAATGCCTACGGCAACCGGTGGTCCAAGGTTGTTTGCCGTGATTGGGCCCGACCGGACTCGACGTTCCTTTACGTCACAGTTCGAACGAGATAGAACGAGATTCAACCTGATTTGGCCGTACAATGTCCTTGTTTGGACTACGGTATGGCCAAATCTCGTTCTATCGCGTTCGAACTGTGACGTAAAGGAACGTCAAGTCCGGTCGGGGCCAATCACGGTTAATAGCCTGAGACCACTGGTTGCCGCAGGCATCACTTTTGATTTCTTGTCTGAGGCCGAAATACCAATTTTAATTTTTTTTCCAAAAGCATGCTGTAAGTATATTGGCCGTAGGCGACAGATGCTACGGGCTATGTACTTATAGCATGCTTTTGGGAAAAAAATTAAAATTGGTATTTCGGCCTCAGACAAGAAATCAAAATAATGCCTAAACCGGTGGTCCAAGGTTGTTTGCCGTGATTGGGCCCGACCGGACTCGACGTTCCTTTACGTCACAGTTCGAACGAGATAGAACGAGATTCAACCTGATTTGGCCGTACAATGTCCTTGTTTGGACTACGGTATGGCCAAATCTCGTTCTATCGCGTTCGAACTGTGACGTAAAGGAACGTCAAGTCCGGTCGGGGCCAATCACGGTAAATAGCCTGAGACCACTGGTTGCCGCAGGCATCACTTTTGATTTCTTGTCTGAGGCCGAAATACCAATTTTAATTTTTTTTCCAAAAGCATGCTATAAGTATATTGGCCGTAGGCGACAGATGCTACGGCCTATGTACTCGACGTTCCTTTACGTCACAGTTCGAACGAGATAGAACGAGATTCAACCTGATTTGGCTGTACAATGTCCTTGTTTGGACTACGGTATGGCCAAATCTCGTTCTATCGCGTTCGAACTGTGACGTAAAGGAACGTCAAGTCCGGTCGGGGCCAATCACGGTAAATAGCCTGAGACCACTGGTTGCCGCAGGCATCACTTTTGATTTCTTGTCTGAGGCCGAAATACCAATTTTAATTTTTTTCCAAAAGCATGCTATAAGTATATTGGCCGTAGGCGACAGATGCTACGGCCTATGTACTTATAGCATGCTTTTGGGAAAAAAATTAAAATTGGTATTTCGGCCTTAGACAAGAAATCAAAAGTAATGCCTACGGCAACCGGTGGTCCAAGGTTGTTTGCCGTGATTGGGCCCGACCGGACTCGACGTTCCTTTACGTCACAGTTCGAACGAGATAGAACGAGATTCAACCTGATTTGGCTGTACAATGTCCTTGTTTGGACTACGGTATGGCCAAATCTCGTTCTATCGCGTTCGAACTGTGACGTAAAGGAACGTCAAGTCCGGTCGGGGCCAATCACGGTAAATAGCCTGAGACCACTGGTTGCCGCAGGCATCACTTTTGATTTCTTGTCTGAGGCCGAAATACCAATTTTAATTTTTTTTCCAAAAGCATGCTATAAGTATATTGGCCGTAGGCGACAGATGCTACGGCCTATGTACTTATTGCATGCTTTTGGGAAAAAAATTAAAATTGGTATTTCGGCCTCAGACAAGAAATCAAAAGTAAAGCCTACGGCAACCGGTGGTCCAAGGTTGTTTGCCGTGATTGGGCCCGACCGGACTCGACGTTCCTTTACGTCACAGTTCGAACGAGATAGAACGAGATTCAACCTGATTTGACTGTACAATGTCCTTGTTTGGACTACGGTATGGCCAAATCTCGTTCTATCGCGTTCGAACTGTGACGTAAAGGAACGTCGCGTCCGGTCGGGCCCAATCACGGTAAATAGCCTGAGACCACTGGTTGCCGCAAGCATCACTTTTGATTTCTTGTCTGAGGCCGAAATACCAATTTTAATTTTTTTTCCAAAAGCATGCTATAAGTATATTGGCCGTAGGCGACAGATGCTACGGCCTATGTACTTATAGCATGCTTTTGGGAAAAAAATTAAAATTGGTATTTCGGCCTCAGACAAGAAATCAAAAGTAATGCCTACGGCAACCGGTGGTCCAAGGTTGTTTGCCGTGATTGGGCCCGACCGGACTCGACGTTCCTTTACGTCACAGTTCGAACGAGATAGAACGAGATTCAACCTGATTTGGCCGTACAATGTCCTTGTTTGGACTACGGTATGGCCAAATCTCGTTCTATCGCGTTCGAACTGTGACGTAAAGGAACGTCGAGTCCGGTCGGGCCCAATCACGGTAAATAGCCTGAGACCACTGGTTGCCGCAGGCATCACTTTTGATTTCTTGTCTGAGGCCGAAATACCAATTTTAATTTTTTTTCCAAAAGCATGCTGTAAGTATATTGGCCGTAGGCGACAGATGCTACGGCCTATGTACTTATAGCATGCTTTTGGGAAAAAAATTAAAATTGGTATTTCGGCCTCAGACAAGAAATCAAAAGTAATGCCTACGGCAACCGGTGGTCCAAGGTTGTTTGTCGTGATTGGGCCCGACCGGACTCGACGTTCCTTTACGTCACAGTTCGAACGAGATAGAACGAGATTCAACCTGATTTGGCCGTACAATGTCCTTGTTTGGACTACGGTATGGCCAAATCTCGTTCTATCGCGTTCGAACTGTGACGTAAAGGAACGTCAAGTCCGGTCGGGGCCAATCACGGTAAATAGCCTGAGACCACTGGTTGCCGCAGGCATCACTTTTGATTTCTTGTCTGAGGCCGAAATACCAATTTTAATTTTTTTTCCAAAAGCATGCTATAAGTATATTGGCCGTAGGCGACAGATGCTACGGCCTATGTACTTATAGCATGCTTTGGGGAAAAAAATTAAAATTGGTATTTCGGCCTCAGACAAGAAATCAAAAGTAACGCCTACGGCAACCGGTGGTCCAAGGTTGTTTGCCGTGATTGGGCCCGACCGGACTCGACGTTCCTTTACGTCACAGTTCGAACGAGATAGAACGAGATTCAACCTGATTTGGCCGTACAATGTCCTTGTTTGGACTACGGTATGGCCAAATCTCGTTCTATCGCGTTCGAACTGTGACGTAAAGGAACGTCAAGTCCGGTCGGGGCCAATCACGGTAAATAGCCTGAGACCACTGGTTGCCGCAGGCATCACTTTTGATTTCTTGTCTGAGGCCGAAATACCAATTTTAATTTTTTTTCCAAAAGCATGCTATAAGTATATTGGCCGTAGGCGACAGATGCTACGGCCTATGAACTTATAGCATGCTTTTGGGAAAAAAATTAAAATTGGTATTTCGGCCTCAGACAAGAAATCAAAAGTAATGCCTACGGCAACCGGTGGTCCAAGGTTGTTTGCCGTGATTGGGCCCGACCGGACTCGACGTACCTTTACGTCACAGTTCGAACGAGATAGAACGAGATTCAACCTGATTTGGCCGTACAATGTCCTTGTTTGGACTACGGTATGGCCAAATCTCGTTCTATCGCGTTCGAACTGTGACGTAAAGGAACGTCGAGTCCGGTCGGGCCCAATCACGGTAAATAGCCTGAGACCACTGGTTGCCGCAGGCATCACTTTTGATTTCTTGTCTGAGGCCGAAATACCAATTTTAATTTTTTTTCCAAAAGCATGCTATAAGTATATTGGCCGTAGGCGACAGATGCTACGGCCTATGTGCTTATAGCATGCTTTTGGGAAAAAAATTAAAATTGGTATTTCGGCCTCAGACAAGAAATCAAAAGTAATGCCTACGGCAACCGGTGGTCCAAGGTTGTTTGCCGTGATTGGGCCCGACCGGACTCGACGTTCCTTTACGTCACAGTTCGAACGCGATAGAACGAGATTCAACCTGATTTGGCTGTACAATGTCCTTGTTTGGACTACGGTATGGCCAAATCTCGTTCTATCGCGTTCGAACTGTGACGTAAAGGAACGTCGAGTCCGGTCGGGCCCAATCACGGTAAATAGCCTGAGACCACTGGTTGCCGCAGGCATCACTTTTGATTTCTTGTCTGAGGCCGAAATACCAATTTTAATTTTTTTTCCAAAAGCATGCTATAAGTATATTGGCCGTAGGCGACAGATGCTACGGCCTATGTGCTTATAGCATGCTTTTGGGAAAAAAATTAAAATTGGTATTTCGGCCTCAGACAAGAAATCAAAAGTAATGCCTACGGCAACCGGTGGTCCAAGGTTGTTTGCCGTGATTGGGCCCGACCGGACTCGACGTTCCTTTACGTCACAGTTCGAACGCGATAGAACGAGATTCAACCTGATTTGGCTGTACAATGTCCTTGTTTGGACTACGGTATGGCCAAATCTCGTTCTATCGCGTTCGAACTGTGACGTAAAGGAACGTCGAGTCCGGTCGGGCCCAATCACGGTAAATAGCCTGAGACCACTGGTTGCCGCAGGCATCACTTTTGATTTCTTGTCTGAGGCCGAAATACCAATTTTAATTTTTTTTTCCAAAAGCATGCTGTAAGTATATTGGCCGTAGGCGACAGATGCTACGGGCTATGTACTTATAGCATGCTTTTGGGAAAAAAATTAAAATTGGTATTTCGGCCTCAGACAAGAAATCAAAAGTAATGCCTACGGCAACCGGTGGTCCAAGGTTGTTTGCCGTGATTGGGCCCGACCGGACTCGACGTTCCTTTACGTCACAGTTCGAACGAGATAGAACGAGATTCAACCTGATTTGGCCGTACAATGTCCTTGTTTGGACTACGGTATGGCCAAATCTCGTTCTATCGCGTTCGAACTGTGACGTAAAGGAACGTCAAGTCCGGTCGGGGCCAATCACGGTAAATAGCCTGAGACCACTGGTTGCCGCAGGCATCACTTTTGATTTCTTGTCTGAGGCCGAAATACCAATTTTAATTTTTTTCCAAAAGCATGCTATAAGTATATTGGCCGTAGGCGACAGATGCTACGGCCTATGTACTTATAGCATGCTTTTGGGAAAAAAATTAAAATTGGTATTTCGGCCTCAGACAAGAAATCAAAAGTAATGCCTACGGCAACCGGTGGTCCAAGGTTGTTTGCCGTGATTGGGCCCGACCGGACTCGACGTTCCTTTACGTCACAGTTCGAACGCGATAGAACGAGATTCAACCTGATTTGGCTGTACAATGTCCTTGTTTGGACTACGGTATGGCCAAATCTCGTTCTATCGCGTTCGAACTGTGACGTAAAGGAACGTCGAGTCCGGTCGGGCCCAATCACGGTAAATAGCCTGAGACCACTGGTTGCCGCAGGCATCACTTTTGATTTCTTGTCTGAGGCCGAAATACCAATTTTAATTTTTTTTTCCAAAAGCATGCTGTAAGTATATTGGCCGTAGGCGACAGATGCTACGGGCTATGTACTTATAGCATGCTTTTGGGAAAAAAATTAAAATTGGTATTTCGGCCTCAGACAAGAAATCAAAAGTAATGCCTACGGCAACCGGTGGTCCAAGGTTGTTTGCCGTGATTGGGCCCGACCGGACTCGACGTTCCTTTACGTCACAGTTCGAACGAGATAGAACGAGATTCAACCTGATTTGGCCGTACAATGTCCTTGTTTGGACTACGGTATGGCCAAATCTCGTTCTATCGCGTTCGAACTGTGACGTAAAGGAACGTCAAGTCCGGTCGGGGCCAATCACGGTAAATAGCCTGAGACCACTGGTTGCCGCAGGCATCACTTTTGATTTCTTGTCTGAGGCCGAAATACCAATTTTAATTTTTTTCCAAAAGCATGCTATAAGTATATTGGCCGTAGGCGACAGATGCTACGGCCTATGTACTTATAGCATGCTTTTGGGAAAAAAATTAAAATTGGTATTTCGGCCTCAGACAAGAAATCAAAAGTAATGCCTACGGCAACCGGTGGTCCAAGGTTGTTTGCCGTGATTGGGCCCGACCGGACTCGACGTTCCTTTACGTCACAGTTCGAACGAGATAGAACGAGATTCAACCTGATTTGGCCGTACAATGTCCTTGTTTGGACTACGGTATGGCCAAATCTCGTTCTATCGCGTTCGAACTGTGACGTAAAGGAACGTCAAGTCCGGTCGGGGCCAATCACGGTAAATAGCCTGAGACCACTGGTTGCCGCAGGCATCACTTTTGATTTCTTGTCTGAGGCCGAAATACCAATTTTAATTTTTTTTCCAAAAGCATGCTATAAGTATATTGGCCGTAGGCGACAGATGCTACGGCCTATGTGCTTATAGCATGCTTTTGGGAAAAAAATTAAAATTGGTATTTCGGCCTCAGACAAGAAATCAAAAGTAATGCCTACGGCAACCGGTGGTCCAAGGTTGTTTGCCGTGATTGGGCCCGACCGGACTCGACGTTCCTTTACGTCACAGTTCGAACGAGATAGAACGAGATTCAACCTGATTTGGCTGTACAATGTCCTTGTTTGGACTACGGTATGGCCAAATCTCGTTCTATCGCGTTCGAACTGTGACGTAAAGGAACGTCGAGTCCGGTCGGGCCCAATCACGGTAAATAGCCTGAGACCACTGGTTGCCGCAGGCATCACTTTTGATTTCTTGTCTGAGGCCGAAATACCAATTTTAATTTTTTTTCCAAAAGCATGCTGTAAGTATATTGGCCGTAGGCGACAGATGCTACGGGCTATGTACTTATAGCATGCTTTTGGGAAAAAAATTAAAATTGGTATTTCGGCCTCAGACAAGAAATCAAAATTATGCCTACGGCAACCGGTGGTCCAAGGTTGTTTGCCGTGATTGGGCCCGACCGGACTCGACGTTCCTTTACGTCACAGTTCGAACGAGATAGAACGAGATTCAACCTGATTTGGCCGTACAATGTCCTTGTTTGGACTACGGTATGGCCAAATCTCGTTCTATCGCGTTCGAACTGTGACGTAAAGGAACGTCAAGTCCGGTCGGGGCCAATCACGGTAAATAGCCTGAGACCACTGGTTGCCGCAGGCATCACTTTTGATTTCTTGTCTGAGGCCGAAATACCAATTTTAATTTTTTTTCCAAAAGCATGCTATAAGTATATTGGCCGTAGGCGACAGATGCTACGGCCTATGTACTTATAGCATGCTTTTGGGAAAAAAAATTAAAATTGGTATTTCGGCCTCAGACAAGAAATCAAAAGTAATGCCTACGGCAACCGGTGGTCCAAGGTTGTTTGCCGTGATTGGGCCCGACCGGACTCGACGTTCCTTTACGTCACAGTTCGAACGCGATAGAACGAGATTCAACCTGATTTGGCTGTACAATGTCCTTGTTTGGACTACGGTATGGCCAAATCTCGTTCTATCGCGTTCGAACTGTGACGTAAAGGAACGTCGAGTCCGGTCGGGCCCAATCACGGTAAATAGCCTGAGACCACTGGTTGCCGCAGGCATCACTTTTGATTTCTTGTCTGAGGCCGAAATACCAATTTTAATTTTTTTTCCAAAAGCATGCTATAAGTATATTGGCCGTAGGCGACAGATGCTACGGCCTATGTACTTATAGCATGCTTTTGGGAAAAAAATTAAAATTGGTATTTCGGCCTCAGACAAGAAATCAAAAGTAATGCCTACGGCAACCGGTGGTCCAAGGTTGTTTGCCGTGATTGGGCCCGACCGGACTCGACGTTCCTTTACGTCACAGTTCGAACGAGATAGAACGAGATTCAACCTGATTTGGCCGTACAATGTCCTTGTTTGGACTACGGTATGGCCAAATCTCGTTCTATCGCGTTCGAACTGTGACGTAAAGGAACGTCAAGTCCGGTCGGGGCCAATCACGGTAAATAGCCTGAGACCACTGGTTGCCGCAGGCATCACTTTTGATTTCTTGTCTGAGGCCGAAATACCAATTTTAATTTTTTTCCAAAAGCATGCTATAAGTATATTGGCCGTAGGCGACAGATGCTACGGCCTATGTACTTATAGCATGCTTTTGGGAAAAAAATTAAAATTGGTATTTCGGCCTCAGACAAGAAATCAAAAGTAATGCCTACGGCAACCGGTGGTCCAAGGTTGTTTGCCGTGATTGGGCCCGACCGGACTCGACGTTCCTTTACGTCACAGTTCGAACGCGATAGAACGAGATTCAACCTGATTTGGCTGTACAATGTCCTTGTTTGGACTACGGTATGGCCAAATCTCGTTCTATCGCGTTCGAACTGTGACGTAAAGGAACGTCGAGTCCGGTCGGGCCCAATCACGGTAAATAGCCTGAGACCACTGGTTGCCGCAGGCATCACTTTTGATTTCTTGTCTGAGGCCGAAATACCAATTTTAATTTTTTTCCAAAAGCATGCTATAAGTATATTGGCCGTAGGCGACAGATGCTACGGCCTATGTACTTATAGCATGCTTTTGGGAAAAAAATTAAAATTGGTATTTCGGCCTCAGACAAGAAATCAAAAGTAATGCCTACGGCAACCGGTGGTCCAAGGTTGTTTGCCGTGATTGGGCCCGACCGGACTCGACGTTCCTTTACGTCACAGTTCGAACGAGATAGAACGAGATTCAACCTGATTTGGCCGTACAATGTCCTTGTTTGGACTACGGTATGGCCAAATCTCGTTCTATCGCGTTCGAACTGTGACGTAAAGGAACGTCAAGTCCGGTCGGGGCCAATCACGGTAAATAGCCTGAGACCACTGGTTGCCGCAGGCATCACTTTTGATTTCTTGTCTGAGGCCGAAATACCAATTTTAATTTTTTTTCCAAAAGCATGCTATAAGTATATTGGCCGTAGGCGACAGATGCTACGGCCTATGTACTTATAGCATGCTTTTGGGAAAAAAAATTAAAATTGGTATTTCGGCCTCAGACAAGAAATCAAAAGTAATGCCTACGGCAACCGGTGGTCCAAGGTTGTTTGCCGTGATTGGGCCCGACCGGACTCGACGTTCCTTTACGTCACAGTTCGAACGCGATAGAACGAGATTCAACCTGATTTGGCTGTACAATGTCCTTGTTTGGACTACGGTATGGCCAAATCTCGTTCTATCGCGTTCGAACTGTGACGTAAAGGAACGTCGAGTCCGGTCGGGCCCAATCACGGTAAATAGCCTGAGACCACTGGTTGCCGCAGGCATCACTTTTGATTTCTTGTCTGAGGCCGAAATACCAATTTTAATTTTTTTTCCAAAAGCATGCTATAAGTATATTGGCCGTAGGCGACAGATGCTACGGCCTATGTACTTATAGCATGCTTTTGGGAAAAAAATTAAAATTGGTATTTCGGCCTCAGACAAGAAATCAAAAGTAATGCCTACGGCAACCGGTGGTCCAAGGTTGTTTGCCGTGATTGGGCCCGACCGGACTCGACGTTCCTTTACGTCACAGTTCGAACGAGATAGAACGAGATTCAACCTGATTTGGCCGTACAATGTCCTTGTTTGGACTACGGTATGGCCAAATCTCGTTCTATCGCGTTCGAACTGTGACGTAAAGGAACGTCAAGTCCGGTCGGGGCCAATCACGGTAAATAGCCTGAGACCACTGGTTGCCGCAGGCATCACTTTTGATTTCTTGTCTGAGGCCGAAATACCAATTTTAATTTTTTTTCCAAAAGCATGCTATAAGTATATTGGCCGTAGGCGACAGATGCTACGGCCTATGTGCTTATAGCATGCTTTTGGGAAAAAAATTAAAATTGGTATTTCGGCCTCAGACAAGAAATCAAAAGTAATGCCTACGGCAACCGGTGGTCCAAGGTTGTTTGCCGTGATTGGGCCCGACCGGACTCGACGTTCCTTTACGTCACAGTTCGAACGAGATAGAACGAGATTCAACCTGATTTGGCTGTACAATGTCCTTGTTTGGACTACGGTATGGCCAAATCTCGTTCTATCGCGTTCGAACTGTGACGTAAAGGAACGTCGAGTCCGGTCGGGCCCAATCACGGTAAATAGCCTGAGACCACTGGTTGCCGCAGGCATCACTTTTGATTTCTTGTCTGAGGCCGAAATACCAATTTTAATTTTTTTTCCAAAAGCATGCTGTAAGTATATTGGCCGTAGGCGACAGATGCTACGGGCTATGTACTTATAGCATGCTTTTGGGAAAAAAATTAAAATTGGTATTTCGGCCTCAGACAAGAAATCAAAATTATGCCTACGGCAACCGGTGGTCCAAGGTTGTTTGCCGTGATTGGGCCCGACCGGACTCGACGTTCCTTTACGTCACAGTTCGAACGAGATAGAACGAGATTCAACCTGATTTGGCCGTACAATGTCCTTGTTTGGACTACGGTATGGCCAAATCTCGTTCTATCGCGTTCGAACTGTGACGTAAAGGAACGTCAAGTCCGGTCGGGGCCAATCACGGTAAATAGCCTGAGACCACTGGTTGCCGCAGGCATCACTTTTGATTTCTTGTCTGAGGCCGAAATACCAATTTTAATTTTTTTTCCAAAAGCATGCTATAAGTATATTGGCCGTAGGCGACAGATGCTACGGCCTATGTACTTATAGCATGCTTTTGGGAAAAAAAATTAAAATTGGTATTTCGGCCTCAGACAAGAAATCAAAAGTAATGCCTACGGCAACCGGTGGTCCAAGGTTGTTTGCCGTGATTGGGCCCGACCGGACTCGACGTTCCTTTACGTCACAGTTCGAACGCGATAGAACGAGATTCAACCTGATTTGGCTGTACAATGTCCTTGTTTGGACTACGGTATGGCCAAATCTCGTTCTATCGCGTTCGAACTGTGACGTAAAGGAACGTCGAGTCCGGTCGGGCCCAATCACGGTAAATAGCCTGAGACCACTGGTTGCCGCAGGCATCACTTTTGATTTCTTGTCTGAGGCCGAAATACCAATTTTAATTTTTTTTCCAAAAGCATGCTATAAGTATATTGGCCGTAGGCGACAGATGCTACGGCCTATGTACTTATAGCATGCTTTTGGGAAAAAAATTAAAATTGGTATTTCGGCCTCAGACAAGAAATCAAAAGTAAAGCCTACGGCAACCGGTGGTCCAAGGTTGTTTGCCGTGATTGGGCCCGACCGGACTCGACGTTCCTTTACGTCACAGTTCGAACGAGATAGAACGAGATTCAACCTGATTTGGCTGTACAATGTCCTTGTTTGGACTACGGTATGGCCAAATCTCGTTCTATCGCGTTCGAACTGTGACGTAAAGGAACGTCGAGTCCGGTCGGGCCCAATCACGGTAAATAGCCTGAGACCACTGGTTGCCGCAGGCATCACTTTTGATTTCTTGTCTGAGGCCGAAATACCAATTTTAATTTTTTTTCCAAAAGCATGCTATAAGTATATTGGCCGTAGGCGACAGATGCTACGGCCTATGTACTTATAGCATGCTTTTGGGAAAAAAATTAAAATTGGTATTTCGGCCTCAGACAAGAAATCAAAAGTAATGCCTACGGCAACCGGTGGTCCAAGGTTGTTTGCCGTGATTGGGCCCGACCGGACTCGACGTTCCTTTACGTCACAGTTCGAACGAGATAGAACGAGATTCAACCTGATTTGGCCGTACAATGTCCTTGTTTGGACTACGGTATGGCCAAATCTCGTTCTATCGCGTTCGAACTGTGAACGTTGAGTCCGGTCGGGCCCAATCACGGTAAATAGCCTGAGACCACTGGTTGCCGCAGGCATCACTTTTGATTTCTTGTCTGAGGCCGAAATACCAATTTTAATTTTTTTTCCAAAAGCATGCTATAAGTATATTGGCCGTAGGCGACAGATGCTACGGCCTATGTACTTATAGCATGCTTTTGGGAAAAAAATTAAAATTGGTATTTCGGCCTCAGACAAGAAATCAAAAGTAATGCCTACGGCAACCGGTGGTCCAAGGTTGTTTGCCGTGATTGGGCCCGACCGGACTCGACGTTCCTTTACGTCACAGTTCGAACGAGATAGAACGAGATTCAACCTGATTTGGCCGCCGTACAATGTCCTTGTTTGGACTACGGTATGGCCAAATCTCGTTCTATCGCGTTCGAACTGTGACGTAAAGGAACGTCGAGTCCGGTCGGGCCCAATCACGGTAAATAGCCTGAGACCACTGGTTGCCGCAGGCATCACTTTTGATTTCTTGTCTGAGGCCGAAATACCAATTTTAATTTTTTTTTCCAAAAGCATGCTATAAGTATATTGGCCGTAGGCGACAGATGCTACGGCCTATGTACTTATAGCATGCTTTTGGGAAAAAAATTAAAATTGGTATTTCGGCCTCAGACAAGAAATCAAAAGTAATGCCTACGGCAACCGGTGGTCCAAGGTTGTTTGCCGTGATCGGGCCCGACCGGACTCGACGTTCCTTTACGTCACAGTTCGAACGAGATAGAACGAGATTCAACCTGATTTGGCCGTACAATGTCCTTGTTTGGACTACGGTATGGCCAAATCTCGTTCTATCGCGTTCGAACTGTGACGTAAAGGAACGTCAAGTCCGGTCGGGGCCAATCACGGTAAATAGCCTGAGACCACTAGTTGCCGCAGGCATCACTTTTGATTTCTTGTCTGAGGCCGAAATACCAATTTTAATTTTTTTTCCAAAAGCATGCTATAAGTATATTGGCCGTAGGCGACAGATGCTACGGCCTATGTACTTATAGCATGCTTTTGGGAAAAAAATTAAAATTGGTATTTCGGCCTCAGACAAGAAATCAAATGTAATGCCTACGGCAACCGGTGGTCCAAGGTTGTTTGCCGTGATTGGGCCCGACCGGACTCGACGTTCCTTTACGTCACAGTTCGAACGAGATAGAACGAGATTCAACAATGTCCTTGTTTGGACTACGGTATGGCCAAATCTCGTTCTATCGCGTTCGAACTGTGACGTAAAGGAACGTCAAGTCCGGTCGGGGCCAATCACGGTAAATAGCCTGAGACCACTGGTTGCCGCAGGCATCACTTTTGATTTCTTGTCTGAGGCCGAAATACCAATTTTAATTTTTTTTCCAAAAGCATGCTATAAGTATATTGGCCGTAGGCGACAGATGCTACGGCCTATGTACTTATAGCATGCTTTTGGGAAAAAAATTAAAATTGGTATTTCGGCCTCAGACAAGAAATCAAAAGTAATGCCTACGGCAACCGGTGGTCCAAGGTTGTTTGCCGTGATTGGGCCCGACCAGACTCGACGTTCCTTTACGTCACAGTTCGAACGAGATAGAACGAGATTCAACCTGATTTGGCCGTACAATGTCCTTGTTTGGACTACGGTATGGCCAAATCTCGTTCTATCGCGTTCGAACTGTGAACGTCGAGTCCGGTCGGGCCCAATCACGGTAAATAGCCTGAGACCACTGGTTGCCGCAGGCATCACTTTTGATTTCTTGTCTGAGGCCGAAATACCAATTTTAATTTTTTTTCCAAAAGCATGCTATAAGTATATTGGCCGTAGGCGACAGATGCTACGGCCTATGTACTTATAGCATGCTTTTGGGAAAAAAATTAAAATTGGTATTTCGGCCTCAGACAAGAAATCAAAAGTAATGCCTACGGCAACCGGTGGTCCAAGGTTGTTTGCCGTGATTGGGCCCGACCGGACTCGACGTTCCTTTACGTCACAGTTCGAACGAGATAGAACGAGATTCAACCTGATTTGGCTGTACAATGTCCTTGTTTGGACTACGGTATGGCCAAATCTCGTTCTATCGCGTTCGAACTGTGACGTAAAGGAACGTCGAGTCCGGTCGGGCTCAATCACGGTAAATAGCCTGAGACCACTGGTTGCCGCAGGCATCACTTTTGATTTCTTGTCTGAGGCCGAAATACCAATTTTAATTTTTTTTTCCAAAAGCATGCTATAAGTATATTGGCCGTAGGCGACAGATGCTACGGCCTATGTACTTATAGCATGCTTTTGGGAAAAAAAATTAAAATTGGTATTTCGGCCTCAGACAAGAAATCAAAAGTAATGCCTACGGCAACCGGTGGTCCAAGGTTGTTTGCCGTGATTGGGCCCGACCGGACTCGACGTTCCTTTACGTCACAGTTCGAACGAGATAGAACGAGATTCAACCTGATTTGGCCGTACAATGTCCTTGTTTGGACTACGGTATGGCCAAATCTCGTTCTATCGCGTTCGAACTGTGACGTGAAGGAACGTCGAGTCCGGTCGGGCCCAATCACGGTAAATAGCCTGAGACCACTGGTTGCCGCAGGCATCACTTTTGATTTCTTGTCTGAGGCCGAAATACCAATTTTAATTTTTTTTCCAAAAGCATGCTATAAGTATATTGGCCGTAGGCGACAGATGCTACGGCCTATGTACTTATAGCATGCTTTTGGGAAAAAAATTAAAATTGGTATTTCGGCCTCAGACAAGAAATCAAAAGTAATGCCTACGGCAACCGGTGGTCCAAGGTTGTTTGCCGTGATTGGGCCCGACCGGACTCGACGTTCCTTTACGTCACAGTTCGAACGAGATAGAACGAGATTCAACCTGATTTGGCCGTACAATGTCCTTGTTTGGACTACGGTATGGCCAAATCTCGTTCTATCACGTTCGAACTGTGACGTAAAGGAACGTCAAGTCCGGTCGGGGCCAATCACGGTAAATAGCCTGAGACCACTGGTTGCCGCAGGCATCACTTTTGATTTCTTGTCTGAGGCCGAAATACCAATTTTGATTTTTTTTCCAAAAGCATGCTATAAGTATATTGGCCGTAGGCGACAGATGCTACGGCCTATGTACTTATAGCATGCTTTTGGGAAAAAAAATTAAAATTGGTATTTCGGCCTCAGACAAGAAATCAAAAGTAATGCCTACGGCAACCGGTGGTCCAAGGTTGTTTGCCGTGATTGGGCCCGACCGGACTCGACGTTCCTTTACGTCACAGTTCGAACGAGATAGAACGAGATTCAACCTGATTTGGCTGTACAATGTCCTTGTTTGGACTACGGTATGGCCAAATCTCGTTCTATCGCGTTCGAACTGTGACGTAAAGGAACGTCAAGTCCGGTCGGGGCCAATCACGGTAAATAGCCTGAGACCACTGGTTGCCGCAGGCATCACTTTTGATTTCTTGTCTGAGGCCGAAATACCAATTTTAATTTTTTTCCAAAAGCATGCTATAAGTATATTGGCCGTAGGCGACAGATGCTACGGCCTATGTACTTATAGCATGCTTTTGGGAAAAAAATTAAAATTGGTATTTCGGCCTCAGACAAGAAATCAAAAGTAATGCCTACGGCAACCGGTGGTCCAAGGTTGTTTGCCGTGATTGGGCCCGACCGGACTCGACGTTCCTTTACGTCACGGTTCGAACGAGATAGAACGAGATTCAACCTGATTTGGCCGTACAATGTCCTTGTTTGGACTACGGTATGGCCAAATCTCGTTCTATCGCGTTCGAACTGTGACGTAAAGGAACGTCGAGTCCGGTCGGGCCCAAACGCGGTAGATAGCCTGAGACCACTGGTTGCCGCAGGCATCACTTTTGATTTCTTGTCTGAGGCCGAAATACCAATTTTAATTTTTTTTCCAAAAGCATGCTATAAGTATATTGGCCGTAGGCGACAGATGCTACGGCCTATGTACTTATAGCATGCTTTTGGGAAAAAAATTAAAATTGGTATTTCGGCCTCAGACAAGAAATCAAAAGTAATGCCTACGGCAACCGGTGGTCCAAGGTTGTTTGCCGTGATTGGGCCCGACCGGACTCGACGTTCCTTTACGTCACAGTTCGAACGAGATAGAACGAGATTCAACCTGATTTGGCCGTACAATGTCCTTGTTTGGACTACGGTATGGCCAAATCTCGTTCTATGGCGTTTGAACTGTGACGTAAAGGAACGTCGAGTCCGGTCGGGCCCAATCACGGTAAATAGCCTGAGACCACTGGTTGCCGCAGGCATCACTTTTGATTTCTTGTCTGAGGCCGAAATACCAATTTTAATTTTTTTCCCAAAAGCATGCTATAAGTATATTGGCCGTAGGCGACAGATGCTACGGCCTATGTACTTATAGCATGCTTTTGGGAAAAAAATTAAAATTGGTATTTCGGCCTCAGACAAGAAATCAAAAGTAATGCCTACGGCAACCGGTGGTCCAAGGTTGTTTGCCGTGATTGGGCCCGACCGGACTCGACGTTCCTTTACGTCACAGTTCGAACGAGATAGAACGAGATTCAACCTGATTTGGCTGTACAATGTCCTTGTTTGGACTACGGTATGGCCAAATCTCGTTCTATCGCGTTCGAACTGTGACGTAAAGGAACGTCAAGTCCGGTCGGGGCCAATCACGGTAAATAGCCTGAGACCACTGGTTGCCGCAGGCATCACTTTTGATTTCTTGTCTGAGGCCGAAATACCAATTTTAATTTTTTTCCAAAAGCATGCTATAAGTATATTGGCCGTAGGCGACAGATGCTACGGCCTATGTACTTATAGCATGCTTTTGGGAAAAAAATTAAAATTGGTATTTCGGCCTCAGACAAGAAATCAAAAGTAATGCCTACGGCAACCGGTGGTCCAAGGTTGTTTGCCGTGATTGGGCCCGACCGGACTCGACGTTCCTTTACGTCACGGTTCGAACGAGATAGAACGAGATTCAACCTGATTTGGCCGTACAATGTCCTTGTTTGGACTACGGTATGGCCAAATCTCGTTCTATCGCGTTCGAACTGTGACGTAAAGGAACGTCGAGTCCGGTCGGGCCCAAACGCGGTAGATAGCCTGAGACCACTGGTTGCCGCAGGCATCACTTTTGATTTCTTGTCTGAGGCCGAAATACCAATTTTGATTTTTTTTCCAAAAGCATGCTATAAGTATATTGGCCGTAGGCGACAGATGCTACGGCCTATGTACTTATAGCATGCTTTTGGGAAAAAAAATTAAAATTGGTATTTCGGCCTCAGACAAGAAATCAAAAGTAATGCCTACGGCAACCGGTGGTCCAAGGTTGTTTGCCGTGATTGGGCCCGACCGGACTCGACGTTCCTTTACGTCACAGTTCGAACGAGATAGAACGAGATTCAACCTGATTTGGCCGTACAATGTCCTTGTTTGGACTACGGTATGGCCAAATCTCGTTCTATCGCGTTCGAACTGTGACGTGAAGGAACGTCGAGTCCGGTCGGGCCCAATCACGGTAAATAGCCTGAGACCACTGGTTGCCGCAGGCATCACTTTTGATTTCTTGTCTGAGGCCGAAATACCAATTTTAATTTTTTTTCCAAAAGCATGCTATAAGTATATTGGCCGTAGGCGACAGATGCTACGGCCTATGTACTTATAGCATGCTTTTGGGAAAAAAATTAAAATTGGTATTTCGGCCTCAGACAAGAAATCAAAAGTAATGCCTACGGCAACCGGTGGTCCAAGGTTGTTTGCCGTGATTGGGCCCGACCGGACTCGACGTTCCTTTACGTCACAGTTCGAACGAGATAGAACGAGATTCAACCTGATTTGGCCGTACAATGTCCTTGTTTGGACTACGGTATGGCCAAATCTCGTTCTATCACGTTCGAACTGTGACGTAAAGGAACGTCAAGTCCGGTCGGGGCCAATCACGGTAAATAGCCTGAGACCACTGGTTGCCGCAGGCATCACTTTTGATTTCTTGTCTGAGGCCGAAATACCAATTTTGATTTTTTTTCCAAAAGCATGCTATAAGTATATTGGCCGTAGGCGACAGATGCTACGGCCTATGTACTTATAGCATGCTTTTGGGAAAAAAAATTAAAATTGGTATTTCGGCCTCAGACAAGAAATCAAAAGTAATGCCTACGGCAACCGGTGGTCCAAGGTTGTTTGCCGTGATTGGGCCCGACCGGACTCGACGTTCCTTTACGTCACAGTTCGAACGAGATAGAACGAGATTCAACCTGATTTGGCCGTACAATGTCCTTGTTTGGACTACGGTATGGCCAAATCTCGTTCTATCGCGTTCGAACTGTGACGTAAAGGAACGTCAAGTCCGGTCGGGGCCAATCACGGTAAATAGCCTGAGACCACTGGTTGCCGCAGGCATCACTTTTGATTTCTTGTCTGAGGCCGAAATACCAATTTTAATTTTTTTCCCAAAAGCATGCTATAAGTATATTGGCCGTAGGCGACAGATGCTACGGCCTATGTACTTATAGCATGCTTTTGGGAAAAAAATTAAAATTGGTATTTCGGCCTCAGACAAGAAATCAAAAGTAATGCCTACGGCAACCGGTGGTCCAAGGTTGTTTGCCGTGATTGGGCCCGACCGGACTCGACGTTCCTTTACGTCACGGTTCGAACGAGATAGAACGAGATTCAACCTGATTTGGCCGTACAATGTCCTTGTTTGGACTACGGTATGGCCAAATCTCGTTCTATCGCGTTCGAACTGTGAACGTCGAGTCCGGTCGGGCCCAATCACGGTAGATAGCCTGAGACCACTGGTTGCCGCAGGCATCACTTTTGATTTCTTGTCTGAGGCCGAAATACCAATTTTAATTTTTTTTCCAAAAGCATGCTATAAGTATATTGGCCGTAGACGACAGATGCTACGGCCTATGTACTTATAGCATGCTTTTGGGAAAAAAATTAAAATTGGTATTTCGGCCTCAGACAAGAAATCAAAAGTAATGCCTACGGCAACCGGTGGTCCAAGGTTGTTTGCCGTGATTGGGCCCGACCGGACTCGACGTTCCTTTACGTCACAGTTCGAACGAGATAGAACGAGATTCAACCTGATTTGGCCGTACAATGTCCTTGTTTGGACTACGGTATGGCCAAATCTCGTTCTATCGCGTTCGAACTGTGAACGTCGAGTCCGGTCGGGCCCAATCACGGTAAATAGCCTGAGACCACTGGTTGCCGCAGGCATCACTTTTGATTTCTTGTCTGAGGCCGAAATACCAATTTTAATTTTTTTTCCAAAAGCATGCTATAAGTATATTGGCCGTAGGCGACAGATGCTACGGCCTATGTACTTATAGCATGCTTTTGGGAAAAAAATTAAAATTGGTATTTCGGCCTCAGACAAGAAATCAAAAGTAATGCCTACGGCAACCGGTGGTCCAAGGTTGTTTGCCGTGATTGGGCCCGACCGGACTCGACGTTCCTTTACGTCACAGTTCGAACGAGATAGAACGAGATTCAACCTGATTTGGCTGTACAATGTCCTTGTTTGGACTACGGTATGGCCAAATCTCGTTCTATCGCGTTCGAACTGTGACGTAAAGGAACGTCGAGTCCGGTCGGGCCCAATCACGGTAAATAGCCTGAGACCACTGGTTGCCGCAGGCATCACTTTTGATTTCTTGTCTGAGGCCGAAATACCAATTTTAATTTTTTTTCCAAAAGCATGCTATAAGTATATTGGCCGTAGGCGACAGATGCTACGGCCTATGTACTTATAGCATGCTTTTGGGAAAAAAATTAAAATTGGTATTTCGGCCTCAGACAAGAAATCAAAAGTAATGCCTACGGCAACCGGTGGTCCAAGGTTGTTTGCCGTGATTGGGCCCGACCGGACTCGACGTTCCTTTACGTCACAGTTCGAACGAGATAGAACGAGATTCAACCTGATTTGGCTGTACAATGTCCTTGTTTGGACTACGGTATGGCCAAATCTCGTTCTATCGCGTTCGAACTGTGACGTAAAGGAACGTCAAGTCCGGTCGGGGCCAATCACGGTAAATAGCCTGAGACCACTGGTTGCCGCAGGCATCACTTTTGATTTCTTGTCTGAGGCCGAAATACCAATTTTAATTTTTTTTCCAAAAGCATGCTATAAGTATATTGGCCGTAGGCGACAGATGCTACGGCCTATGTACTTATAGCATGCTTTTGGAAAAAAAATTAAAATTGGTATTTCGACCTCAGACAAGAAATCAAATGTAATGCCTACGGCAACCGGTGGTCCAAGGTTGTTTGCCGTGATTGGGCCCGACCGGACTCGACGTTCCTTTACGTCACAGTTCGAACGAGATAGAACGAGATTCAAAAATGTCCTTGTTTGGACTACGGTATGGCCAAATCTCGTTCTATCGCGTTCGAACTGTGACGTAAAGGAACGTCAAGTCCGGTCGGGGCCAATCACGGTAAATAGCCTGAGACCACTGGTTGCCGCAGGCATCACTTTTGATTTCTTGTCTGAGGCCGAAATACCAATTTTAATTTTTTTTCCAAAAGCATGCTATAAGTATATTGGCCGTAGGCGACAGATGCTACGGCCTATGTACTTATAGCATGCTTTTGGGAAAAAAATTAAAATTGGTATTTCGGCCTCAGACAAGAAATCAAAAGTAATGCCTACGGCAACCGGTGGTCCAAGGTTGTTTGCCGTGATTGGGCCCGACCGGACTCGACGTTCCATTACGTCACAGTTCGAACGAGATAGAACGAGATTCAACCTGATTTGGCCGTACAATGTCCTTGTTTGGACTACGGTATGGCCAAATCTCGTTCTATCGCGTTCGAACTGTGACGTAAAGGAACGTCGAGTCCGGTCGGGCCCAATCACGGTAAATAGCCTGAGACCACTGGTTGCCGCAGGCATCACTTTTGATTTCTTGTCTGAGGACGAAATACCAATTTTAATTTTTTTCCAAAAGCATGCTATAAGTATATTGGCCGTAGGCGACAGATGCTACGGCCTATGTACTTATAGCATGCTTTTGGGAAAAAAATTAAAATTGGTATTTCGGCCTCAGACAAGAAATCAAAAGTAATGCCTACGGCAACCTGTGGTCCAAGGTTGTTTGCCGTGATTGGGCCCGACCGGACTCGACGTTCCTATACGTCACAGTTCGAACGAGATAGAACGAGATTCAACCTGATTTGGCCGTACAATGTCCTTGTTTGGACTACGGTATGGCCAAATCTCGTTCTATCGCGTTCGAACTGTGACGTAAAGGAACGTCAAGTCCGGTCGGGGCCAATCACGGTAAATAGCCTGAGACCACTGGTTGCCGCAGGCATCACTTTTGATTTCTTGTCTGAGGCCGAAATACCAATTTTAATTTTTTTTCCAAAAGCATGCTATAAGTATATTGGCCGTAGGCGACAGATGCTACGGCCTATGTACTTATAGCATGCTTTTGGGAAAAAAATTAAAATTGGTATTTCGGCCTCAGACAAGAAATCAAAAGTAATGCCTACGGCAACCTGTGGTCCAAGGTTGTTTGCCGTGATTGGGCCCGACCGGACTCGACGTTCCTATACGTCACAGTTCGAACGAGATAGAACGAGATTCAACCTGATTTGGCCGTACAATGTCCTTGTTTGGACTACGGTATGGCCAAATCTCGTTCTATCGCGTTCGAACTGTGACGTAAAGGAACGTCAAGTCCGGTCGGGGCCAATCACGGTAAATAGCCTGAGACCACTGGTTGCCGCAGGCATCACTTTTGATTTCTTGTCTGAGGCCGAAATACCAATTTTAATTTTTTTTCCAAAAGCATGCTATAAGTATATTGGCCGTAGGCGACAGATGCTACGGCCTATGTACTTATAGCATGCTTTTGGGAAAAAAATTAAAATTGGTATTTCGGCCTCAGACAAGAAATCAAAAGTAATGCCTACGGCAACCGGTGGTCCAAGGTTGTTTGCCGTGATTGGGCCCGACCGGACTCGACGTTCCTTTACGTCACAGTTCGAACGAGATAGAACGAGATTCAACCTGATTTGGCTGTACAATGTCCTTGTTTGGACTACGGTATGGCCAAATCTCGTTCTATCGCGTTCGAACTGTGACGTAAAGGAACGTCAAGTCCGGTCGGGGCCAATCACGGTAAATAGCCTGAGACCACTGGTTGCCGCAGGCATCACTTTTGATTTCTTGTCTGAGGCCGAAATACCAATTTTAATTTTTTTTCCAAAAGCATGCTATAAGTATATTGGCCGTAGGCGACAGATGCTACGGCCTATGTACTTATAGCATGCTTTTGGAAAAAAAATTAAAATTGGTATTTCGGCCTCAGACAAGAAATCAAATGTAATGCCTACGGCAACCGGTGGTCCAAGGTTGTTTGCCGTGATTGGGCCCGACCGGACTCGACGTTCCTTTACGTCACAGTTCGAACGAGATAGAACGAGATTCAACAATGTCCTTGTTTGGACTACGGTATGGCCAAATCTCGTTCTATCGCGTTCGAACTGTGACGTAAAGGAACGTCAAGTCCGGTCGGGGCCAATCACGGTAAATAGCCTGAGACCACTGGTTGCCGCAGGCATCACTTTTGATTTCTTGTCTGAGGCCGAAATACCAATTTTAATTTTTTTTCCAAAAGCATGCTATAAGTATATTGGCCGTAGGCGACAGATGCTACGGCCTATGTACTTATAGCATGCTTTTGGGAAAAAAATTAAAATTGGTATTTCGGCCTCAGACAAGAAATCAAAAGTAATGCCTACGGCAACCGGTGGTCCAAGGTTGTTTGCCGTGATTGGGCCCGACCGGACTCGACGTTCCTTTACGTCACAGTTCGAACGAGATAGAACGAGATTCAACCTGATTTGGCCGTACAATGTCCTTGTTTGGACTACGGTATGGCCAAATCTCGTTCTATCGCGTTCGAACTGTGACGTAAAGGAACGTCGAGTCCGGTCGGGCCCAATCACGGTAAATAGCCTGAGACCACTGGTTGCCGCAGGCATCACTTTTGATTTCTTGTCTGAGGCCGAAATACCAATTTTAATTTTTTTCCAAAAGCATGCTATAAGTATATTGGCCGTAGGCGACAGATGCTACGGCCTATGTACTTATAGCATGCTTTTGGGAAAAAAATTAAAATTGGTATTTCGGCCTCAGACAAGAAATCAAAAGTAATGCCTACGGCAACCTGTGGTCCAAGGTTGTTTGCCGTGATTGGGCCCGACCGGACTCGACGTTCCTATACGTCACAGTTCGAACGAGATAGAACGAGATTCAACCTGATTTGGCCGTACAATGTCCTTGTTTGGACTACGGTATGGCCAAATCTCGTTCTATCGCGTTCGAACTGTGACGTAAAGGAACGTCAAGTCCGGTCGGGGCCAATCACGGTAAATAGCCTGAGACCACTGGTTGCCGCGGGCATCACTTTTGATTTCTTGTCTGAGGCCGAAATACCAATTTTAATTTTTTTTCCAAAAGCATGCTATAAGTATATTGGCCGTAGGCGACAGATGCTACGGCCTATGTACTTATAGCATGCTTTTGGGAAAAAAATTAAAATTGGTATTTCGGCCTCAGACAAGAAATCAAAAGTAATGCCTACGGCAACCGGTGGTCCAAGGTTGTTTGCCGTGATTGGGCCCGACCGGACTCGACGTTCCTTTACGTCACAGTTCGAACGAGATAGAACGAGATTCAACCTGATTTGGCCGTACAATGTCCTTGTTTGGACTACGGTATGGCCAAATCTCGTTCCATCGCGTTTGAACTGTGACGTAAAGGAACGTCGAGTCCGGTCGGGCCCAATCACGGTAAATAGCCTGAGACCACTGGTTGCCGCAGGCATCACTTTTGATTTCTTGTCTGAGGCCGAAATACCAATTTTAATTTTTTTTCCAAAAGCATGCTATAAGTATATTGGCCGTAGGCGACAGATGCTACGGCCTATGTACTTATAGCATGCTTTTGGGAAAAAAATTAAAATTGGTATTTCGGCCTCAGACAAGAAATCAAAAGTAATGCCTACGGCAACCGGTGGTCCAAGGTTGTTTGCCGTGATTGGGCCCGACCGGACTCGACGTTCCTTTACGTCACGGTTCGAACGAGATAGAACGAGATTCAACCTGATTTGGCCGTACAATGTCCTTGTTTGGACTACGGTATGGCCAAATCTCGTTCTATCGCGTTCGAACTGTGAACGTCGAGTCCGGTCGGGCCCAATCACGGTAAATAGCCTGAGACCACTGGTTGCCGCAGGCATCACTTTTGATTTCTTGTCTGAGGCCGAAATACCAATTTTAATTTTTTTTCCAAAAGCATGCTATAAGTATATTGGCCGTAGGCGACAGATGCTACGGCCTATGTACTTATAGCATGCTTTTGGGAAAAAAATTAAAATTGGTATTTCGGCCTCAGACAAGAAATCAAAAGTAATGCCTACGGCAACCGGTGGTCCAAGGTTGTTTGCCGTGATTGGGCCCGACCGGACTCGACGTTCCTTTACGTCACGGTTCGAACGAGATAGAACGAGATTCAACCTGATTTGGCCGTACAATGTCCTTGTTTGGACTACGGTATGGCCAAATCTCGTTCTATCGCGTTCGAACTGTGAACGTCGAGTCCGGTCGGGCCCAATCACGGTAAATAGCCTGAGACCACTGGTTGCCGCAGGCATCACTTTTGATTTCTTGTCTGAGGCCGAAATACCAATTTTAATTTTTTTTCCAAAAGCATGCTATAAGTATATTGGCCGTAGGCGACAGATGCTACGGCCTATGTACTTATAGCATGCTTTTGGGAAAAAAATTAAAATTGGTATTTCGGCCTCAGACAAGAAATCAAAAGTAATGCCTACGGCAACCGGTGGTCCAAGGTTGTTTGCCGTGATTGGGCCCGACCGGACTCGACGTTCCTTTACGTCACAGTTCGAACGAGATAGAACGAGATTCAACCTGATTTGGCCGTACAATGTCCTTGTTTGGACTACGGTATGGCCAAATCTCGTTCTATCGCGTTCGAACTGTGACGTAAAGGAACGTCAAGTCCGGTCGGGGCCAATCACGGTAAATAGCCTGAGACCACTGGTTGCCGCAGGCATCACTTTTGATTTCTTGTCTGAGGCCGAAATACCAATTTTGATTTTTTTTCCAAAAGCATGCTATAAGTATATTGGCCGTAGGCGACAGATGCTACGGCCTATGTACTTATAGCATGCTTTTGGGAAAAAAATTAAAATTGGTATTTCGGCCTCAGACAAGAAATCAAAAGTAATGCCTACGGCAACCGGTGGTCCAAGGTTGTTTGCCGTGATTGGGCCCGACCGGACTCGACGTTCCTTTACGTCACAGTTCGAACGAGATAGAACGAGATTCAACCTGATTTGGCTGTACAATGTCCTTGTTTGGACTACGGTATGGCCAAATCTCGTTCTATCGCGTTCGAACTGTGACGTAAAGGAACGTCGAGTCCGGTCGGGCCCAATCACGGTAAATAGCCTGAGACCACTGGTTGCCGCAGGCATCACTTTTGATTTCTTGTCTGAGGCCGAAATACCAATTTTAATTTTTTTTCCAAAAGCATGCTATAAGTATATTGGCCATAGGCGACAGATGCTACGGCCTATGTACTTATAGCATGCTTTTGGGAAAAAAATTAAAATTGGTACTTCGGCCTCAGACAAGAAATCAAAAGTAATGCCTACGGCAACCGGTGGTCCAAGGTTGTTTGCCGTGATTGGGCCCGACCGGACTCGACGTTCCTTTACGTCACAGTTCGAACGAGATAGAACGAGATTCAACCTGATTTGGCCGTACAATGTCCTTGTTTGGACTACGGTATGGCCAAATCTCGTTCTATCGCGTTCGAACTGTGACGTAAAGGAACGTCAAGTCCGGTCGGGGCCAATCACGGTAAATAGCCTGAGACCACTGGTTGCCGCAGGCATCACTTTTGATTTCTTGTCTGAGGCCGAAATACCAATTTTAATTTTTTTTCCAAAAGCATGCTATAAGTATATTGGCCGTAGGCGACAGATGCTACGGCCTATGTACTTATAGCATGCTTTTGGGAAAAAAATTAAAATTGGTATTTCGGCCTCAGACAAGAAATCAAAAGTAATGCCTACGGCAACCGGTGGTCCAAGGTTGTTTGCCGTGATTGGGCCCGACCGGACTCGACGTTCCTTTACGTCACAGTTCGAACGAGATAGAACGAGATTCAACCTGATTTGGCCGTACAATGTCCTTGTTTGGACTACGGTATGGCCAAATCTCGTTCTATCGCGTTCGAACTGTGACGTAAAGGAACGTCGAGTCCGGTCGGGCCCAATCACGGTAAATAGCCTGAGACCACTGGTTGCCGCAGGCATCACTTTTGATTTCTTGTCTGAGGCCGAAATACCAATTTTAATTTTTTTTCCAAAAGCATGCTATAAGTATATTGGCCGTAGGCGACAGATGCTACGGCCTATGTACTTATAGCATGCTTTTGGAAAAAAAATTAAAATTGGTATTTCGGCCTCAGACAAGAAATCAAAAGTAATGCCTACGGCAACCGGTGGTCCAAGGTTGTTTGCCGTGATTGGGCCCGACCGGACTCGACGTTCCTTTACGTCACAGTTCGAACGAGATAGAACGAGATTCAACCTGATTTGGCTGTACAATGTCCTTGTTTGGACTACGGTATGGCCAAATCTCGTTCTATCGCGTTCGAACTGTGACGTAAAGGAACGTCGAGTCCGGTCGGGCCCAATCACGGTAAATAGCCTGAGACCACTGGTTGCCGCAGGCATCACTTTTCATTTCTTGTCTGAGGCCGAAATACCAATTTTAATTTTTTTTTCCAAAAGCATGCTATTAGTATATTGGCCGTAGGCGACAGATGCTACGGCCTATGTACTTATAGCATGCTTTTGGGAAAAAAATTAAAATTGGTACTTCGGCCTCAGACAAGAAATCAAAAGTAATGCCTACGGCAACCGGTGGTCCAAGGTTGTTTGCCGTGATTGGGCCCGACCGGACTCGACGTTCCTTTACGTCACAGTTCGAACGAGATAGAACGAGATTCAACCTGATTTGGCCGTACAATGTCCTTGTTTGGACTACGGTATGGCCAAATCTCGTTCTATCGCGTTCGAACTGTGACGTAAAGGAACGTCAAGTCCGGTCGGGGCCAATCACGGTAAATAGCCTGAGACCACTGGTTGCCGCAGGCATCACTTTTGATTTCTTGTCTGAGGCCGAAATACCAATTTTAATTTTTTTTCCAAAAGCATGCTATAAGTATATTGGCCGTAGGCGACAGATGCTACGGACTATGTACTTATAGCATGCTTTTGGGAAAAAAATTAAAATTGGTATTTCGGCCTCAGACAAGAAATCAAATGTAATGCCTACGGCAACCGGTGGTCCAAGGTTGTTTGCCGTGATTGGGCCCGACCGGACTCGACGTTCCTTTACGTCACAGTTCGAACGAGATAGAACGAGATTCAACAATGTCCTTGTTTGGACTACGGTATGGCCAAATCTCGTTCTATCGCGTTCGAACTGTGACGTAAAGGAACGTCAAGTCCGGTCGGGGCCAATCACGGTAAATAGCCTGAGACCACTGGTTGCCGCAGGCATCACTTTTGATTTCTTGTCTGAGGCCGAAATACCAATTTTAATTTTTTTTCCAAAAGCATGCTATAAGTATATTGGCCGTAGGCGACAGATGCTACGGCCTATGTACTTATAGCATGCTTTTGGGAAAAAAATTAAAATTGGTATTTCGGCCTCAGACAAGAAATCAAAAGTAATGCCTACGGCAACCGGTGGTCCAAGGTTGTTTGCCGTGATTGGGCCCGACCGGACTCGACGTTCCTTTACGTCACAGTTCGAACGAGATAGAACGAGATTCAACCTGATTTGGCTGTACAATGTCCTTGTTTGGACTACGGTATGGCCAAATCTCGTTCTATCGCGTTCGAACTGTGACGTAAAGGAACGTCAAGTCCGGTCGGGGCCAATCACGGTAAATAGCCTGAGACCACTGGTTGCCGCAGGCATCACTTTTGATTTCTTGTCTGAGGCCGAAATACCAATTTTGATTTTTTTTCCAAAAGCATGCTATAAGTCTATTGGCCGTAGGCGACAGATGCTACGGCCTATGTACTTATAGCATGCTTTTGGGAAAAAAATTAAAATTGGTATTTCGGCCTCAGACAAGAAATCAAAAGTAATGCCTACGGCAACCGGTGGTCCAAGGTTGTTTGCCGTGATTGGGCCCGACCGGACTCGACGTTCCTTTACGTCACAGTTCGAACGAGATAGAACGAGATTCAACCTGATTTGGCCGTACAATGTCCTTGTTTGGACTACGGTATGGCCAAATCTCGTTCTATCGCGTTCGAACTGTGACGTAAAGGAACGTCAAGTCCGGTCGGGGCCAATCACGGTAAATAGCCTGAGACCACTGGTTGCCGCAGGCATCACTTTTGATTTCTTGTCTGAGGCCGAAATACCAATTTTAATTTTTTTCCCAAAAGCATGCTATAAGTATATTGGCCGTAGGCGACAGATGCTACGGCCTATGTACTTATAGCATGCTTTTGGGAAAAAAATTAAAATTGGTATTTCGGCCTCAGACAAGAAATCAAAAGTAATGCCTACGGCAACCGGTGGTCCAAGGTTGTTTGCCGTGATTGGGCCCGACCGGACTCGACGTTCCTTTACGTCACGGTTCGAACGAGATAGAACAAGATTCAACCTGATTTGGCCGTACAATGTCCTTGTTTGGACTACGGTATGGCCAAATCTCGTTCTATCGCGTTCGAACTGTGACGTAAAGGAACGTCGAGTCCGGTCGGGCCCAATCACGGTAGATAGCCTGAGACCACTGGTTGCCGCAGGCATCACTTTTGATTTCTTGTCTGAGGCCGAAATACCAATTTTAATTTTTTTTCCAAAAGCATGCTATAAGTATATTGGCCGTAGGCGACAGATGCTACGGCCTATGTACTTATAGCATGCTTTTGGGAAAAAAATTAAAATTGGTATTTCGGCCTCAGACAAGAAATCAAAAGTAATGCCTACGGCAACCGGTGGTCCAAGGTTGTTTGCCGTGATTGGGCCCGACCGGACTCGACGTTCCTTTACGTCACAGTTCGAACGAGATAGAACGAGATTCAACCTGATTTGGCCGTACAATGTCCTTGTTTGGACTACGGTATGGCCAAATCTCGTTCTATCGCGTTCGAACTGTGAACGTCGAGTCCGGTCGGGCCCAATCACGGTAAATAGCCTGAGACCACTGGTTGCCGCAGGCATCACTTTTGATTTCTTGTCTGAGGCCGAAATACCAATTTTAATTTTTTTTCCAAAAGCATGCTATAAGTATATTGGCCGTAGGCGACAGATGCTACGGCCTATGTACTTATAGCATGCTTTTGGGAAAAAAATTAAAATTGGTATTTCGGCCTCAGACAAGAAATCAAAAGTAATGCCTACGGCAACCGGTGGTCCAAGGTTGTTTGCCGTGATTGGGCCCGACCGGACTCGACGTTCCTTTACGTCACAGTTCGAACGAGATAGAACGAGATTCAACCTGATTTGGCTGTACAATGTCCTTGTTTGGACTACGGTATGGCCAAATCTCGTTCTATCGCGTTCGAACTGTGACGTAAAGGAACGTCGAGTCCGGTCGGGCTCAATCACGGTAAATAGCCTGAGACCACTGGTTGCCGCAGGCATCACTTTTGATTTCTTGTCTGAGGCCGAAATACCAATTTTAATTTTTTTTTCCAAAAGCATGCTATAAGTATATTGGCCGTAGGCGACAGATGCTACGGCCTATGTACTTATAGCATGCTTTTGGGAAAAAAATTAAAATTGGTATTTCGGCCTCAGACAAGAAATCAAAAGTAATGCCTACGGCAACCGGTGGTCCAAGGTTGTTTGCCGTGATTGGGCCCGACCGGACTCGACGTTCCTTTACGTCACAGTTCGAACGAGATAGAACGAGATTCAACCTGATTTGGCCGTACAATGTCCTTGTTTGGACTACGGTATGGCCAAATCTCGTTCTATCGCGTTCGAACTGTGACGTGAAGGAACGTCGAGTCCGGTCGGGCCCAATCACGGTAAATAGCCTGAGACCACTGGTTGCCGCAGGCATCACTTTTGATTTCTTGTCTGAGGCCGAAATACCAATTTTAATTTTTTTTCCAAAAGCATGCTATAAGTATATTGGCCGTAGGCGACAGATGCTACGGCCTATGTACTTATAGCATGCTTTTGGGAAAAAAATTAAAATTGGTATTTCGGCCTCAGACAAGAAATCAAAAGTAATGCCTACGGCAACCGGTGGTCCAAGGTTGTTTGCCGTGATTGGGCCCGACCGGACTCGACGTTCCTTTACGTCACAGTTCGAACGAGATAGAACGAGATTCAACCTGATTTGGCTGTACAATGTCCTTGTTTGGACTACGGTATGGCCAAATCTCGTTCTATCGCGTTCGAACTGTGACGTAAAGGAACGTCAAGTCCGGTCGGGGCCAATCACGGTAAATAGCCTGAGACCACTGGTTGCCGCAGGCATCACTTTTGATTTCTTGTCTGAGGCCGAAATACCAATTTTGATTTTTTTTCCAAAAGCATGCTATAAGTCTATTGGCCGTAGGCGACAGATGCTACGGCCTATGTACTTATAGCATGCTTTTGGGAAAAAAATTAAAATTGGTATTTCGGCCTCAGACAAGAAATCAAAAGTAATGCCTACGGCAACCGGTGGTCCAAGGTTGTTTGCCGTGATTGGGCCCGACCGGACTCGACGTTCCTTTACGTCACAGTTCGAACGAGATAGAACGAGATTCAACCTGATTTGGCCGTACAATGTCCTTGTTTGGACTACGGTATGGCCAAATCTCGTTCTATCGCGTTCGAACTGTGACGTAAAGGAACGTCAAGTCCGGTCGGGGCCAATCACGGTAAATAGCCTGAGACCACTGGTTGCCGCAGGCATCACTTTTGATTTCTTGTCTGAGGCCGAAATACCAATTTTAATTTTTTTCCCAAAAGCATGCTATAAGTATATTGGCCGTAGGCGACAGATGCTACGGCCTATGTACTTATAGCATGCTTTTGGGAAAAAAATTAAAATTGGTATTTCGGCCTCAGACAAGAAATCAAAAGTAATGCCTACGGCAACCGGTGGTCCAAGGTTGTTTGCCGTGATTGGGCCCGACCGGACTCGACGTTCCTTTACGTCACGGTTCGAACGAGATAGAACAAGATTCAACCTGATTTGGCCGTACAATGTCCTTGTTTGGACTACGGTATGGCCAAATCTCGTTCTATCGCGTTCGAACTGTGACGTAAAGGAACGTCGAGTCCGGTCGGGCCCAATCACGGTAGATAGCCTGAGACCACTGGTTGCCGCAGGCATCACTTTTGATTTCTTGTCTGAGGCCGAAATACCAATTTTAATTTTTTTTCCAAAAGCATGCTATAAGTATATTGGCCGTAGGCGACAGATGCTACGGCCTATGTACTTATAGCATGCTTTTGGGAAAAAAATTAAAATTGGTATTTCGGCCTCAGACAAGAAATCAAAAGTAATGCCTACGGCAACCGGTGGTCCAAGGTTGTTTGCCGTGATTGGGCCCGACCGGACTCGACGTTCCTTTACGTCACAGTTCGAACGAGATAGAACGAGATTCAACCTGATTTGGCCGTACAATGTCCTTGTTTGGACTACGGTATGGCCAAATCTCGTTCTATCGCGTTCGAACTGTGAACGTCGAGTCCGGTCGGGCCCAATCACGGTAAATAGCCTGAGACCACTGGTTGCCGCAGGCATCACTTTTGATTTCTTGTCTGAGGCCGAAATACCAATTTTAATTTTTTTTCCAAAAGCATGCTATAAGTATATTGGCCGTAGGCGACAGATGCTACGGCCTATGTACTTATAGCATGCTTTTGGGAAAAAAATTAAAATTGGTATTTCGGCCTCAGACAAGAAATCAAAAGTAATGCCTACGGCAACCGGTGGTCCAAGGTTGTTTGCCGTGATTGGGCCCGACCGGACTCGACGTTCCTTTACGTCACAGTTCGAACGAGATAGAACGAGATTCAACCTGATTTGGCTGTACAATGTCCTTGTTTGGACTACGGTATGGCCAAATCTCGTTCTATCGCGTTCGAACTGTGACGTAAAGGAACGTCGAGTCCGGTCGGGCTCAATCACGGTAAATAGCCTGAGACCACTGGTTGCCGCAGGCATCACTTTTGATTTCTTGTCTGAGGCCGAAATACCAATTTTAATTTTTTTTTCCAAAAGCATGCTATAAGTATATTGGCCGTAGGCGACAGATGCTACGGCCTATGTACTTATAGCATGCTTTTGGGAAAAAAATTAAAATTGGTATTTCGGCCTCAGACAAGAAATCAAAAGTAATGCCTACGGCAACCGGTGGTCCAAGGTTGTTTGCCGTGATTGGGCCCGACCGGACTCGACGTTCCTTTACGTCACAGTTCGAACGAGATAGAACGAGATTCAACCTGATTTGGCCGTACAATGTCCTTGTTTGGACTACGGTATGGCCAAATCTCGTTCTATCGCGTTCGAACTGTGACGTGAAGGAACGTCGAGTCCGGTCGGGCCCAATCACGGTAAATAGCCTGAGACCACTGGTTGCCGCAGGCATCACTTTTGATTTCTTGTCTGAGGCCGAAATACCAATTTTAAATTTTTTTCCAAAAGCATGCTATAAGTATATTGGCCGTAGGCGACAGATGCTACGGCCTATGTACTTATAGCATGCTTTTGGGAAAAAAATTAAAATTGGTATTTCGGCCTCAGACAAGAAATCAAAAGTAATGCCTACGGCAACCGGTGGTCCAAGGTTGTTTGCCGTGATTGGGCCCGACCGGACTCGACGTTCCTTTACGTCACAGTTCGAACGAGATAGAACGAGATTCAACCTGATTTGGCCGTACAATGTCCTTGTTTGGACTACGGTATGGCCAAATCTCGTTCTATCTCGTTCGAACTGTGACGTAAAGGAACGTCAAGTCCGGTCGGGGCCAATCACGGTAAATAGCCTGAGACCACTGGTTGCCGCAGGCATTACTTTTGATTTCTTGTCTGAGGCCGAAATACCAATTTTGATTTTTTTTCCAAAAGCATGCTATAAGTATATTGGCCGTAGGCGACAGATGCTACGGCCTATGTACTTATAGCATGCTTTTGGGAAAAAAAATTAAAATTGGTATTTCGGCCTCAGACAAGAAATCAAAAGTAATGCCTACGGCAACCGGTGGTCCAAGGTTGTTTGCCGTGATTGGGCCCGACCGGACTCGACGTTCCTTTACGTCACAGTTCGAACGAGATAGAACGAGATTCAACCTGATTTGGCTGTACAATGTCCTTGTTTGGACTACGGTATGGCCAAATCTCGTTCTATCGCGTTCGAACTGTGACGTAAAGGAACGTCAAGTCCGGTCGGGGCCAATCACGGTAAATAGCCTGAGACCACTGGTTGCCGCAGGCATCACTTTTGATTTCTTGTCTGAGGCCGAAATACCAATTTTTATTTTTTTCCAAAAGCATGCTATAAGTATATTGGCCGTAGGCGACAGATGCTACGGCCTATGTACTTATAGCATGCTTTTGGGAAAAAAATTAAAATTGGTATTTCGGCCTCAGACAAGAAATCAAAAGTAATGCCTACGGCAACCGGTGGTCCAAGGTTGTTTGCCGTGATTGGGCCCGACCGGACTCGACGTTCCTTTACGTCACGGTTCGAACGAGATAGAACGAGATTCAACCTGATTTGGCCGTACAATGTCCTTGTTTGGACTACGGTATGGCCAAATCTCGTTCTATCGCGTTCGAACTGTGACGTAAAGGAACGTCGAGTCCGGTCGGGCCCAAACGCGGTAGATAGCCTGAGACCACTGGTTGCCGCAGGCATCACTTTTGATTTCTTGTCTGAGGCCGAAATACCAATTTTAATTTTTTTTCCAAAAGCATGCTATAAGTATATTGGCCGTAGGCGACAGATGCTACGGCCTATGTACTTATAGCATGCTTTTGGGAAAAAAATTAAAATTGGTATTTCGGCCTCAGACAAGAAATCAAAAGTAATGCCTACGGCAACCGGTGGTCCAAGGTTGTTTGCCGTGATTGGGCCCGACCGGACTCGACGTTCCTTTACGTCACAGTTCGAACGAGATAGAACGAGATTCAACCTGATTTGGCCGCCGTACAATGTCCTTGTTTGGACTACGGTATGGCCAAATCTCGTTCTATCGCGTTCGAACTGTGACGTAAAGGAACGTCGAGTCCGGTCGGGCCCAATCACGGTAAATAGCCTGAGACCACTGGTTGCCGCAGGCATCACTTTTGATTTCTTGTCTGAGGCCGAAATACCAATTTTAATTTTTTTTTCCAAAAGCATGCTATAAGTATATTGGCCGTAGGCGACAGATGCTACGGCCTATGTACTTATAGCATGCTTTTGGGAAAAAAATTAAAATTGGTATTTCGGCCTCAGACAAGAAATCAAAAGTAATGCCTACGGCAACCGGTGGTCCAAGGTTGTTTGCCGTGATCGGGCCCGACCGGACTCGACGTTCCTTTACGTCACAGTTCGAACGAGATAGAACGAGATTCAACCTGATTTGGCCGTACAATGTCCTTGTTTGGACTACGGTATGGCCAAATCTCGTTCTATCGCGTTCGAACTGTGACGTAAAGGAACGTCAAGTCCGGTCGGGGCCAATCACGGTAAATAGCCTGAGACCACTGGTTGCCGCAGGCATCACTTTTGATTTCTTGTCTGAGGCCGAAATACCAATTTTGATTTTTTTTCCAAAAGCATGCTATAAGTATATTGGCCGTAGGCGACAGATGCTACGGCCTATGTACTTATAGCATGCTTTTGGGAAAAAAAATTAAAATTGGTATTTCGGCCTCAGACAAGAAATCAAAAGTAATGCCTACGGCAACCGGTGGTCCAAGGTTGTTTGCCGTGATTGGGCCCGACCGGACTCGACGTTCCTTTACGTCACAGTTCGAACGAGATAGAACGAGATTCAACCTGATTTGGCTGTACAATGTCCTTGTTTGGACTACGGTATGGCCAAATCTCGTTCTATCGCGTTCGAACTGTGACGTAAAGGAACGTCAAGTCCGGTCGGGGCCAATCACGGTAAATAGCCTGAGACCACTGGTTGCCGCAGGCATCACTTTTGATTTCTTGTCTGAGGCCGAAATACCAATTTTTATTTTTTTCCAAAAGCATGCTATAAGTATATTGGCCGTAGGCGACAGATGCTACGGCCTATGTACTTATAGCATGCTTTTGGGAAAAAAATTAAAATTGGTATTTCGGCCTCAGACAAGAAATCAAAAGTAATGCCTACGGCAACCGGTGGTCCAAGGTTGTTTGCCGTGATTGGGCCCGACCGGACTCGACGTTCCTTTACGTCACGGTTCGAACGAGATAGAACGAGATTCAACCTGATTTGGCCGTACAATGTCCTTGTTTGGACTACGGTATGGCCAAATCTCGTTCTATCGCGTTCGAACTGTGACGTAAAGGAACGTCGAGTCCGGTCGGGCCCAAACGCGGTAGATAGCCTGAGACCACTGGTTGCCGCAGGCATCACTTTTGATTTCTTGTCTGAGGCCGAAATACCAATTTTAATTTTTTTTCCAAAAGCATGCTATAAGTATATTGGCCGTAGGCGACAGATGCTACGGCCTATGTACTTATAGCATGCTTTTGGGAAAAAAATTAAAATTGGTATTTCGGCCTCAGACAAGAAATCAAAAGTAATGCCTACGGCAACCGGTGGTCCAAGGTTGTTTGCCGTGATTGGGCCCGACCGGACTCGACGTTCCTTTACGTCACAGTTCGAACGAGATAGAACGAGATTCAACCTGATTTGGCCGTACAATGTCCTTGTTTGGACTACGGTATGGCCAAATCTCGTTCTATGGCGTTTGAACTGTGACGTAAAGGAACGTCGAGTCCGGTCGGGCCCAATCACGGTAAATAGCCTGAGACCACTGGTTGCCGCAGGCATCACTTTTGATTTCTTGTCTGAGGCCGAAATACCAATTTTAATTTTTTTTCCAAAAGCATGCTATAAGTATATTGGCCGTAGGCGACAGATGCTACGGCCTATGTACTTATAGCATGCTTTTGGGAAAAAAATTAAAATTGGTATTTCGGCCTCAGACAAGAAATCAAAAGTAATGCCTACGGCAACCGGTGGTCCAAGGTTGTTTGCCGTGATTGGGCCCGACCGGACTCGACGTTCCTTTACGTCACAGTTCGAACGAGATAGAACGAGATTCAACCTGATTTGGCCGTACAATGTCCTTGTTTGGACTACGGTATGGCCAAATCTCGTTCTATGGCGTTTGAACTGTGACGTAAAGGAACGTCGAGTCCGGTCGGGCCCAATCACGGTAAATAGCCTGAGACCACTGGTTGCCGCAGGCATCACTTTTGATTTCTTGTCTGAGGCCGAAATACCAATTTTAATTTTTTTTCCAAAAGGATGCTATAAGTATATTGGCCGTAGGCGACAGATGCTACGGCCTATGTACTTATAGCATGCTTTTGGGAAAAAAATTAAAATTGGTATTTCGGCCTCAGACAAGAAATCAAAAGTAATGCCTACGGCAACCGGTGGTCCAAGGTTGTTTGCCGTGATTGGGCCCGACCGGACTCGACGTTCCTTTACGTCACAGTTCGAACGAGATAGAACGAGATTCAACCTGATTTGGCCGTACAATGTCCTTGTTCGGACTACGGTATGGCCAAATCTCGTTCTATCTCGTTCGAACTGTGACGTAAAGGAACGTCAAGTCCGGTCGGGGCCAATCACGGTAAATAGCCTGAGACCACTGGTTGCCGCAGGCATCACTTTTGATTTCTTGTCTGAGGCCGAAATACCAATTTTGATTTTTTTTCCAAAAGCATGCTATAAGTATATTGGCCGTAGGCGACAGATGCTACGGCCTATGTACTTATAGCATGCTTTTGGGAAAAAAAATTAAAATTGGTATTTCGGCCTCAGACAAGAAATCAAAAGTAATGCCTACGGCAACCGGTGGTCCAAGGTTGTTTGCCGTGATTGGGCCCGACCGGACTCGACGTTCCTTTACGTCACAGTTCGAACGAGATAGAACGAGATTCAACCTGATTTGGCTGTACAATGTCCTTGTTTGGACTACGGTATGGCCAAATCTCGTTCTATCGCGTTCGAACTGTGACGTAAAGGAACGTCAAGTCCGGTCGGGGCCAATCACGGTAAATAGCCTGAGACCACTGGTTGCCGCAGGCATCACTTTTGATTTCTTGTCTGAGGCCGAAATACCAATTTTTATTTTTTTCCAAAAGCATGCTATAAGTATATTGGCCGTAGGCGACAGATGCTACGGCCTATGTACTTATAGCATGCTTTTGGGAAAAAAATTAAAATTGGTATTTCGGCCTCAGACAAGAAATCAAAAGTAATGCCTACGGCAACCGGTGGTCCAAGGTTGTTTGCCGTGATTGGGCCCGACCGGACTCGACGTTCCTTTACGTCACGGTTCGAACGAGATAGAACGAGATTCAACCTGATTTGGCCGTACAATGTCCTTGTTTGGACTACGGTATGGCCAAATCTCGTTCTATCGCGTTCGAACTGTGACGTAAAGGAACGTCGAGTCCGGTCGGGCCCAAACGCGGTAGATAGCCTGAGACCACTGGTTGCCGCAGGCATCACTTTTGATTTCTTGTCTGAGGCCGAAATACCAATTTTAATTTTTTTTCCAAAAGCATGCTATAAGTATATTGGCCGTAGGCGACAGATGCTACGGCCTATGTACTTATAGCATGCTTTTGGGAAAAAAATTAAAATTGGTATTTCGGCCTCAGACAAGAAATCAAAAGTAATGCCTACGGCAACCGGTGGTCCAAGGTTGTTTGCCGTGATTGGGCCCGACCGGACTCGACGTTCCTTTACGTCACAGTTCGAACGAGATAGAACGAGATTCAACCTGATTTGGCCGTACAATGTCCTTGTTTGGACTACGGTATGGCCAAATCTCGTTCTATGGCGTTTGAACTGTGACGTAAAGGAACGTCGAGTCCGGTCGGGCCCAATCACGGTAAATAGCCTGAGACCACTGGTTGCCGCAGGCATCACTTTTGATTTCTTGTCTGAGGCCGAAATACCAATTTTAATTTTTTTTCCAAAAGCATGCTATAAGTATATTGGCCGTAGGCGACAGATGCTACGGCCTATGTACTTATAGCATGCTTTTGGGAAAAAAATTAAAATTGGTATTTCGGCCTCAGACAAGAAATCAAAAGTAATGCCTACGGCAACCGGTGGTCCAAGGTTGTTTGCCGTGATTGGGCCCGACCGGACTCGACGTTCCTTTACGTCACAGTTCGAACGAGATAAAACGAGATTCAACCTGATTTGGCCGTACAATGTCCTTGTTTGGACTACGGTATGGCCAAATCTCGTTCTATGGCGTTTGAACTGTGACGTAAAGGAACGTCGAGTCCGGTCGGGCCCAATCACGGTAAATAGCCTGAGACCACTGGTTGCCGCAGGCATCACTTTTGATTTCTTGTCTGAGGCCGAAATACCAATTTTAATTTTTTTTCCAAAAGGATGCTATAAGTATATTGGCCGTAGGCGACAGATGCTACGGCCTATGTACTTATAGCATGCTTTTGGGAAAAAAATTAAAATTGGTATTTCGGCCTCAGACAAGAAATCAAAAGTAATGCCTACGGCAACCGGTGGTCCAAGGTTGTTTGCCGTGATTGGGCCCGACCGGACTCGACGTTCCTTTACGTCACAGTTCGAACGAGATAGAACGAGATTCAACCTGATTTGGCCGTACAATGTCCTTGTTCGGACTACGGTATGGCCAAATCTCGTTCTATCGCGTTCGAACTGTGACGTGAAGGAACGTCGAGTCCGGTCGGGCCCAATCACGGTAAATAGCCTGAGACCACTGGTTGCCGCAGGCATCACTTTTGATTTCTTGTCTGAGGCCGAAATACCAATTTTAATTTTTTTTCCAAAAGCATGCTATAAGTATATTGGCCGTAGGCGACAGATGCTACGGCCTATGTACTTATAGCATGCTTTTGGGAAAAAAATTAAAATTGGTATTTCGGCCTCAGACAAGAAATCAAAAGTAATGCCTACGGCAACCGGTGGTCCAAGGTTGTTTGCCGTGATTGGGCCCGACCGGACTCGACGTTCCTTTACGTCACAGTTCGAACGAGATAGAACGAGATTCAACCTGATTTGGCCGTACAATGTCCTTGTTTGGACTACGGTATGGCCAAATCTCGTTCTATCGCGTTCGAACTGTGACGTAAAGGAACGTCAAGTCCGGTCGGGGCCAATCACGGTAAATCGCCTGAGACCACTGGTTGCCGCAGTCATCACTTTTGATTTCTTGTCTGAGGCCGAAATACCAATTTTGATTTTTTTTCCAAAAGCATGCTATAAGTATATTGGCCGTAGGCGACAGATGCTACGGCCTATGTACTTATAGCATGCTTTTGGGAAAAAAATTAAAATTGGTATTTCGGCCTCAGACAAGAAATCAAAAGTAATGCCTACGGCAACCGGTGGTCCAAGGCTGTTTGCCGTGATTGGGCCCGACCGGACTCGACGTTCCTTTACGTCACAGTTCGAACGAGATAGAACGAGATTCAACCTGATTTGGCTGTACAATGTCCTTGTTTGGACTACAGTATGGCCAAATCTCGTTCTATCGCGTTCGAACTGTGACGTAAAGGAACGTCAAGTCCGGTCGGGGCCAATCACGGTAAATAGCCTGAGACCACTGGTTGCCGCAGGCATCACTTTTGATTTCTTGTCTGAGGCCGAAACACCAATTTTAATTTTTTTCCAAAAGCATGCTATAAGTATATTGGCCGTAGGCGACAGATGCTACGGCCTATGTACTTATAGCATGCTTTTGGGAAAAAAATTAAAATTGGTATTTCGGCCTCAGACAAGAAATCAAAAGTAATGCCTACGGCAACCGGTGGTCCAAGGTTGTTTGCCGTGATTGGGCCCGACCGGACTCGACGTTCCTTTACGTCACAGTTCGAACGAGATAGAACGAGATTCAACCTGATTTGGCCGTACAATGTCCTTGTTTGGACTACGGTATGGCCAAATCTCGTTCTATCTCGTTCGAACTGTGACGTAAAGGAACGTCAAGTCCGGTCGGGGCCAATCACGGTAAATAGCCTGAGACCACTGGTTGCCGCAGGCATCACTTTTGATTTCTTGTCTGAGGCCGAAATACCAATTTTGATTTTTTTTCCAAAAGCATGCTATAAGTATATTGGCCGTAGGCGACAGATGCTACGGCCTATGTACTTATAGCATGCTTTTGGGAAAAAAAATTAAAATTGGTATTTCGGCCTCAGACATGAAATCAAAAGTAATGCCTACGGCAACCGGTGGTCCAAGGTTGTTTGCCGTGATTGGGCCCGACCGGACTCGACGTTCCTTTACGTCACAGTTCGAACGAGATAGAACGAGATTCAACCTGATTTGGCTGTACAATGTCCTTGTTTGGACTACGGTATGGCCAAATCTCGTTCTATCGCGTTCGAACTGTGACGTAAAGGAACGTCAAGTCCGGTCGGGGCCAATCACGGTAAATAGCCTGAGACCACTGGTTGCCGCAGGCATCACTTTTGATTTCTTGTCTGAGGCCGAAATACCAATTTTAATTTTTTTCCAAAAGCATGCTATAAGTATATTGGCCGTAGGCGACAGATGCTACGGCCTATGTACTTATAGCATGCTTTTGGGAAAAAAATTAAAATTGGTATTTCGGCCTCAGACAAGAAATCAAAAGTAATGCCTACGGCAACCGGTGGTCCAAGGTTGTTTGCCGTGATTGGGCCCGACCGGACTCGACGTTCCTTTACGTCACGGTTCGAACGAGATAGAACGAGATTCAACCTGATTTGGCCGTACAATGTCCTTGTTTGGACTACGGTATGGCCAAATCTCGTTCTATCGCGTTCGAACTGTGACGTAAAGGAACGTCGAGTCCGGTCGGGCCCAAACGCGGTAGATAGCCTGAGACCACTGGTTGCCGCAGGCATCACTTTTGATTTCTTGTCTGAGGCCGAAATACCAATTTTAATTTTGTTTCCAAAAGCATGCTATAAGTATATTGGCCGTAGGCGACAGATGCTACGGCCTATGTACTTATAGCATGCTTTTGGGAAAAAAATTAAAATTGGTATTTCGGCCTCAGACAAGAAATCAAAAGTAATGCCTACGGCAACCGGTGGTCCAAGGTTGTTTGCCGCGATTGGGCCCGACCGGACTCGACGTTCCTTTACGTCACAGTTCGAACGAGATAGAACGAGATTCAACCTGATTTGGCCGTACAATGTCCTTGTTTGGACTACGGTATGGCCAAATCTCGTTCTATGGCGTTTGAACTGTGACGTAAAGGAACGTCGAGTCCGGTCGGGCCCAATCACGGTAAATAGCCTGAGACCACTGGTTGCCGCAGGCATCACTTTTGATTTCTTGTCTGAGGCCGAAATACCAATTTTAATTTTTTTTCCAAAAGCATGCTATAAGTATATTGGCCGTAGGCGACAGATGCTACGGCCTATGTACTTATAGCATGCTTTTGGGAAAAAAATTAAAATTGGTATTTCGGCCTCAGACAAGAAATCAAAAGTAATGCCTACGGCAACCGGTGGTCGAAGGTTGTTTGCCGTGATTGGGCCCGACCGGACTCGACGTTCCTTTACGTCACAGTTCGAACGAGATAGAACGAGATTCAACCTGATTTGGCCGTACAATGTCCTTGTTTGGACTACGGTATGGCCAAATCTCGTTCTATGGCGTTTGAACTGTGACGTAAAGGAACGTCGAGTCCGGTCGGGCCCAATCACGGTAAATAGCCTGAGACCACTGGTTGCCGCAGGCATCACTTTTGATTTCTTGTCTGAGGCCGAAATACCAATTTTAATTTTTTTTCCAAAAGCATGCTATAAGTATATTGGCCGTAGGCGACAGATGCTACGGCCTATGTACTTATAGCATGCTTTTGGGAAAAAAATTAAAATTGGTATTTCGGCCTCAGACAAGAAATCAAAAGTAATGCCTACGGCAACCGGTGGTCCAAGGTTGTTTGCCGTGATTGGGCCCGACCGGACTCGACGTTCCTTTACGTCACAGTTCGAACGAGATAGAACGAGATTCAACCTGATTTGGCTGTACAATGTCCTTGTTTGGACTACGGTATGGCCAAATCTCGTTCTATCGCGTTCGAACTGTGACGTAAAGGAACGTCGAGTCCGGTCGGGCTCAATCACGGTAAATAGCCTGAGACCACTGGTTGCCGCAGGCATCACTTTTGATTTCTTGTCTGAGGCCGAAATACCAATTTTAATTTTTTTTTCCAAAAGCATGCTATAAGTATATTGGCCGTAGGCGACAGATGCTACGGCCTATGTACTTATAGCATGCTTTTGGGAAAAAAATTAAAATTGGTATTTCGGCCTCAGACAAGAAATCAAAAGTAATGCCTACGGCAACCGGTGGTCCAAGGTTGTTTGCCGTGATTGGGCCCGACCGGACTCGACGTTCCTTTACGTCACAGTTCGAACGAGATAGAACGAGATTCAACCTGATTTGGCCGTACAATGTCCTTGTTTGGACTACGGTATGGCCAAATCTCGTTCTATCGCGTTCGAACTGTGACGTAAAGGAACGTCGAGTCCGGTCGGGCCCAATCACGGTAAATAGCCTGAGACCACTGGTTGCCGCAGGCATCACTTTTGATTTCTTGTCTGAGGCCGAAATACCAATTTTAATTTTGTTTCCAAAAGCATGCTATAAGTATATTGGCCGTAGGCGACAGATGCTACGGCCTATGTACTTATAGCATGCTTTTGGGAAAAAAATTAAAATTGGTATTTCGGCCTCAGACAAGAAATCAAAAGTAATGCCTACGGCAACCGGTGGTCCAAGGTTGTTTGCCGTGATTGGGCCCGACCGGACTCGACGTTCCTTTACGTCACAGTTCGAACGAGATAGAACGAGATTCAACCTGATTTGGCCGTACAATGTCCTTGTTTGGACTACGGTATGGCCAAATCTCGTTCTATCGCGTTCGAACTGTGACGTAAAGGAACGTCAAGTCCGGTCGGGGCCAATCACGGTAAATCGCCTGAGACCACTGGTTGCCGCAGGCATCACTTTTGATTTCTTGTCTGAGGCCGAAATACCAATTTTGATTTTTTTTCCAAAAGCATGCTATAAGTATATTGGCCGTAGGCGACAGATGCTACGGCCTATGTACTTATAGCATGCTTTTGGGAAAAAAATTAAAATTGGTATTTCGGCCTCAGACAAGAAATCAAAAGTAATGCCTACGGCAACCGGTGGTCCAAGGTTGTTTGCCGTGATTGGGCCCGACCGGACTCGACGTTCCTTTACGTCACAGTTCGAACGAGATAGAACGAGATTCAACCTGATTTGGCCGTACAATGTCCTTGTTTGGACTACGGTATGGCCAAATCTCGTTCTATCGCGTTCGAACTGTGACGTAAAGGAACGTCAAGTCCGGTCGGGGCCAATCACGGTAAATAGCCTGAGACCACTGGTTGCCGCAGGCATCACTTTTGATTTCTTGTCTGAGGCCGAAATACCAATTTTAATTTTTTTTCCAAAAGCATGCTATAAGTATATTGGCCGTAGGCGACAGATGCTACGGCCTATGTACTTATAGCATGCTTTTGGGAAAAAAATTAAAATTGGTATTTCGGCCTCAGACAAGAAATCAAAAGTAATGCCTACGGCAACCGGTGGTCCAAGGTTGTTTGCCGTGATTGGGCCCGACCGGACTCGACGTTCCTTTACGTCACAGTTCGAACGAGATAGAACGAGATTCAACTTGATTTGGCCGTACAATGTCCTTGTTTGGACTACGGTATGGCCAAATCTCGTTCTATCGCGTTCGAACTGTGACGTAAAGGAACGTCGAGTCCGGTCGGGCCCAATCACGGTAAATAGCCTGAGACCACTGGTTGCCGCAGGCATCACTTTTGATTTCTTGTCTGAGGCCGAAATACCAATTTTAATTTTTTTTCCAAAAGCATGCTATAAGTATATTGGCCGTAGGCGACAGATGCTACGGCCTATGTACTTATAGCATGCTTTTGGGAAAAAAATTAAAATTGGTATTTCGGCCTCAGACAAGAAATCAAAAGTAATGCCTACGGCAACCGGTGGTCCAAGGTTGTTTGCCGTGATTGGGCCCGACCGGACTCGACGTTCCTTTACGTCACAGTTCGAACGAGATAGAACGAGATTCAACAATGTCCTTGTTTGGACTACGGTATGGCCAAATCTCGTTCTATCGCGTTCGAACTGTGACGTAAAGGAACGTCAAGTCCGGTCGGGGCCAATCACGGTAAATAGCCTGAGACCACTGGTTGCCGCAGGCATCACTTTTGATTTCTTGTCTGAGGCCGAAATACCAATTTTAATTTTTTTTCCAAAAGCATGCTATAAGTATATTGGCCGTAGACGACAGATGCTACGGCCTATGTACTTATAGCATGCTTTTGGGAAAAAAATTAAAATTGGTATTTCGGCCTCAGACAAGAAATCAAAAGTAATGCCTACGGCAACCGGTGGTCCAAGGTTGTTTGCCGTGATTGGGCCCGACCGGACTCGACGTTCCTTTACGTCACGGTTCGAACGAGATAGAACGAGATTCAACCTGATTTGGCCGTACAATGTCCTTGTTTGGACTACGGTATGGCCAAATCTCGTTCTATCGCGTTCGAACTGTGACGTAAAGGAACGTCGAGTCCGGTCGGGCCCAATCACGGTAAATAGCCTGAGACCACTGGTTGCCGCAGGCATCACTTTTGATTTCTTGTCTGAGGCCGAAATACCAATTTTAATTTTTTTTCCAAAAGCATGCTATAAGTATATTGGCCGTAGACGACAGATGCTACGGCCTATGTACTTATAGCATGCTTTTGGGAAAAAAATTAAAATTGGTATTTCGGCCTCAGACAAGAAATCAAAAGTAATGCCTACGGCAACCGGTGGTCCAAGGTTGTTTGCCGTGATTGGGCCCGACCGGACTCGACGTTCCTTTACGTCACAGTTCGAACGAGATAGAACGAGATTCAACCTGATTTGGCCGTACAATGTCCTTGTTTGGACTACGGTATGGCCAAATCTCGTTCTATCGCGTTCGAACTGTGACGTAAAGGAACGTCAAGTCCGGTCGGGGCCAATCACGGTAAATAGCCTGAGACCACTGGTTGCCGCAGGCATCACTTTTGATTTCTTGTCTGAGGCCGAAATACCAATTTTAATTTTTTTTCCAAAAGCATGCTATAAGTATATTGGCCGTAGGCGACAGATGCTACGGCCTATGTACTTATAGCATGCTTTTTGGAAAAAAAATTAAAATTGGTATTTCGGCCTCAGACAAGAAATCAAAAGTAATGCCTACGGCAACCGGTGGTCCAAGGTTGTTTGCCGTGATTGGGCCCGACCGGACTCGACGTTCCTTTACGTCACAGTTCGAACGAGATAGAACGAGATTCAACCTGATTTGGCCGTACAATGTCCTTGTTTGGACTACGGTATGGCCAAATCTCGTTCTATCGCGTTCGAACTGTGACGTAAAGGAACGTCGAGTCCGGTCGGGCCCAATCACGGTAAATAGCCTGAGACCACTGGTTGCCGCAGGCATCACTTTTGATTTCTTGTCTGAGGCCGAAATACCAATTTTAATTTTTTTTCCAAAAGCATGCTATAAGTATATTGGCCGTAGGCGACAGATGCTACGGCCTATGTACTTATAGCATGCTTTTGGGAAAAAAATTAAAATTGGTATTTCGGCCTCAGACAAGAAATCAAAAGTAATGCCTACGGCAACCGGTGGTCCAAGGTTGTTTGCCGTGATTGGGCCCGACCGGACTCGACGTTCCTTTACGTCACAGTTCGAACGAGATAGAACGAGATTCAACAATGTCCTTGTTTGGACTACGGTATGGCCAAATCTCGTTCTATCGCGTTCGAACTGTGACGTAAAGGAACGTCAAGTCCGGTCGGGGCCAATCACGGTAAATAGCCTGAGACCACTGGTTGCCGCAGGCATCACTTTTGATTTCTTGTCTGAGGCCGAAATACCAATTTTAATTTTTTTTCCAAAAGCATGCTATAAGTATATTGGCCGTAGGCGACAGATGCTACGGCCTATGTACTTATAGCATGCTTTTGGGAAAAAAATTAAAATTGGTATTTCGGCCTCAGACAAGAAATCAAAAGTAATGCCTACGGCAACCGGTGGTCCAAGGTTGTTTGCCGTGATTGGGCCCGACCGGACTCGACGTTCCTTTACGTCACAGTTCGAACGAGATAGAACGAGATTCAACCTGATTTGGCCGTACAATGTCCTTGTTTGGACTACGGTATGGCCAAATCTCGTTCTATCGCGTTCGAACTGTGACGTAAAGGAACGTCGAGTCCGGTCGGGCCCAATCACGGTAAATAGCCTGAGACCACTGGTTGCCGCAGGCATCACTTTTGATTTCTTGTCTGAGGCCGAAATACCAATTTTAATTTTTTTTCCAAAAGCATGCTATAAGTATATTGGCCGTAGGCGACAGATGCTACGGCCTATGTACTTATAGCATGCTTTTGGGAAAAAAATTAAAATTGGTATTTCGGCCTCAGACAAGAAATCAAAAGTAATGCCTACGGCAACCGGTGGTCCAAGGTTGTTTGCCGTGATTGGGCCCGACCGGACTCGACGTTCCTTTACGTCACAGTTCGAACGAGATAGAACGAGATTCAACCTGATTTGGCTGTACAATGTCCTTGTTTGGACTACGGTATGGCCAAATCTCGTTCTATCGCGTTCGAACTGTGACGTGAAGGAACGTCAAGTCCGGTCGGGGCCAATCACGGTAAATAGCCTGAGACCACTGGTTGCCGCAGGCATCACTTTTGATTTCTTGTCTGAGGCCGAAATACCAATTTTAATTTTTTTCCAAAAGCATGCTATAAGTATATTGGCCGTAGGCGACAGATGCTACGGCCTATGTACTTATAGCATGCTTTTGGGAAAAAAATTAAAATTGGTATTTCGGCCTCAGACAAGAAATCAAAAGTAATGCCTACGGCAACCGGTGGTCCAAGGTTGTTTGCCGTGATTGGGCCCGACCGGACTCGACGTTCCTTTACGTCACAGTTCGAACGAGATAGAACGAGATTCAACTTGATTTGGCCGTACAATGTCCTTGTTTGGACTACGGTATGGCCAAATCTCGTTCTATCGCGTTCGAACTGTGACGTAAAGGAACGTCGAGTCCGGTCGGGCCCAATCACGGTAAATAGCCTGAGACCACTGGTTGCCGCAGGCATCACTTTTGATTTCTTGTCTGAGGCCGAAATACCAATTTTAATTTTTTTTCCAAAAGCATGCTATAAGTATATTGGCCGTAGGCGACAGATGCTACGGCCTATGTACTTATAGCATGCTTTTGGGAAAAAAATTAAAATTGGTATTTCGGCCTCAGACAAGAAATCAAAAGTAATGCCTACGGCAACCGGTGGTCCAAGGTTGTTTGCCGTGATTGGGCCCGACCGGACTCGACGTTCCTTTACGTCACAGTTCGAACGAGATAGAACGAGATTCAACAATGTCCTTGTTTGGACTACGGTATGGCCAAATCTCGTTCTATCGCGTTCGAACTGTGACGTAAAGGAACGTCAAGTCCGGTCGGGGCCAATCACGGTAAATAGCCTGAGACCACTGGTTGCCGCAGGCATCACTTTTGATTTCTTGTCTGAGGCCGAAATACCAATTTTAATTTTTTTTCCAAAAGCATGCTATAAGTATATTGGCCGTAGGCGACAGATGCTACGGCCTATGTACTTATAGCATGCTTTTGGGAAAAAAATTAAAATTGGTATTTCGGCCTCAGACAAGAAATCAAAAGTAATGCCTACGGCAACCGGTGGTCCAAGGTTGTTTGCCGTGATTGGGCCCGACCGGACTCGACGTTCCTTTACGTCACAGTTCGAACGAGATAGAACGAGATTCAACCTGATTTGGCCGTACAATGTCCTTGTTTGGACTACGGTATGGCCAAATCTCGTTCTATCGCGTTCGAACTGTGACGTAAAGGAACGTCGAGTCCGGTCGGGCCCAATCACGGTAAATAGCCTGAGACCACTGGTTGCCGCAGGCATCACTTTTGATTTCTTGTCTGAGGCCGAAATACCAATTTTAATTTTTTTTCCAAAAGCATGCTATAAGTATATTGGCCGTAGGCGACAGATGCTACGGCCTATGTACTTATAGCATGCTTTTGGGAAAAAAATTAAAATTGGTATTTCGGCCTCAGACAAGAAATCAAAAGTAATGCCTACGGCAACCGGTGGTCCAAGGTTGTTTGCCGTGATTGGGCCCGACCGGACTCGACGTTCCTTTACGTCACAGTTCGAACGAGATAGAACGAGATTCAACCTGATTTGGCTGTACAATGTCCTTGTTTGGACTACGGTATGGCCAAATCTCGTTCTATCGCGTTCGAACTGTGACGTGAAGGAACGTCAAGTCCGGTCGGGGCCAATCACGGTAAATAGCCTGAGACCACTGGTTGCCGCAGGCATCACTTTTGATTTCTTGTCTGAGGCCGAAATACCAATTTTAATTTTTTTCCAAAAGCATGCTATAAGTATATTGGCCGTAGGCGACAGATGCTACGGCCTATGTACTTATAGCATGCTTTTGGGAAAAAAATTAAAATTGGTATTTCGGCCTCAGACAAGAAATCAAAAGTAATGCCTACGGCAACCGGTGGTCCAAGGTTGTTTGCCGTGATTGGGCCCGACCGGACTCGACGTTCCTTTACGTCACAGTTCGAACGAGATAGAACGAGATTCAACTTGATTTGGCCGTACAATGTCCTTGTTTGGACTACGGTATGGCCAAATCTCGTTCTATCGCGTTCGAACTGTGACGTAAAGGAACGTCGAGTCCGGTCGGGCCCAATCACGGTAAATAGCCTGAGACCACTGGTTGCCGCAGGCATCACTTTTGATTTCTTGTCTGAGGCCGAAATACCAATTTTAATTTTTTTTCCAAAAGCATGCTATAAGTATATTGGCCGTAGGCGACAGATGCTACGGCCTATGTACTTATAGCATGCTTTTGGGAAAAAAATTAAAATTGGTATTTCGGCCTCAGACAAGAAATCAAATGTAATGCCTACGGCAACCGGTGGTCCAAGGTTGTTTGCCGTGATTGGGCCCGACCGGACTCGACGTTCCTTTACGTCACAGTTCGAACGAGATAGAACGAGATTCAACAATGTCCTTGTTTGGACTACGGTATGGCCAAATCTCGTTCTATCGCGTTCGAACTGTGACGTAAAGGAACGTCAAGTCCGGTCGGGGCCAATCACGGTAAATAGCCTGAGACCACTGGTTGCCGCAGGCATCACTTTTGATTTCTTGTCTGAGGCCGAAATACCAATTTTAATTTTTTTTCCAAAAGCATGCTATAAGTATATTGGCCGTAGGCGACAGATGCTACGGCCTATGTACTTATAGCATGCTTTTGGGAAAAAAATTAAAATTGGTATTTCGGCCTCAGACAAGAAATCAAAAGTAATGCCTACGGCAACCGGTGGTCCAAGGTTGTTTGCCGTGATTGGGCCCGACCGGACTCGACGTTCCTTTACGTCACAGTTCGAACGAGATAGAACGAGATTCAACCTGATTTGGCCGTACAATGTCCTTGTTTGGACTACGGTATGGCCAAATCTCGTTCTATCGCGTTCGAACTGTGACGTAAAGGAACGTCAAGTCCGGTCGGGGCCAATCACGGTAAATAGCCTGAGACCACTGGTTGCCGCAGGCATCACTTTTGATTTCTTGTCTGAGGCCGAAATACCAATTTTAATTTTTTTTCCAAAAGCATGCTATAAGTATATTGGCCGTAGGCGACAGATGCTACGGCCTATGTACTTATAGCATGCTTTTGGGGAAAAAATTAAAATTGGTATTTCGGCCTCAGACAAGAAATCAAATGTAATGCCTACGGCAACCGGTGGTCCAAGGTTGTTTGCCGTGATTGGGCCCGACCGGACTCGACGTTCCTTTACGTCACAGTTCGAACGAGATAGAACGAGATTTAACAATGTCCTTGTTTGGACTACGGTATGGCCAAATCTCGTTCTATCGCGTTCGAACTGTGACGTAAAGGAACGTCAAGTCCGGTCGGGGCCAATCACGGTAAATAGCCTGAGACCACTGGTTGCCGCAGGCATCACTTTTGATTTCTTGTCTGAGGCCGAAATACCAATTTTGATTTTTTTTCCAAAAGCATGCTATAAGTATATTGGCCGTAGGCGACAGATGCTACGGCCTATGTACTTATAGCATGCTTTTGGGAAAAAAATTAAAATTGGTATTTCGGCCTCAGACAAGAAATCAAAAGTAATGCCTACGGCAACCGGTGGTCCAAGGTTGTTTGCCGTGATTGGGCCCGACCGGACTCGACGTTCCTTTACGTCACAGTTCGAACGAGATAGAACGAGATTCAACCTGATTTGGCCGTACAATGTCCTTGTTTGGACTACGGTATGGCCAAATCTCGTTCTATCGCGTTCGAACTGTGACGTAAAGGAACGTCAAGTCCGGTCGGGGCCAATCACGGTAAATAGCCTGAGACCACTGGTTGCCGCAGGCATCACTTTTGATTTCTTGTCTGAGGCCGAAATACCAATTTTAATTTTTTTCCAAAAGCATGCTATAAGTATATTGGCCGTAGGCGACAGATGCTACGGCCTATGTACTTATAGCATGCTTTTGGGAAAAAAATTAAAATTGGTATTTCGGCCTCAGACAAGAAATCAAAAGTAATGCCTACGGCAACCGGTGGTCCAAGGTTGTTTGCCGTGATTGGGCCCGACCGGACTCGACGTTCCTTTACGTCACAGTTCGAACGAGATAGAACGAGATTCAACCTGATTTGGCCGTACAATGTCCTTGTTTGGACTACGGTATGGCCAAATCTCGTTCTATCTCGTTCGAACTGTGACGTAAAGGAACGTCAAGTCCGGTCGGGGCCAATCACGGTAAATAGCCTGAGACCACTGGTTGCCGCAGGCATCACTTTTGATTTCTTGTCTGAGGCCGAAATACCAATTTTAATTTTTTTTCCAAAAGCATGCTATAAGTATATTGGCCGTAGGCGACAGATGCTACGGCCTATGTACTTATAGCATGCTTTTGGGAAAAAAATTAAAATTGGTATTTCGGCCTCAGACAAGAAATCAAAAGTAATGCCTACGGCAACCGGTGGTCCAAGGTTGTTTGCCGTGATTGGGCCCGACCGGACTCGACGTTCCTTTACGTCACAGTTCGAACGAGATAGAACGAGATTCAACTTGATTTGGCCGTACAATGTCCTTGTTTGGACTACGGTATGGCCAAATCTCGTTCTATCGCGTTCGAACTGTGACGTAAAGGAACGTCGAGTCCGGTCGGGCCCAATCACGGTAAATAGCCTGAGACCACTGGTTGCCGCAGGCATCACTTTTGATTTCTTGTCTGAGGCCGAAATACCAATTTTAATTTTTTTTCCAAAAGCATGCTATAAGTATATTGGCCGTAGGCGACAGATGCTACGGCCTATGTACTTATAGCATGCTTTTGGGAAAAAAATTAAAATTGGTATTTCGGCCTCAGACAAGAAATCAAATGTAATGCCTACGGCAACCGGTGGTCCAAGGTTGTTTGCCGTGATTGGGCCCGACCGGACTCGACGTTCCTTTACGTCACAGTTCGAACGAGATAGAACGAGATTCAACAATGTCCTTGTTTGGACTACGGTATGGCCAAATCTCGTTCTATCGCGTTCGAACTGTGACGTAAAGGAACGTCAAGTCCGGTCGGGGCCAATCACGGTAAATAGCCTGAGACCACTGGTTGCCGCAGGCATCACTTTTGATTTCTTGTCTGAGGCCGAAATACCAATTTTAATTTTTTTTCCAAAAGCATGCTATAAGTATATTGGCCGTAGGCGACAGATGCTACGGCCTATGTACTTATAGCATGCTTTTGGGAAAAAAATTAAAATTGGTATTTCGGCCTCAGACAAGAAATCAAAAGTAATGCCTACGGCAACCGGTGGTCCAAGGTTGTTTGCCGTGATTGGGCCCGACCGGACTCGACGTTCCTTTACGTCACAGTTCGAACGAGATAGAACGAGATTCAACCTGATTTGGCTGTACAATGTCCTTGTTTGGACTACGGTATGGCCAAATCTCGTTCTATCGCGTTCGAACTGTGACGTAAAGGAACGTCAAGTCCGGTCGGGGCCAATCACGGTAAATAGCCTGAGACCACTGGTTGCCGCAGGCATCACTTTTGATTTCTTGTCTGAGGCCGAAATACCAATTTTAATTTTTTTCCAAAAGCATGCTATAAGTATATTGGCCGTAGGCGACAGATGCTACGGCCTATGTACTTATAGCATGCTTTTGGGAAAAAAATTAAAATTGGTATTTCGGCCTCAGACAAGAAATCAAAAGTAATGCCTACGGCAACCGGTGGTCCAAGGTTGTTTGCCGTGATTGGGCCCGACCGGACTCGACGTTCCTTTACGTCACAGTTCGAACGAGATAGAACGAGATTCAACCTGATTTGGCCGTACAATGTCCTTGTTTGGACTACGGTATGGCCAAATCTCGTTCTATCTCGTTCGAACTGTGACGTAAAGGAACGTCAAGTCCGGTCGGGGCCAATCACGGTAAATAGCCTGAGACCACTGGTTGCCGCAGGCATCACTTTTGATTTCTTGTCTGAGGCCGAAATACCAATTTTGATTTTTTTTCCAAAAGCATGCTATAAGTATATATGCCGTAGGCAACAGATGCTACGGCCTATGTACTTATAGCATGCTTTTGGGAAAAAAAATTAAAATTGGTATTTCGGCCTCAGACAAGAAATCAAAAGTAATGCCTACGGCAACCGGTGGTCCAAGGTTGTTTGCCGTGATTGGGCCCGACCGGACTCGACGTTCCTTTACGTCACAGTTCGAACGAGATAGAACGAGATTCAACCTGATTTGGCTGTACAATGTCCTTGTTTGGACTACGGTATGGCCAAATCTCGTTCTATCGCGTTCGAACTGTGACGTAAAGGAACGTCAAGTCCGGTCGGGGCCAATCACGGTAAATAGCCTGAGACCACTGGTTGCCGCAGGCATCACTTTTGATTTCTTGTCTGAGGCCGAAATACCAATTTTAATTTTTTTCCAAAAGCATGCTATAAGTATATTGGCCGTAGGCGACAGATGCTACGGCCTATGTACTTATAGCATGCTTTTGGGAAAAAAATTAAAATTGGTATTTCGGCCTCAGACAAGAAATCAAAAGTAATGCCTACGGCAACCGGTGGTCCAAGGTTGTTTGCCGTGATTGGGCCCGACCGGACTCGACGTTCCTTTACGTCACAGTTCGAACGAGATAGAACGAGATTCAACCTGATTTGGCCGTACAATGTCCTTGTTTGGACTACGGTATGGCCAAATCTCGTTCTATCTCGTTCGAACTGTGACGTAAAGGAACGTCAAGTCCGGTCGGGGCCAATCACGGTAAATAGCCTGAGACCACTGGTTGCCGCAGGCATCACTTTTGATTTCTTGTCTGAGGCCGAAATACCAATTTTAATTTTTTTTCCAAAAGCATGCTATAAGTATATTGGCCGTAGGCGACAGATGCTACGGCCTATGTACTTATAGCATGCTTTTGGGAAAAAAATTAAAATTGGTATTTCGGCCTCAGACAAGAAATCAAAAGTAATGCCTACGGCAACCGGTGGTCCAAGGTTGTTTGCCGTGATTGGGCCCGACCGGACTCGACGTTCCTTTACGTCACAGTTCGAACGAGATAGAACGAGATTCAACTTGATTTGGCCGTACAATGTCCTTGTTTGGACTACGGTATGGCCAAATCTCGTTCTATCGCGTTCGAACTGTGACGTAAAGGAACGTCGAGTCCGGTCGGGCCCAATCACGGTAAATAGCCTGAGACCACTGGTTGCCGCAGGCATCACTTTTGATTTCTTGTCTGAGGCCGAAATACCAATTTTAATTTTTTTTCCAAAAGCATGCTATAAGTATATTGGCCGTAGGCGACAGATGCTACGGCCTATGTACTTATAGCATGCTTTTGGGAAAAAAATTAAAATTGGTATTTCGGCCTCAGACAAGAAATCAAATGTAATGCCTACGGCAACCGGTGGTCCAAGGTTGTTTGCCGTGATTGGGCCCGACCGGACTCGACGTTCCTTTACGTCACAGTTCGAACGAGATAGAACGAGATTCAACAATGTCCTTGTTTGGACTACGGTATGGCCAAATCTCGTTCTATCGCGTTCGAACTGTGACGTAAAGGAACGTCAAGTCCGGTCGGGGCCAATCACGGTAAATAGCCTGAGACCACTGGTTGCCGCAGGCATCACTTTTGATTTCTTGTCTGAGGCCGAAATACCAATTTTAATTTTTTTTCCAAAAGCATGCTATAAGTATATTGGCCGTAGGCGACAGATGCTACGGCCTATGTACTTATAGCATGCTTTTGGGAAAAAAATTAAAATTGGTATTTCGGCCTCAGACAAGAAATCAAAAGTAATGCCTACGGCAACCGGTGGTCCAAGGTTGTTTGCCGTGATTGGGCCCGACCGGACTCGACGTTCCTTTACGTCACAGTTCGAACGAGATAGAACGAGATTCAACTTGATTTGGCCGTACAATGTCCTTGTTTGGACTACGGTATGGCCAAATCTCGTTCTATCGCGTTCGAACTGTGACGTAAAGGAACGTCGAGTCCGGTCGGGCCCAATCACGGTAAATAGCCTGAGACCACTGGTTGCCGCAGGCATCACTTTTGATTTCTTGTCTGAGGCCGAAATACCAATTTTAATTTTTTTTCCAAAAGCATGCTATAAGTATATTGGCCGTAGGCGACAGATGCTACGGCCTATGTACTTATAGCATGCTTTTGGGGAAAAAATTAAAATTGGTATTTCGGCCTCAGACAAGAAATCAACTGTAATGCCTACGGCAACCGGTGGTCCAAGGTTGTTTGCCGTGATTGGGCCCGACCGGACTCGACGTTCCTTTACGTCACAGTTCGAACGAGATAGAACGAGATTTAACAATGTCCTTGTTTGGACTACGGTATGGCCAAATCTCGTTCTATCGCGTTCGAACTGTGACGTAAAGGAACGTCGAGTCCGGTCGGGCCCAATCACGGTAAATAGCCTGAGACCACTGGTTGCCGCAGGCATCACTTTTGATTTCTTGTCTGAGGCCGAAATACCAATTTTAATTTTTTTTCCAAAAGCATGCTATAAGTATATTGGCCGTAGGCGACAGATGCTACGGCCTATGTACTTATAGCATGCTTTTGGGAAAAAAATTAAAATTGGTATTTCGGCCTCAGACAAGAAATCAAATGTAATGCCTACGGCAACCGGTGGTCCAAGGTTGTTTGCCGTGATTGGGCCCGACCGGACTCGACGTTCCTTTACGTCACAGTTCGAACGAGATAGAACGAGATTCAACAATGTCCTTGTTTGGACTACGGTATGGCCAAATCTCGTTCTATCGCGTTCGAACTGTGACGTAAAGGAACGTCAAGTCCGGTCGGGGCCAATCACGGTAAATAGCCTGAGACCACTGGTTGCCGCAGGCATCACTTTTGATTTCTTGTCTGAGGCCGAAATACCAATTTTAATTTTTTTTCCAAAAGCATGCTATAAGTATATTGGCCGTAGGCGACAGATGCTACGGCCTATGTACTTATAGCATGCTTTTGGGAAAAAAATTAAAATTGGTATTTCGGCCTCAGACAAGAAATCAAAAGTAATGCCTACGGCAACCGGTGGTCCAAGGTTGTTTGCCGTGATTGGGCCCGACCGGACTCGACGTTCCTTTACGTCACAGTTCGAACGAGATAGAACGAGATTCAACTTGATTTGGCCGTACAATGTCCTTGTTTGGACTATGGTATGGCCAAATCTCGTTCTATCGCGTTCGAACTGTGACGTAAAGGAACGTCGAGTCCGGTCGGGCCCAATCACGGTAAATAGCCTGAGACCACTGGTTGCCGCAGGCATCACTTTTGATTTCTTGTCTGAGGCCGAAATACCAATTTTAATTTTTTTTCCAAAAGCATGCTATAAGTATATTGGCCGTAGGCGACAGATGCTACGGCCTATGTACTTATAGCATGCTTTTGGGAAAAAAATTAAAATTGGTATTTCGGCCTCAGACAAGAAATCAAAAGTAATGCCTACGGCAACCGGTGGTCCAAGGTTGTTTGCCGTGATTGGGCCCGACCGGACTCGACGTTCCTTTACGTCACAGTTCGAACGAGATAGAACGAGATTCAACCTGATTTGGCCGTACAATGTCCTTGTTTGGACTACGGTATGGCCAAATCTCGTTCTATCTCGTTCGAACTGTGACGTAAAGGAACGTCAAGTCCGGTCGGGGCCAATCACGGTAAATAGCCTGAGACCACTGGTTGCCGCAGGCATCACTTTTGATTTCTTGTCTGAGGCCGAAATACCAATTTTGATTTTTTTTCCAAAAGCATGCTATAAGTATATATGCCGTAGGCGACAGATGCTACGGCCTATGTACTTATAGCATGCTTTTGGGAAAAAAAATTAAAATTGGTATTTCGGCCTCAGACAAGAAATCAAAAGTAATGCCTACGGCAACCGGTGGTCCAAGGTTGTTTGCCGTGATTGGGCCCGACCGGACTCGACGTTCCTTTACGTCACAGTTCGAACGAGATAGAACGAGATTCAACCTGATTTGGCTGTACAATGTCCTTGTTTGGACTACGGTATGGCCAAATCTCGTTCTATCGCGTTCGAACTGTGACGTAAAGGAACGTCAAGTCCGGTCGGGGCCAATCACGGTAAATAGCCTGAGACCACTGGTTGCCGCAGGCATCACTTTTGATTTCTTGTCTGAGGCCGAAATACCAATTTTAATTTTTTTCCAAAAGCATGCTATAAGTATATTGGCCGTAGGCGACAGATGCTACGGCCTATGTACTTATAGCATGCTTTTGGGAAAAAAATTAAAATTGGTATTTCGGCCTCAGACAAGAAATCAAAAGTAATGCCTACGGCAACCGGTGGTCCAAGGTTGTTTGCCGTGATTGGGCCCGACCGGACTCGACGTTCCTTTACGTCACAGTTCGAACGAGATAGAACGAGATTCAACCTGATTTGGCCGTACAATGTCCTTGTTTGGACTACGGTATGGCCAAATCTCGTTCTATCTCGTTCGAACTGTGACGTAAAGGAACGTCAAGTCCGGTCGGGGCCAATCACGGTAAATAGCCTGAGACCACTGGTTGCCGCAGGCATCACTTTTGATTTCTTGTCTGAGGCCGAAATACCAATTTTAATTTTTTTTCCAAAAGCATGCTATAAGTATATTGGCCGTAGGCGACAGATGCTACGGCCTATGTACTTATAGCATGCTTTTGGGAAAAAAATTAAAATTGGTATTTCGGCCTCAGACAAGAAATCAAAAGTAATGCCTACGGCAACCGGTGGTCCAAGGTTGTTTGCCGTGATTGGGCCCGACCGGACTCGACGTTCCTTTACGTCACAGTTCGAACGAGATAGAACGAGATTCAACTTGATTTGGCCGTACAATGTCCTTGTTTGGACTACGGTATGGCCAAATCTCGTTCTATCGCGTTCGAACTGTGACGTAAAGGAACGTCGAGTCCGGTCGGGCCCAATCACGGTAAATAGCCTGAGACCACTGGTTGCCGCAGGCATCACTTTTGATTTCTTGTCTGAGGCCGAAATACCAATTTTAATTTTTTTTCCAAAAGCATGCTATAAGTATATTGGCCGTAGGCGACAGATGCTACGGCCTATGTACTTATAGCATGCTTTTGGGGAAAAAATTAAAATTGGTATTTCGGCCTCAGACAAGAAATCAACTGTAATGCCTACGGCAACCGGTGGTCCAAGGTTGTTTGCCGTGATTGGGCCCGACCGGACTCGACGTTCCTTTACGTCACAGTTCGAACGAGATAGAACGAGATTTAACAATGTCCTTGTTTGGACTACGGTATGGCCAAATCTCGTTCTATCGCGTTCGAACTGTGACGTAAAGGAACGTCGAGTCCGGTCGGGCCCAATCACGGTAAATAGCCTGAGACCACTGGTTGCCGCAGGCATCACTTTTGATTTCTTGTCTGAGGCCGAAATACCAATTTTAATTTTTTTTCCAAAAGCATGCTATAAGTATATTGGCCATAGGCGACAGATGCTACGGCCTATGTACTTATAGCATGCTTTTGGGAAAAAAATTAAAATTGGTATTTCGGCCTCAGACAAGAAATCAAATGTAATGCCTACGGCAACCGGTGGTCCAAGGTTGTTTGCCGTGATTGGGCCCGACCGGACTCGACGTTCCTTTACGTCACAGTTCGAACGAGATAGAACGAGATTCAACAATGTCCTTGTTTGGACTACGGTATGGCCAAATCTCGTTCTATCGCGTTCGAACTGTGACGTAAAGGAACGTCAAGTCCGGTCGGGGCCAATCACGGTAAATAGCCTGAGACCACTGGTTGCCGCAGGCATCACTTTTGATTTCTTGTCTGAGGCCGAAATACCAATTTTAATTTTTTTTCCAAAAGCATGCTATAAGTATATTGGCCGTAGGCGACAGATGCTACGGCCTATGTACTTATAGCATGCTTTTGGGAAAAAAATTAAAATTGGTATTTCGGCCTCAGACAAGAAATCAAAAGTAATGCCTACGGCAACCGGTGGTCCAAGGTTGTTTGCCGTGATTGGGCCCGACCGGACTCGACGTTCCTTTACGTCACAGTTCGAACGAGATAGAACGAGATTCAACTTGATTTGGCCGTACAATGTCCTTGTTTGGACTATGGTATGGCCAAATCTCGTTCTATCGCGTTCGAACTGTGACGTAAAGGAACGTCGAGTCCGGTCGGGCCCAATCACGGTAAATAGCCTGAGACCACTGGTTGCCGCAGGCATCACTTTTGATTTCTTGTCTGAGGCCGAAATACCAATTTTAATTTTTTTTCCAAAAGCATGCTATAAGTATATTGGCCGTAGGCGACAGATGCTACGGCCTATGTACTTATAGCATGCTTTTGGGAAAAAAATTAAAATTGGTATTTCGGCCTCAGACAAGAAATCAAAAGTAATGCCTACGGCAACCGGTGGTCCAAGGTTGTTTGCCGTGATTGGGCCCGACCGGACTCGACGTTCCTTTACGTCACAGTTCGAACGAGATAGAACGAGATTCAACCTGATTTGGCCGTACAATGTCCTTGTTTGGACTACGGTATGGCCAAATCTCGTTCTATCTCGTTCGAACTGTGACGTAAAGGAACGTCAAGTCCGGTCGGGGCCAATCACGGTAAATAGCCTGAGACCACTGGTTGCCGCAGGCATCACTTTTGATTTCTTGTCTGAGGCCGAAATACCAATTTTGATTTTTTTTCCAAAAGCATGCTATAAGTATATATGCCGTAGGCGACAGATGCTACGGCCTATGTACTTATAGCATGCTTTTGGGAAAAAAAATTAAAATTGGTATTTCGGCCTCAGACAAGAAATCAAAAGTAATGCCTACGGCAACCGGTGGTCCAAGGTTGTTTGCCGTGATTGGGCCCGACCGGACTCGACGTTCCTTTACGTCACAGTTCGAACGAGATAGAACGAGATTCAACCTGATTTGGCTGTACAATGTCCTTGTTTGGACTACGGTATGGCCAAATCTCGTTCTATCGCGTTCGAACTGTGACGTAAAGGAACGTCAAGTCCGGTCGGGGCCAATCACGGTAAATAGCCTGAGACCACTGGTTGCCGCAGGCATCACTTTTGATTTCTTGTCTGAGGCCGAAATACCAATTTTAATTTTTTTCCAAAAGCATGCTATAAGTATATTGGCCGTAGGCGACAGATGCTACGGCCTATGTACTTATAGCATGCTTTTGGGAAAAAAATTAAAATTGGTATTTCGGCCTCAGACAAGAAATCAAAAGTAATGCCTACGGCAACCGGTGGTCCAAGGTTGTTTGCCGTGATTGGGCCCGACCGGACTCGACGTTCCTTTACGTCACAGTTCGAACGAGATAGAACGAGATTCAACCTGATTTGGCCGTACAATGTCCTTGTTTGGACTACGGTATGGCCAAATCTCGTTCTATCTCGTTCGAACTGTGACGTAAAGGAACGTCAAGTCCGGTCGGGGCCAATCACGGTAAATAGCCTGAGACCACTGGTTGCCGCAGGCATCACTTTTGATTTCTTGTCTGAGGCCGAAATACCAATTTTAATTTTTTTTCCAAAAGCATGCTATAAGTATATTGGCCGTAGGCGACAGATGCTACGGCCTATGTACTTATAGCATGCTTTTGGGAAAAAAATTAAAATTGGTATTTCGGCCTCAGACAAGAAATCAAATGTAATGCCTACGGCAACCGGTGGTCCAAGGTTGTTTGCCGTGATTGGGCCCGACCGGACTCGACGTTCCTTTACGTCACAGTTCGAACGAGATAGAACGAGATTTAACAATGTCCTTGTTTGGACTACGGTATGGCCAAATCTCGTTCTATCGCGTTCGAACTGTGACGTAAAGGAACGTCAAGTCCGGTCGGGGCCAATCACGGTAAATAGCCTGAGACCACTGGTTGCCGCAGGCATCACTTTTGATTTCTTGTCTGAGGCCGAAATACCAATTTTGATTTTTTTTCCAAAAGCATGCTATAAGTATATTGGCCGTAGGCGACAGATGCTACGGCCTATGTACTTATAGCATGCTTTTGGGAAAAAAATTAAAATTGGTATTTCGGCCTCAGACAAGAAATCAAAAGTAATGCCTACGGCAACCGGTGGTCCAAGGTTGTTTGCCGTGATTGGGCCCGACCGGACTCGACGTTCCTTTACGTCACAGTTCGAACGAGATAGAACGAGATTCAACCTGATTTGGCCGTACAATGTCCTTGTTTGGACTACGGTATGGCCAAATCTCGTTCTATCGCGTTCGAACTGTGACGTAAAGGAACGTCAAGTCCGGTCGGGGCCAATCACGGTAAATAGCCTGAGACCACTGGTTGCCGCAGGCATCACTTTTGATTTCTTGTCTGAGGCCGAAATACCAATTTTAATTTTTTTCCAAAAGCATGCTATAAGTATATTGGCCGTAGGCGACAGATGCTACGGCCTATGTACTTATAGCATGCTTTTGGGAAAAAAATTAAAATTGGTATTTCGGCCTCAGACAAGAAATCAAAAGTAATGCCTACGGCAACCGGTGGTCCAAGGTTGTTTGCCGTGATTGGGCCCGACCGGACTCGACGTTCCTTTACGTCACAGTTCGAACGAGATAGAACGAGATTCAACCTGATTTGGCCGTACAATGTCCTTGTTTGGACTACGGTATGGCCAAATCTCGTTCTATCTCGTTCGAACTGTGACGTAAAGGAACGTCAAGTCCGGTCGGGGCCAATCACGGTAAATAGCCTGAGACCACTGGTTGCCGCAGGCATCACTTTTGATTTCTTGTCTGAGGCCGAAATACCAATTTTAATTTTTTTTCCAAAAGCATGCTATAAGTATATTGGCCGTAGGCGACAGATGCTACGGCCTATGTACTTATAGCATGCTTTTGGGAAAAAAATTAAAATTGGTATTTCGGCCTCAGACAAGAAATCAAAAGTAATGCCTACGGCAACCGGTGGTCCAAGGTTGTTTGCCGTGATTGGGCCCGACCGGACTCGACGTTCCTTTACGTCACAGTTCGAACGAGATAGAACGAGATTCAACTTGATTTGGCCGTACAATGTCCTTGTTTGGACTACGGTATGGCCAAATCTCGTTCTATCGCGTTCGAACTGTGACGTAAAGGAACGTCGAGTCCGGTCGGGCCCAATCACGGTAAATAGCCTGAGACCACTGGTTGCCGCAGGCATCACTTTTGATTTCTTGTCTGAGGCCGAAATACCAATTTTAATTTTTTTTCCAAAAGCATGCTATAAGTATATTGGCCGTAGGCGACAGATGCTACGGCCTATGTACTTATAGCATGCTTTTGGGAAAAAAATTAAAATTGGTATTTCGGCCTCAGACAAGAAATCAAATGTAATGCCTACGGCAACCGGTGGTCCAAGGTTGTTTGCCGTGATTGGGCCCGACCGGACTCGACGTTCCTTTACGTCACAGTTCGAACGAGATAGAACGAGATTCAACAATGTCCTTGTTTGGACTACGGTATGGCCAAATCTCGTTCTATCGCGTTCGAACTGTGACGTAAAGGAACGTCAAGTCCGGTCGGGGCCAATCACGGTAAATAGCCTGAGACCACTGGTTGCCGCAGGCATCACTTTTGATTTCTTGTCTGAGGCCGAAATACCAATTTTAATTTTTTTTCCAAAAGCATGCTATAAGTATATTGGCCGTAGGCGACAGATGCTACGGCCTATGTACTTATAGCATGCTTTTGGGAAAAAAATTAAAATTGGTATTTCGGCCTCAGACAAGAAATCAAAAGTAATGCCTACGGCAACCGGTGGTCCAAGGTTGTTTGCCGTGATTGGGCCCGACCGGACTCGACGTTCCTTTACGTCACAGTTCGAACGAGATAGAACGAGATTCAACCTGATTTGGCCGTACAATGTCCTTGTTTGGACTACGGTATGGCCAAATCTCGTTCTATCGCGTTCGAACTGTGACGTAAAGGAACGTCAAGTCCGGTCGGGGCCAATCACGGTAAATAGCCTGAGACCACTGGTTGCCGCAGGCATCACTTTTGATTTCTTGTCTGAGGCCGAAATACCAATTTTAATTTTTTTTCCAAAAGCATGCTATAAGTATATTGGCCGTAGGCGACAGATGCTACGGCCTATGTACTTATAGCATGCTTTTGGGAAAAAAATTAAAATTGGTATTTCGGCCTCAGACAAGAAATCAAAAGTAATGCCTACGGCAACCGGTGGTCCAAGGTTGTTTGCCGTGATTGGGCCCGACCGGACTCGACGTTCCTTTACGTCACAGTTCGAACGAGATAGAACGAGATTCAACTTGATTTGGCCGTACAATGTCCTTGTTTGGACTACGGTATGGCCAAATCTCGTTCTATCGCGTTCGAACTGTGACGTAAAGGAACGTCGAGTCCGGTCGGGCCCAATCACGGTAAATAGCCTGAGACCACTGGTTGCCGCAGGCATCACTTTTGATTTCTTGTCTGAGGCCGAAATACCAATTTTAATTTTTTTTCCAAAAGCATGCTATAAGTATATTGGCCGTAGGCGACAGATGCTACGGCCTATGTACTTATAGCATGCTTTTGGGGAAAAAATTAAAATTGGTATTTCGGCCTCAGACAAGAAATCAAATGTAATGCCTACGGCAACCGGTGGTCCAAGGTTGTTTGCCGTGATTGGGCCCGACCGGACTCGACGTTCCTTTACGTCACAGTTCGAACGAGATAGAACGAGATTTAACAATGTCCTTGTTTGGACTACGGTATGGCCAAATCTCGTTCTATCGCGTTCGAACTGTGACGTAAAGGAACGTCAAGTCCGGTCGGGGCCAATCACGGTAAATAGCCTGAGACCACTGGTTGCCGCAGGCATCACTTTTGATTTCTTGTCTGAGGCCGAAATACCAATTTTGATTTTTTTTCCAAAAGCATGCTATAAGTATATTGGCCGTAGGCGACAGATGCTACGGCCTATGTACTTATAGCATGCTTTTGGGAAAAAAATTAAAATTGGTATTTCGGCCTCAGACAAGAAATCAAAAGTAATGCCTACGGCAACCGGTGGTCCAAGGTTGTTTGCCGTGATTGGGCCCGACCGGACTCGACGTTCCTTTACGTCACAGTTCGAACGAGATAGAACGAGATTCAACCTGATTTGGCCGTACAATGTCCTTGTTTGGACTACGGTATGGCCAAATCTCGTTCTATCGCGTTCGAACTGTGACGTAAAGGAACGTCAAGTCCGGTCGGGGCCAATCACGGTAAATAGCCTGAGACCACTGGTTGCCGCAGGCATCACTTTTGATTTCTTGTCTGAGGCCGAAATACCAATTTTAATTTTTTTTCCAAAAGAATGCTATAAGTATATTGGCCGTAGGCGACAGATGCTACGGCCTATGTACTTATAGCATGCTTTTGGGAAAAAAATTAAAATTGGTATTTCGGCCTCAGACAAGAAATCAAAAGTAATGCCTACGGCAACCGGTGGTCCAAGGTTGTTTGCCGTGATTGGGCCCGACCGGACTCGACGTTCCTTTACGTCACAGTTCGAACGAGATAGAACGAGATTCAACCTGATTTGGCCGTACAATGTCCTTGTTTGGACTACGGTATGGCCAAATCTCGTTCTATCGCGTTCGAACTGTGACGTAAAGGAACGTCGAGTCCGGTCGGGCCCAATCACGGTAAATAGCCTGAGACCACTGGTTGCCGCAGGCATCACTTTTGATTTCTTGTCTGAGGCCGAAATACCAATTTTAATTTTTTTCCAAAAGCATGCTATAAGTATATTGGCCGTAGGCGACAGATGCTACGGCCTATGTACTTATAGCATGCTTTTGGGAAAAAAATTAAAATTGGTATTTCGGCCTCAGACAAGAAATCAAAAGTAATGCCTACGGCAACCTGTGGTCCAAGGTTGTTTGCCGTGATTGGGCCCGACCGGACTCGACGTTCCTATACGTTACAGTTCGAACGAGATAGAACGAGATTCAACCTGATTTGGCCGTACAATGTCCTTGTTTGGACTACGGTATGGCCAAATCTCGTTCTATCGCGTTCGAACTGTGACGTAAAGGAACGTCAAGTCCGGTCGGGGCCAATCACGGTAAATAGCCTGAGACCACTGGTTGCCGCAGGCATCACTTTTGATTTCTTGTCTGAGGCCGAAATACCAATTTTAATTTTTTTTCCAAAAGCATGCTATAAGTATATTGGCCGTAGGCGACAGATGCTACGGCCTATGTACTTATAGCATGCTTTTGGGAAAAAAATTAAAATTGGTATTTCGGCCTCAGACATGAAATCAAAAGTAATGCCTACGGCAACCGGTGGTCCAAGGTTGTTTGCCGTGATTGGGCCCGACCGGACTCGACGTTCCTTTACGTCACAGTTCGAACGAGATAGAACGAGATTCAACCTGATTTGGCCGTACAATGTCCTTGTTTGGACTACGGTATGGCTAAATCTCGTTCTATCGCGTTCGAACTGTGACGTAAAGGAACGTCAAGTCCGGTCGGGGCCAATCACGGTAAATAGCCTGAGACCACTGGTTGCCGCAGGCATCACTTTTGATTTCTTGTCTGAGGCCGAAATACCAATTTTAATTTTTTTTCCAAAAGCATGCTATAAGTATATTGGCCGTAGGCGACAGATGCTACGGCCTATGTACTTATAGCATGCTTTTGGGAAAAAAATTAAAATTGGTATTTCGGCCTCAGACAAGAAATCAAATGTAATGCCTACGGCAACCGGTGGTCCAAGGTTGTTTGCCGTGATTGGGCCCGACCGGACTCGACGTTCCTTTACGTCACAGTTCGAACGAGATAGAACGAGATTCAACAATGTCCTTGTTTGGACTACGGTATGGCCAAATCTCGTTCTATCGCGTTCGAACTGTGACGTAAAGGAACGTCAAGTCCGGTCGGGGCCAATCACGGTAAATAGCCTGAGACCACTGGTTGCCGCAGGCATCACTTTTGATTTCTTGTCTGAGGCCGAAATACCAATTTTGATTTTTTTTCCAAAAGCATGCTATAAGTATATTGGCCGTAGGCGACAGATGCTACGGCCTATGTACTTATAGCATGCTTTTGGGAAAAAAATTAAAATTGGTATTTCGGCCTCAGACAAGAAATCAAAAGTAATGCCTACGGCAACCGGTGGTCCAAGGTTGTTTGCCGTGATTGGGCCCGACCGGATTCGACGTTCCTTTACGTCACGGTTCGAACGAGATAGAACGAGATTCAACCTGATTTGGCCGTACAATGTCCTTGTTTGGACTACGGTATGGCCAAATCTCGTTCTATCGCGTTCGAACTGTGACGTAAAGGAACGTCGAGTCCGGTCGGGCCCAATCACGGTAGATAGCCTGAGACCACTGGTTGCCGCAGGCATCACTTTTGATTTCTTGTCTGAGGCCGAAATACCAATTTTAATTTTTTTTCCAAAAGCATGCTATAAGTATATTGGCCGTAGGCGACAGATGCTACGGCCTATGTACTTATAGCATGCTTTTGGGAAAAAAATTAAAATTGGTATTTCGGCCTCAGACAAGAAATCAAAAGTAATGCCTACGGCAACCGGTGGTCCAAGGTTGTTTGCCGTGATTGGGCCCGACCGGACTCGACGTTCCTTTACGTCACAGTTCGAACGAGATAGAACGAGATTCAACCTGATTTGGCCGTACAATGTCCTTGTTTGGACTACGGTATGGCCAAATCTCGTTCTATCGCGTTCGAACTGTGACGTAAAGGAACGTCAAGTCCGGTCGGGGCCAATCACGGTAAATAGCCTGAGACCACTGGTTGCCGCAGGCATCACTTTTGATTTCTTGTCTGAGGCCGAAATACCAATTTTAATTTTTTTTCCAAAAGCATGCTATAAGTATATTGGCCGTAGGCGACAGATGCTACGGCCTATGTACTTATAGCATGCTTTTGGGAAAAAAATTAAAATTGGTATTTCGGCCTCAGACAAGAAATCAAAAGTAATGCCTACGGCAACCGGTGGTCCAAGGTTGTTTGCCGTGATTGGGCCCGACCGGACTCGACGTTCCTTTACGTCACAGTTCGAACGAGATAGAACGAGATTCAACCTGATTTGGCCGTACAATGTCCTTGTTTGGACTACGGTATGGCCAAATCTCGTTCTATCGCGTTCGAACTGTGACGTAAAGGAACGTCGAGTCCGGTCGGGCCCAATCACGGTAGATAGCCTGAGACCACTGGTTGCCGCAGGCATCACTTTTGATTTCTTGTCTGAGGCCGAAATACCAATTTTAATTTTTTTTCCAAAAGCATGCTATAAGTATATTGGCCGTAGGCGACAGATGCTACGGCCTATGTACTTATAGCATGCTTTTGGGAAAAAAATTAAAATTGGTATTTCGGCCTCAGACAAGAAATCAAAAGTAATGCCTACGGCAACCGGTGGTCCAAGGTTGTTTGCCGTGATTGGGCCCGACCGGACTCGACGTTCCTTTACGTCACAGTTCGAACGAGATAGAACGAGATTCAACCTGATTTGGCCGTACAATGTCCTTGTTTGGACTACGGTATGGCCAAATCTCGTTCTATCGCGTTCGAACTGTGACGTAAAGGAACGTCAAGTCCGGTCGGGGCCAATCACGGTAAATAGCCTGAGACCACTGGTTGCCGCAGGCATCACTTTTGATTTCTTGTCTGAGGCCGAAATACCAATTTTAATTTTTTTTCCAAAAGCATGCTATAAGTATATTGGCCGTAGGCGACAGATGCTACGGCCTATGTACTTATAGCATGCTTTTGGGAAAAAAATTAAAATTGGTATTTCGGCCTCAGACAAGAAATCAAAAGTAATGCCTACGGCAACCGGTGGTCCAAGGTTGTTTGCCGTGATTGGGCCCGACCGGACTCGACGTTCCTTTACGTCACAGTTCGAACGAGATAGAACGAGATTCAACCTGATTTGGCCGTACAATGTCCTTGTTTGGACTACGGTATGGCCAAATCTCGTTCTATCGCGTTCGAACTGTGACGTAAAAGAACGTCGAGTCCGGTCGGGCCCAATCACGGTAAATAGCCTGGGACCACTGGTTGCCGCAGGCATCACTTTTGATTTCTTGTCTGAGGCCGAAATACCAATTTTAATTTTTTTTCCAAAAGCATGCTATAAGTATATTGGCCGTAGGCGACAGATGCTACGGCCTATGTACTTATAGCATGCTTTTGGGAAAAAAATTAGAATTGGTATTTCGGCCTCAGACAAGAAATCAAAAGTAATGCCTACGGCAACCGGTGGTCCAAGGTTGTTTGCCGTGATTTGGGCCGACCGGACTCGACGTTCCAGTACGTCACAGTTCGAACGAGATAGAACGAGATTCAACCGGATTTGGCCGTACAATGTCCTTGTTTGGACTACGGTATGGCCAAATCTCGTTCTATCGCGTTCGAACTGTGACGTAAAGCAACGTCAAGTCCGGTCGGGGCCAATCACGGTAAATAGCCTGAGACCACTGGTTGCCGCAGGCATCACTTTTGATTTCTTGTCTGAGGCCGAAATACCAATTTTAATTTTTTTTCCAAAAGCATGCTATAAGTATATTGGCCGTAGGCGACAGATGCTACGGCCTATGTACTTATAGCATGCTTTTGGGAAAAAAATTAAAATTGGTATTTCGGCCTCAGACAAGAAATCAAAAGTAATGCCTACGGCAACCGGTGGTCCAAGGTTGTTTGCCGTGATTGGGCCCGACCGGACTCGACGTTCCTTTACGTCACAGTTCGAACGAGAAAGAACGAGGTTCAACCTGATTTGGCCGTACAATGTCCTTGTTTGGACTACGGTATGGCCAAATCTCGTTCTATCGCGTTCGAACTGTGACGTAAAGGAACGTCAAGTCCGGTCGGGGCCAATCACGGTAAATAGCCTGAGACCACTGGTTGCCGCAGGCATCACTTTTGATTTCTTGTCTGAGGCCGAAATACCAATTTTAATTTTTTTTCCAAAAGCATGCTATAAGTATATTGGCCGTAGGCGACAGATGCTACGGCCTATGTACTTATAGCATGCTTTTGGGAAAAAAATTAAAATTGGTATTTCGGCCTCAGACAAGAAATCAAAAGTAATGCCTACGGCAACCGGTGGTCCAAGGTTGTTTGCCGTGATTGGGCCCGACCGGACTCGACGTTCCTTTACGTCACAGTTCGAACGAGATAGAACGAGATTCAACCTGATTTGGCCGTACAATGTCCTTGTTTGGACTACGGTATGGCCAAATCTCGTTCTATCGCGTTCGAACTGTGACGTAAAAGAACGTCGAGTCCGGTCGGGCCCAATCACGGTAAATAGCCTGGGACCACTGGTTGCCGCAGGCATCACTTTTGATTTCTTGTCTGAGGCCGAAATACCAATTTTAATTTTTTTTCCAAAAGCATGCTATAAGTATATTGGCCGTAGGCGACAGATGCTACGGCCTATGTACTTATAGCATGCTTTTGGGAAAAAAATTAAAATTGGTATTTCGGCCTCAGACAAGAAATCAAAAGTAATGCCTACGGCAACCTGTGGTCCAAGGTTGTTTGCCGTGATTTGGGCCGACCGGACTCGACGTTCCAGTACGTCACAGTTCGAACGAGATAGAACGAGATTCAACCGGATTTGGCCGTACAATGTCCTTGTTTGGACTACGGTATGGCCAAATCTCGTTCTATCGCGTTCGAACTGTGACGTAAAGCAACGTCAAGTCCGGTCGGGGCCAATCACGGTAAATAGCCTGAGACCACTGGTTGCCGCAGGCATCACTTTTGATTTCTTGTCTGAGGCCGAAATACCAATTTTAATTTTTTTTCCAAAAGCATGCTATAAGTATATTGGCCGTAGGCGACAGATGCTACGGCCTATGTACTTATAGCATGCTTTTGGGAAAAAAATTAAAATTGGTATTTCGGCCTCAGACAAGAAATCAAAAGTAATGCCTACGGCAACCGGTGGTCCAAGGTTGTTTGCCGTGATTGGGCCCGACCGGACTCGACGTTCCTTTACGTCACAGTTCGAACGAGAAAGAACGAGGTTCAACCTGATTTGGCCGTACAATGTCCTTGTTTGGACTACGGTATGGCCAAATCTCGTTCTATCGCGTTCGAACTGTGACGTAAAGGAACGTCAAGTCCGGTCGGGGCCAATCACGGTAAATAGCCTGAGACCACTGGTTGCCGCAGGCATCACTTTTGATTTCTTGTCTGAGGCCGAAATACCAATTTTAATTTTTTTTCCAAAAGCATGCTATAAGTATATTGGCCGTAGGCGACAGATGCTACGGCCTATGTACTTATAGCATGCTTTTGGGAAAAAAATCAAAATCGGTATTTCGGCCTCAGACAAGAAATCAAAAGTAATGCCTACGGCAACCGGTGGTCCAAGGTTGTTTGCCGTGATTGGGCCCGACCGGACTCGACGTTCCTTTACGTCACAGTTCGAACGAGAAAGAACGAGGTTCAACCTGATTTGGCCGTACAATGTCCTTGTTTGGACTACGGTATGGCCAAATCTCGTTCTATCGCGTTCGAACTGTGACGTAAAGGAACGTCAAGTCCGGTCGGGGCCAATCACGGTAAATAGCCTGAGACCACTGGTTGCCGCAGGCATCACTTTTGATTTCTTGTCTGAGGCCGAAATACCAATTTTAATTTTTTTTCCAAAAGCATGCTATAAGTATATTGGCCGTAGGCGACAGATGCTACGGCCTATGTACTTATAGCATGCTTTTGGGAAAAAAATCAAAATCGGTATTTCGGCCTCAGACAAGAAATCAAAAGTAATGCCTACGGCAACCGGTGGTCCAAGGTTGTTTGCCGTGATTGGGCCCGACCGGACTCGACGTTCCTTTACGTCACAGTTCGAACGAGATAGAACGAGATTCAACAATGTCCTTGTTTGGACTACGGTATGGCCAAATCTCGTTCTATCTCGTTCGAACTGTGACGTAAAGGAACGTCGAGTCCGGTCGGGCCCAATCACGGCAAACAACCTTGGACCACCGGTTGCCGTAGGCATTACTTTTGATTTCTTGTCTGAGGCCGAAATACCAATTTTAATTTTTTTTCCCAAAAGCATGCTATAAGTACATAGGCCGTAGCATCTGTCGCCTACGGCCAATTTACTTATAGCATGCTTTTGGAAAAAAAATCAAAATTGGTATTTCGGCCTCAGACAAGAAATCAAAAGTGATGCCTGCGGCAACCAGTGGTCTCAGGCTATTTACCGTGATTGGCCCCGACCGGACTTGACGTTCCTTTACGTCACAGTTCGAACGAGATAGAACGAGATTTGGCCATACCGTAGTCCAAACAAGGACATTGTACGGCCAAATCAGGTTGAATCTCGTTCTATCTCGTTCGAACTGTGACGTATAGGAACGTCGAGTCCGGTCGGGCCCAATCACGGCAAACAACCTTGGACCACAGGTTGCCGTAGGCATTACTTTTGATTTCTTGTCTGAGGCCGAAATACCAATTTTAATTTTTTTCCCAAAAGCATGCTATAAGTACATAGGCCGTAGCATCTGTCGCCTACGGCCAATATACTTATAACATGCTTTTGGAAAAAAAATTAAAATTGGTATTTCGGCCTCAGACAAGAAATCAAAAGTGATGCCTGCGGCAACCAGTGGTCTCAGGCTATTTACCGTGATTGGCCCCGACCGGACTTGACGTTCCTTTACGTCACAGTTCGAACGCGATAGAACGAGATTTGGCCATACCGTAGTCCAAACAAGGACATTGTACGGCCAAATCAGGTTGAATCTCGTTCTATCTCGTTCGAACTGTGACGTATAGGAACGTCGAGTCCGGTCGGGCCCAATCACGGCAAACAACCTTGGACCACAGGTTGCCGTAGGCATTACTTTTGATTTCTTGTCTGAGGCCGAAATACCAATTTTAATTTTTTTCCCAAAAGCATGCTATAAGTACATAGGCCGTAGCATCTGTCGCCTACGGCCAATATACTTATAGCATGCTTTTGGAAAAAAATTAAAATTGGTATTTCGGCCTCAGACAAGAAATCAAAAGTGATGCCTGCGGCAACCAGTGGTCTCAGGCTATTTACCGTGATTGGGCCCGACCGGACTCGACGTTCCTTTACGTCACAGTTCGAACGCGATAGAACGAGATTTGGCCATACCGTAGTCCAAACAAGGACATTGTACGGCCAAATCAGGTTGAATCTCGTTCTATCTCGTTCGAACTGTGACGTAAAGGAACGTCGAGTCCGGTCGGGCCCAATCACGGCAAACAACCTTGGACCACCGGTTGCCGTAGGCATTACTTTTGATTTCTTGTCTGAGGCCGAAATACCAATTTTAATTTTTTTTCCAAAAAGCATGCTATAAGTACATAGGCCGTAGCATCTGTCGCCTACGGCCAATATACTTATAGCATGCTTTTGGAAAAAAAATTAAAATTGGTATTTCGGCCTCAGACAAGAAATCAAAAGTGATGCCTGCGGCAACCAGTGGTCTCAGGCTATTTACCGTGATTGGCCCCGACCGGACTTGACGTTCCTTTACGTCACAGTTCGAACGCGATAGAACGAGATTTGGCCATACCGTAGTCCAAACAAGGACATTGTACGGCCAAATCAGGTTGAATCTCGTTCTATCTCGTTCGAACTGTGACGTAAAGGAACGTCGAGTCCGGTCGGGCCCAATCACGGCAAACAACCTTGGACCACCGGTTGCCGTAGGCATTACTTTTGATTTCTTGTCTGAGGCCGAAATACCAATTTTAATTTTTTTCCCAAAAGCATGCTATAAGTACATAGGCCGTAGCATCTGTCGTCTACGGCCAATATACTTATAGCATGCTTTTGGAAAAAAAATTAAAATTGGTATTTCGGCCTCAGACAAGAAATCAAAAGTGATGCCTGCGGCAACCAGTGGTCTCAGGCTATTTACCGTGATTGGGCCCGACCGGACTCGACGTTCCTTTACGTCACAGTTCGAACGCGATAGAACGAGATTTGGCCATACCGTAGTCCAAACAAGGACATTGTACGGCCAAATCAGGTTGAATCTCGTTCTATCTCGTTCGAACCGTGACGTAAAGGAACGTCGAGTCCGGTCGGGCCCAATCACGGCAAACAACCTTGGACCACCGGTTGCCGTAGGCATTACTTTTGATTTCTTGTCTGAGGCCGAAATACCAATTTTAATTTTTTTCCCAAAAGCATGCTATAAGTACATAGGCCGTAGCATCTGTCGCCTACGGCCAATATACTTATAGCATGCTTTTGGAAAAAAAATTAAAATTGGTATTTCGGCCTCAGACAAGAAATCAAAAGTGATGCCTGCGGCAACCAGTGGTCTCAGGCTATTTACCGTGATTGGCCCCGACCGGACTTGACGTTCCTTTACGTCACAGTTCGAACGCGATAGAACGAGATTTGGCCATACCGTAGTCCAAACAAGGACATTGTTGAATCTCGTTCTATCTCGTTCGAACTGTGACGTAAAGGAACGTCGAGTCCGGTCGGGCCCAATCACGGCAAACAACCTTGGACCACCGGTTGCCGTAGGCATTACTTTTGATTTCTTGTCTGAGGCCGAAATACCAATTTTAATTTTTTTCCCAAAAGCATGCTATAAGTACATAGGCCGTAGCATCTGTCGCCTACGGCCAATATACTTATAGCATGCTTTTGGAAAAAAAATTAAAATTGGTATTTCGGCCTCAGACAAGAAATCAAAAGTGATGCCTGCGGCAACCAGTGGTCTCAGGCTATTTACCGTGATTGGGCCCGACCGGACTCGACGTTCCTTTACGTCACAGTTCGAACGCGATAGAACGAGATTTGGCCATACCGTAGTCCAAACAAGGACATTGTACGGCCAAATCAAGTTGAATCTCGTTCTATCTCGTTCGAACTGTGACGTAAAGGAACGTCGAGTCCGGTCGGGCCCAATCACGGCAAACAACCTTGGACCACCGGTTGCCGTAGGCATTACTTTTGATTTCTTGTCTGAGGCCGAAATACCAATTTTAATTTTTTTCCCAAAAGCATGCTATAAGTACATAGGCCGTAGCATCTGTCGCCTACGGCCAATATACTTATAGCATGCTTTTGGAAAAAAAATTAAAATTGGTATTTCGGCCTCAGACAAGAAATCAAAAGTGATGCCTGCGGCAACCAGTGGTCTCAGGCTATTTACCGTGATTGGCCCCGACCGGACTTGACGTTCCTTTACGTCACAGTTCGAACGCGATAGAACGAGATTTGGCCATACCGTAGTCCAAACAAGGACATTGTACGGCCAAATCAGGTTGAATCTCGTTCTATCTCGTTCGAACTGTGACGTAAAGGAACGTCGAGTCCGGTCGGGCCCAATCACGGCAAACAACCTTGGACCACCGGTTGCCGTAGGCATTACTTTTGATTTCTTGTCTGAGGCCGAAATACCAATTTTAATTTTTTTCCCAAAAGCATGCTATAAGTACATAGGCCGTAGCATCTGTCGCCTACGGCCAATATACTTATAGCATGCTTTTGGAAAAAAAATTAAAATTGATATTTCGGCCTCAGACAAGAAATCAAAAGTGATGCCTGCGGCAACCAGTGGTCTCAGGCTATTTACCGTGATTGGCCCCGACCGGACTTGACGTTCCTTTACGTCACAGTTCGAACGCGATAGAACGAGATTTGGCCATACCGTAGTCCAAACAAGGACATTGTACAGCCAAATCAGGTTGAATCTCGTTCTATCTCGTTCGAACTGTGACGTAAAGGAACGTCGAGTCCGGTCGGGCCCAATCACGGCAAACAACCTTGGACCACCGGTTGCCGTAGGCATTACTTTTGATTTCTTGTCTGAGGCCGAAATACCAATTTTGATTTTTTTTCCCAAAAGCATGCTATAAGTACATAGGCCGTAGCATCTGTCGCCTACGGCCAATATACTTATAGCATGCTTTTGGAAAAAAAATCAAAATTGGTATTTCGGCCTCAGACAAGAAATCAAAAGTGATGCCTGCGGCAACCAGTGGTCTCAGGCTATTTACCGTGATTGGCCCCGACCGGACTTGACGTTCCTTTACGTCACAGTTCGAACGAGATAGAACGAGATTTGGCCATACCGTAGTCCAAACAAGGACATTGTACGGCCAAATCAGGTTGAATCTCGTTCTATCTCGTTCGAACTGTGACGTAAAGGAACGTCGAGTCCGGTCGGGCCCAATCACGGCAAACAACCTTGGACCACCGGTTGCCGTAGGCATTACTTTTGATTTCTTGTCTAAGGCCGAAATACCAATTTTAATTTTTTTCCCAAAAGCATGCTATAAGTACATAGGCCGTAGCATCTGTCGCCTACGGCCAATATACTTATAGCATGCTTTTGGAAAAAAATTAAAATTGGTATTTCGGCCTCAGACAAGAAATCAAAAGTGATGCCTGCGGCAACCAGTGGTCTCAGGCTATTTACCGTGATTGGCCCCGACCGGACTTGACGTTCCTTTACGTCACAGTTCGAACGCGATAGAACGAGATTTGGCCATACCGTAGTCCAAACAAGGACATTGTACAGCCAAATCAGGTTGAATCTCGTTCTATCTCGTTCGAACTGTGACGTAAAGGAACGTCGAGTCCGGTCGGGCCCAATCACGGCAAACAACCTTGGACCACCGGTTGCCGTAGGCATTACTTTTGATTTCTTGTCTGAGGCCGAAATACCAATTTTAATTTTTTTCCCAAAAGCATGCTATAAGTACATAGGCCGTAGCATCTGTCGCCTACGGCCAATATACTTATAGCATGCTTTTGGAAAAAAAATCAAAATTGGTATTTCGGCCTCAGACAAGAAATCAAAAGTGATGCCTGCGGCAACCAGTGGTCTCAGGCTATTTACCGTGATTGGCCCCGACCGGACTTGACGTTCCTTTACGTCACAGTTCGAACGCGATAGAACGAGATTTGGCCATACCGTAGTCCAAACAAGGACATTGTACGGCCAAATCAGGTTGAATCTCGTTCTATCTCGTTCGAACTGTGACGTAAAGGAACGTCGAGTCCGGTCGGGCCCAATTACGGCAAACAACCTTGGACCACCGGTTGCCGTAGGCATTACTTTTGATTTCTTGTCTGAGGCCGAAATACCAATTTTAATTTTTTTCCCAAAAGCATGCTATAAGTACATAGGCCGTAGCATCTGTCGCCTACGGCCAATATACTTATAACATGCTTTTGGAAAAAAAATTAAAATTGGTATTTCGGCCTCAGACAAGAAATCAAAAGTGATGCCTGCGGCAACCAGTGGTCTCAGGCTATTTACCGTGATTGGCCCCGACCGGACTTGACGTTCCTTTACGTCACAGTTCGAACGCGATAGAACGAGATTTGGCCATACCGTAGTCCAAACAAGGACATTGTACGGCCAAATCAGGTTGAATCTCGTTCTATCTCGTTCGAACTGTGACGTATAGGAACGTCGAGTCCGGTCGGGCCCAATCACGGCAAACAACCTTGGACCACAGGTTGCCGTAGGCATTACTTTTGATTTCTTGTCTGAGGCCGAAATACCAATTTTAATTTTTTTCCCAAAAGCATGCTATAAGTACATAGGCCGTAGCATCTGTCGCCTACGGCCAATATACTTATAGCATGCTTTTGGAAAAAAATTAAAATTGGTATTTCGGCCTCAGACAAGAAATCAAAAGTGATGCCTGCGGCAACCAGTGGTCTCAGGCTATTTACCGTGATTGGGCCCGACCGGACTCGACGTTCCTTTACGTCACAGTTCGAACGCGATAGAACGAGATTTGGCCATACCGTAGTCCAAACAAGGACATTGTACGGCCAAATCAGGTTGAATCTCGTTCTATCTCGTTCGAACTGTGACGTAAAGGAACGTCGAGTCCGGTCGGGCCCAATCACGGCAAACAACCTTGGACCACCGGTTGCCGTAGGCATTACTTTTGATTTCTTGTCTGAGGCCGAAATACCAATTTTAATTTTTTTCCCAACAGCATGCTATAAGTACATAGGCCGTAGCATCTGTCGCCTACGGCCAATATACTTATAGCATGCTTTTGGAAAAAAAATTAAAATTGGTATTTCGGCCTCAGACAAGAAATCAAAAGTGATGCCTGCGGCAACCAGTGGTCTCAGGCTATTTACCGTGATTGGCCCCGACCGGACTTGACGTTCCTTTACGTCACAGTTCGAACGCGATAGAACGAGATTTGGCCATACCGTAGTCCAAACAAGGACATTGTACGGCCAAATCAGGTTGAATCTCGTTCTATCTCGTTCGAACTGTGACGTAAAGGAACGTCGAGTCCGGTCGGGCCCAATCACGGCAAACAACCTTGGACCACCGGTTGCCGTAGGCATTACTTTTGATTTCTTGTCTGAGGCCGAAATACCAATTTTAATTTTTTTCCCAAAAGCATGCTATAAGTACATAGGCCGTAGCATCTGTCGTCTACGGCCAATATACTTATAGCATGCTTTTGGAAAAAAAATTAAAATTGGTATTTCGGCCTCAGACAAGAAATCAAAAGTGATGCCTGCGGCAACCAGTGGTCTCAGGCTATTTACCGTGATTGGGCCCGACCGGACTCGACGTTCCTTTACGTCACAGTTCGAACGCGATAGAACGAGATTTGGCCATACCGTAGTCCAAACAAGGACATTGTACGGCCAAATCAGGTTGAATCTCGTTCTATCTCGTTCGAACCGTGACGTAAAGGAACGTCGAGTCCGGTCGGGCCCAATCACGGCAAACAACCTTGGACCACCGGTTGCCGTAGGCATTACTTTTGATTTCTTGTCTGAGGCCGAAATACCAATTTTAATTTTTTTCCCAAAAGCATGCTATAAGTACATAGGCAGTAGCATCTGTCGCCTACGGCCAATATACTTATAGCATGCTTTTGGAAAAAAAATCAAAATTGGTATTTCGGCCTCAGACAAGAAATCAAAAGTTATGCCTGCGGCAACCAGTGGTCTCAGGCTATTTACCGTGATTGGCCCCGACCGGACTTGACGTTCCTTTACGTCACAGTTCGAACGCGATAGAACGAGATTTGGCCATACCGTAGTCCAAACAAGGACATTGTTGAATCTCGTTCTATCTCGTTCGAACTGTGACGTAAAGGAACGTCGAGTCCGGTCGGGCTCAATCACGGCAAACAACCTTGGACCACCGGTTGCCGTAGGCATTACATTTGATTTCTTGTCTGAGGCCGAAATACCAATTTTAATTTTTTTCCCAAAAGCATGCTATAAGTACATAGGCCGTAGCATCTGTCGCCTACGGCCAATATACTTATAGCATGCTTTTGGAAAAAAAATTAAAATTGGTATTTCGGCCTCAGACAAGAAATCAAAAGTGATGCCTGCGGCAACCAGTGGTCTCAGGCTATTTACCGTGATTGGGCCCGACCGGACTCGACGTTCCTTTACGTCACAGTTCGAACGCGATAGAACGAGATTTGGCCATACCGTAGTCCAAACAAGGACATTGTACGGCCAAATCAGGTTGAATCTCGTTCTATCTCGTTCGAACTGTGACGTAAAGGAACGTCGAGTCCGGTCGGGCCCAATCACGGCAAACAACCTTGGACCACCGGTTGCCGTAGGCATTACTTTTGATTTCTTGTCTGAGGCCGAAATACCAATTTTAATTTTTTTCCCAAAAGCATGCTATAAGTACATAGGCCGTAGCATCTGTCGCCTACGGCCAATATACTTATAGCATGCTTTTGGAAAAAAAATTAAAATTGGTATTTCGGCCTAAGACAAGAAATCAAAAGTGATGCCTGCGGCAACCAGTGGTCTCAGGCTATTTACCGTGATTGGCCCCGACCGGACTTGACGTTCCTTTACGTCACAGTTCGAACGCGATAGAACGAGATTTGGCCATACCGTAGTCCAAACAAGGACATTGTACGGCCAAATCAGGTTGAATCTCGTTCTATCTCGTTCGAACTGTGACGTAAAGGAACGTCGAGTCCGGTCGGGCCCAATCACGGCAAACAACCTTGGACCACCGGTTGCCGTAGGCATTACTTTTGATTTCTTGTCTGAGGCCGAAATACCAATTTTAATTTTTTTCCCAAAAGCATGCTATAAGTACATAGGCCGTAGCATCTGTCGCCTACGGCCAATATACTTATAGCATGCTTTTGGAAAAAAAATCAAAATTGGTATTTCGGCCTCAGACAAGAAATCAAAAGTGATGCCTGCGGCAACCAGTGGTCTCAGGCGATTTACCGTGATTGGCCCCGACCGGACTTGACGTTCCTTTACGTCACAGTTCGAACGCGATAGAACGAGATTTGGCCATACCGTAGTCCAAACAAGGACATTGTACGGCCAAATCAGGTTGAATCTCGTTCTATCTCGTTCGAACTGTGACGTAAAGGAACGTCGAGTCCGGTCGGGCCCAATCACGGCAAACAACCTTGGACCACCGGTTGCCGTAGGCATTACTTTTGATTTCTTGTCTGAGGCCGAAATACCAATTTTAATTTTTTTCCCAAAAGCATGCTATAAGTACATAGGCCGTAGCATCTGTCGCCTACGGCCAATATACTTATAGCATGCTTTTGGAAACAAAATTAAAATTGGTATTTCGGCCTCAGACAAGAAATCAAAAGTGATGCCTGCGGCAACCAGTGGTCTCAGGCTATTTACCGTGATTGGGCCCGACCGGACTCGACGTTCCTTTACGTCACAGTTCGAACGCGATAGAACGAGATTTGGCCATACCGTAGTCCAAACAAGGACATTGTACGGCCAAATCAGGTTGAATCTCGTTCTATCTCGTTCGAACTGTGACGTAAAGGAACGTCGAGTCCGGTCGGGCCCAATCACGGCAAACAACCTTGGACCACCGGTTGCCGTAGGCATTACTTTTGATTTCTTGTCTGAGGCCGAAATACCAATTTTAATTTTTTTCCCAAAAGCATGCTATAAGTACATAGGCCGTAGCATCTGTCGCCTACGGCCAATATACTTATAGCATGCTTTTGGAAAAAAAAATTAAAATTGGTATTTCGGCCTCAGACAAGAAATCAAAAGTGATGCCTGCGGCAACCAGTGGTCTCAGGCTATTTACCGTGATTGAGCCCGACCGGACTCGACGTTCCTTTACGTCACAGTTCGAACGCGATAGAACGAGATTTGGCCATACCGTAGTCCAAACAAGGACATTGTACAGCCAAATCAGGTTGAATCTCGTTCTATCTCGTTCGAACTGTGACGTAAAGGAACGTCGAGTCCGGTCGGGCCCAATCACGGCAAACAACCTTGGACCACCGGTTGCCGTAGGCATTACTTTTGATTTCTTGTCTGAGGCCGAAATACCAATTTTAATTTTTTTCCCAAAAGCATGCTATAAGTACATAGGCCGTAGCATCTGTCGCCTACGGCCAATATACTTATAGCATGCTTTTGGAAAAAAAATTAAAATTGGTATTTCGGCCTCAGACAAGAAATCAAAAGTGATGCCTGCGGCAACCAGTGGTCTCAGGCTATTTACCGTGATTGGGCCCGACCGGACTCGACGTTCCTTTACGTCACAGTTCAAACGCCATAGAACGAGATTTGGCCATACCGTAGTCCAAACAAGGACATTGTACGGCCAAATCAGGTTGAATCTCGTTCTATCTCGTTCGAACTGTGACGTAAAGGAACGTCGAGTCCGGTCGGGCCCAATCACGGCAAACAACCTTCGACCACCGGTTGCCGTAGGCATTACTTTTGATTTCTTGTCTGAGGCCGAAATACCAATTTTAATTTTTTTCCCAAAAGCATGCTATAAGTACATAGGCCGTAGCATCTGTCGCCTACGGCCAATATACTTATAGCATGCTTTTGGAAAAAAAATTAAAATTGGTATTTCGGCCTCAGACAAGAAATCAAAAGTGATGCCTGCGGCAACCAGTGGTCTCAGGCTATTTACCGTGATTGGGCCCGACCGGACTCGACGTTCCTTTACGTCACAGTTCAAACGCCATAGAACGAGATTTGGCCATACCGTAGTCCAAACAAGGACATTGTACGGCCAAATCAGGTTGAATCTCGTTCTATCTCGTTCGAACTGTGACGTAAAGGAACGTCGAGTCCGGTCGGGCCCAATCGCGGCAAACAACCTTGGACCACCGGTTGCCGTAGGCATTACTTTTGATTTCTTGTCTGAGGCCGAAATACCAATTTTAATTTTTTTCCCAAAAGCATGCTATAAGTACATAGGCCGTAGCATCTGTCGCCTACGGCCAATATACTTATAGCATGCTTTTGGAAACAAAATTAAAATTGGTATTTCGGCCTCAGACAAGAAATCAAAAGTGATGCCTGCGGCAACCAGTGGTCTCAGGCTATCTACCGCGTTTGGGCCCGACCGGACTCGACGTTCCTTTACGTCACAGTTCGAACGCGATAGAACGAGATTTGGCCATACCGTAGTCCAAACAAGGACATTGTACGGCCAAATCAGGTTGAATCTCGTTCTATCTCGTTCGAACCGTGACGTAAAGGAACGTCGAGTCCGGTCGGGCCCAATCACGGCAAACAACCTTGGACCACCGGTTGCCGTAGGCATTACTTTTGATTTCTTGTCTGAGGCCGAAATACCAATTTTAATTTTTTTCCCAAAAGCATGCTATAAGTACATAGGCCGTAGCATCTGTCGCCTACGGCCAATATACTTATAGCATGCTTTTGGAAAAAAATTAAAATTGGTATTTCGGCCTCAGACAAGAAATCAAAAGTGATGCCTGCGGCAACCAGTGGTCTCAGGCTATTTACCGTGATTGGCCCCGACCGGACTTGACGTTCCTTTACGTCACAGTTCGAACGCGATAGAACGAGATTTGGCCATACCGTAGTCCAAACAAGGACATTGTACAGCCAAATCAGGTTGAATCTCGTTCTATCTCGTTCGAACTGTGACGTAAAGGAACGTCGAGTCCGGTCGGGCCCAATCACGGCAAACAACCTTGGACCACCGGTTGCCGTAGGCATTACTTTTGATTTCATGTCTGAGGCCGAAATACCAATTTTAATTTTTTTTCCCAAAAGCATGCTATAAGTACATAGGCCGTAGCATCTGTCGCCTACGGCCAATATACTTATAGCATGCTTTTGGAAAAAAAATCAAAATTGGTATTTCGGCCTCAGACAAGAAATCAAAAGTGATGCCTGCGGCAACCAGTGGTCTCAGGCTATTTACCGTGATTGGCCCCGACCGGACTTGACGTTCCTTTACGTCACAGTTCGAACGAGATAGAACGAGATTTGGCCATACCGTAGTCCAAACAAGGACATTGTACGGCCAAATCAGGTTGAATCTCGTTCTATCTCGTTCGAACTGTGACGTAAAGGAACGTCGAGTCCGGTCGGGCCCAATCACGGCAAACAACCTTGGACCACCGGTTGCCGTAGGCATTACTTTTGATTTCTTGTCTGAGGCCGAAATACCAATTTTAATTTTTTTCCCAAAAGCATGCTATAAGTACATAGGCCGTAGCATCTGTCGCCTACGGCCAATATACTTATAGCATGCTTTTGGAAAAAAATTAAAATTGGTGTTTCGGCCTCAGACAAGAAATCAAAAGTGATGCCTGCGGCAACCAGTGGTCTCAGGCTATTTACCGTGATTGGCCCCGACCGGACTTGACGTTCCTTTACGTCACAGTTCGAACGCGATAGAACGAGATTTGGCCATACTGTAGTCCAAACAAGGACATTGTACAGCCAAATCAGGTTGAATCTCGTTCTATCTCGTTCGAACTGTGACGTAAAGGAACGTCGAGTCCGGTCGGGCCCAATCACGGCAAACAGCCTTGGACCACCGGTTGCCGTAGGCATTACTTTTGATTTCTTGTCTGAGGCCGAAATACCAATTTTAATTTTTTTCCCAAAAGCATGCTATAAGTACATAGGCCGTAGCATCTGTCGCCTACGGCCAATATACTTATAGCATGCTTTTGGAAAAAAAATCAAAATTGGTATTTCGGCCTCAGACAAGAAATCAAAAGTGATGACTGCGGCAACCAGTGGTCTCAGGCGATTTACCGTGATTGGCCCCGACCGGACTTGACGTTCCTTTACGTCACAGTTCGAACGCGATAGAACGAGATTTGGCCATACCGTAGTCCAAACAAGGACATTGTACGGCCAAATCAGGTTGAATCTCGTTCTATCTCGTTCGAACTGTGACGTAAAGGAACGTCGAGTCCGGTCGGGCCCAATCACGGCAAACAACCTTGGACCACCGGTTGCCGTAGGCATTACTTTTGATTTCTTGTCTGAGGCCGAAATACCAATTTTAATTTTTTTCCCAAAAGCATGCTATAAGTACATAGGCCGTAGCATCTGTCGCCTACGGCCAATATACTTATAGCATGCTTTTGGAAAAAAAATTAAAATTGGTATTTCGGCCTCAGACAAGAAATCAAAAGTGATGCCTGCGGCAACCAGTGGTCTCAGGCTATTTACCGTGATTGGGCCCGACCGGACTCGACGTTCCTTCACGTCACAGTTCGAACGCGATAGAACGAGATTTGGCCATACCGTAGTCCGAACAAGGACATTGTACGGCCAAATCAGGTTGAATCTCGTTCTATCTCGTTCGAACTGTGACGTAAAGGAACGTCGAGTCCGGTCGGGCCCAATCACGGCAAACAACCTTGGACCACCGGTTGCCGTAGGCATTACTTTTGATTTCTTGTCTGAGGCCGAAATACCAATTTTAATTTTTTTCCCAAAAGCATGCTATAAGTACATAGGCCGTAGCATCTGTCGCCTACGGCCAATATACTTATAGCATCCTTTTGGAAAAAAAATTAAAATTGGTATTTCGGCCTCAGACAAGAAATCAAAAGTGATGCCTGCGGCAACCAGTGGTCTCAGGCTATTTACCGTGATTGGGCCCGACCGGACTCGACGTTCCTTTACGTCACAGTTCAAACGCCATAGAACGAGATTTGGCCATACCGTAGTCCAAACAAGGACATTGTACGGCCAAATCAGGTTGAATCTCGT